>NC_060120.1:1066385743-1066985743 GCF_021461395.2 Schistocerca americana | reverse complement strand
TACAAGAGGACTGACACTCTAACTTTCTATGATTTGAACCTATCCTGTGAGTCCAGTTGTAGATTCCGATGCTTCACTTCAGGTTTACTATCCCTGGGACCATCTTAGTGACAATGAAACACAGAAATTGCATCCGAATTTAATACAAACGGCACAATGCCGACTTAAGTACAAGTGGACTGACACTCTAACTTTCTATGTTTTGAACCTCTCCTGTGAGTCCAGTATTAGATTCCGATGTTTCACTTCAGGTTTACTGTATCTCTTGGACCTTCTCATTGACAATAAAACACAGAAATTACCTCTGAATTTAATACAAAAGGCACAATGCCGACATAAGTACAATTGGGCTGGCACTCTAACTTACTGTGATTTGAACCTATCCTGTGAGTCCAGTTTTAGATACCGATGCTTCACTTCAGTTTTAGTGTATGCCTTGGACCTTCTTATTGACGATGAAACACAGAAATTGCTTCCGAATGTAATACAAAAGGCACAATGCCGACTTAAGTACAGGAGGACTGACACTCTAACATTCTATGCTTTGAACCTCTGCTGTGAGTCCAGTTTTAGATTCCGATGCTTCACTTCAGGATTACTGTATCTCTTGGACCTTCTTATTGACAATGAAACACAGAAATTGCATCTGAATTTAATACAAAAGGCACAATGCCGACTTATGTACAAGAGGACTGGCACTCTAATTTTCTGTGATTTGAGCCTATCCTGTGAGTCCAGTTTTAGATTCCGATGCTTCCCTGTAGGTTTACTGTATCCCTGGGACCTTCTTATTGACGAAGAAACACAGAAATTGCATCCGAATTTAATACAAAAGGCACAATGCCGACTTAAGTACAGGAGGACTGACACTCTAACTTTCTATGATTTGAACCTCTCCTGTGAGTCCAGTTTTAGATTGCGATGCTTCACTTCTGGTTTACTATATCCCTGGGACCTTCTTATTGACGATGAAACACTGACATTGCATCCGAATTTAATACAAATGGCACAATGCCGACTTAAGTACAAGAGGACTGACACTCTAACTTTCTATGATTCGAACCTCTCCTTTGAGTACAGTTTTGGATTCCGATGCTTCACTTCAGGTTTACTGTATACCTTGCACCTTCTTATTGACGATGAAACACAGAAATTGCATCCGAATTTAATACAAAAGGCACAATGCCGACTTAAGTACAAGAGGACTGAAACTTTAAGTTTCTGTGTATTGAACGTCTCCTGTGAGTCCAGTTTTGGATTCCGATGCTTCACCTCAGATTTACTGTATACCTTCGACCTTCTTATTGACGATGAAACACAGAAATTGCATCCGAATTTAATACAAAAGGCACAAAGCCGACTTAAGTACAGGAGGACTGACACTCTAACTTTCTATGATTTGAACCTCTCCTGTGAGTCCTGTTTTAGATTTTGGTGCTTACCTTCAGGTTTACTATATCACTGGGACCTTCTTATTGACGATGAAACGCAGAAATTGCATTTGAATTTAATACAAATGGCGCAATGCCGACTTAAGTAGAAGACGACTGACACACTAACATTCTATGATTTGAACCTATCCTGTGAGTCCAGTTTATGTACCGGTGCTTCACTTTGGGTTTAGTGTACCAATTGGACCTTCTTATTGACGATGAAACACAGAAATTCCATCCGAATTTAATACAAAAGGCACAATGCCGACTGAAGTACAAGAGGACTGACACTCTAACTTTCTATGATTTGAACCTCTCCTGTGAGTCCAGTTTTAGATTCAGATGCTTCACTTTAGGTTTACTGTATCCCTGGGACCTTCTTATTGACGATAAAACACAGAAATTGCATCCGAATTTAATACAAAAGGCACAATGCCGACTTAAGCACAAGAGGACTGACACTCTAACATTCTATGATTTGAACCTCTCCTGTGAGTCCAGTTTTGGATTCCGATACCTCAATTCAGGTTTACTGTATCCCTGGGACCTTCTTATTGTCGATGAAACACAGAAATAGCATTCGAATTTAATACAAAAGGCACAATGCCGACTTAAGTACAAGAGGACTGACACTCTAACTTTCTATGATTTGAACCTATCCTGTGAGTCCAGTTGTAGATTCCGATGCTTCACCTCAGGTTTACTATCCCTGGGACCATCTTATTGACAATGAAGCACAGAAATTGCATCCGAATTTAATACAAAGGGCACAATGCCGACTTAAGTACAAGTGGACTGACACTCTAACTTTCTATGTTTTGAACCTCTCCTGTGAGTCAAGTATTAGATTCCGATGTTTCACTTCAGGTTTACTGTATCTCTTGGACCTTCTTATTGACAATAAAACACAGAAATTACCTCTGAATTTAATACAAAAGGCACAATGCCGACATAAGTACAAGTGGGCTGGCACTCTAACTTACTGTGATTTGAACCTATCCTGTGAGTCCAGTTTTAGATACCGATGCTTCACTTCAGTTTTAGTGTATGCCTTGGACCTTCTTATTGACGATGAAACACAGAAATTACATCCGAATGTAATACAAAAGGCACAATGCCGACTTAAGTACAGGAGGACTGACACTCTAACATTCTATGCTTTGAACCTCTGCTGTGAGTCCAGTTTTAGATTCCGATGCTTCACTTCAGGATTACTGTATCTCTTGGACCTTCTTATTGACAATGAAACACAGATATTGCATCTGAATTTAATACAAAAGGCACAATGCCGACTTAAGTACAAGAGGACTGGCACTCTAATTTTCTGTGATTTGAGCCTATCCTGTGAGTCCAGTTTTAGATTCCGATGCTTCCCTGCAGGTTTACTGTATCCCTGGGACCTTCTTATTGACGAAGAAACACAGAAATTGCATCCGAATTTAATACAAAAGGCACAATGCCGACTTAAGTACAGGAGGACTGACACTCTAACTTTCTATGATTTGAACCTCTCCTGTGAGTCCAGTTTTAGATTGCGATGCTTCACTTCTGGTTTACTATATCCCTGGGACCTTCTTATTGACGATGAAGCACTGACATTGCATCCGAATTTAATACAAATGGCACAATGCCGACTTAAGTACAAGAGGACTGACACTCTAACTTTCTATGATTCGAACCTCTCCTGTGAGTCCTGTTTTTGATTTTGGTGCTTAACTTCAGGTTTACTATATCACTGGGACCTTCTTATTGACGATGAAACGCAGAAATTGCATCCGAATTTAATACAAATGGCACAATGCCGGCTGAAGTACAAGAGGACTGACACTCTAACTTTCTATGATTTGAACCTCTCCTGTGAGTCCAGTTTTAGATTCAGATGCTTCACTTTAGGTTTACTGTATCCCTGGGACCTTCTTATTGACGATAAAACACAGAAATTGCATCCGAATTTAATACAAAAGGCACAATGCCGACTTAAGTACAAGAGGACTGACACTTTAACATTCTATGATTTGAACCTCTCCTGTGAGTCCAGTTTTAGATTCCGATGCTTCACTTCAGATTTACTGTATACCTTGGACCTTCGTATTGACGATGAAACACAGAAAGTGCATCCGAATTTAATATAAAAGGCACAATGCCGACTTAAGTACAAGAGGACTCACACTCTAACTTTCTATGATTTGAACCTATCCTGTGAGTCCAGTTTTAGATACCGATGCTTCACTTCAGTTTTGGTGTATCCGTTGGACCTTCATATTGACGATGAACACAGAAATTGCATTCGAATTTAATACAAAAATCACAATGCCGACTTAAGTACAAGAGGACTGACACTCTAACTTTCTATGATTTGAACCTCTCCTGTGAGTCCAGTTTTAGATTCCTATGCTTCATTCAGGTTTACTGTATCCCTGGGACCTTCTTATTGACGATGAAACACAGAAATTGCATCCGAATTTAATACAAAAGGCACAATGCCGACTTAAGTACAAGAGGTCTGACACTCTAACTTTCTATGATTTGAACCTCTCCTGTGAGTCCAGTTTTAGATTCCGATGCTTCACCTCAGATTTACTGTATACCTTGGACCTTCTTATTGACGATGAAACACAGAAATTGCATCCGAATTTAATACAAAAGGCACAAAGCCGACTTAAGTACAGGAGGACTGACACTCTAACTTTCTATGATTTGAACCTCTCCTGTGAGTCCTGTTTTAGATTTTGGTGCTTAACTTCAGGTTCACTATATCACTGGGACCTTCTTATTGACGATGAAACGCAGAAATTGCATCCGAATTTAATACAAAAGGCACAGTGCCGACTTAAGTACAAGAGGACTGACACTCTAACTTTCTATGATTTGAACCCATCCTGTGAGTCCAGTTGTAGATTCCGATGCTTTACTTCAGGTTTACTATATCCCTGGGACCATCTTATTGACAATGAAAGACAGAAATTGCATCCGAATTTAATACAAAGGAAACAATGCCGGCTTAAGTACAGGAGGACTGACACTCTAACTTTCTATGTTTTGAACCTCTCCTGTGAGTCCAGTTTTAGATTCCGATGTTTCACTTAAGGTTTACTGTATCTCTTGGACCTTCTTATTGACAATAAAACACAGAAATTGCATCTGAATTTAATACAAAAGGCACAATACCGACATAAGTACAAGAGGACTGGCACTCTAACTTACTGTGATTTGAACCTATCCTGTGAGTCCAGTTTTAGATACCGATGCTTCACTTCAGTTTTAGTGTATCCCTTGGACCTTCTTGTTGACGATGAAACACACAAATTGCATCCGAATGTAATACAAAAGGCACAATGCCGACTTAAGTACAGGAGGACTGACACTCTAACTTACTATGATTTGAACCTCTCCTGTGAGTCCAATTTTAGTTTCCGATGCTTCACGTCAGGTTTACTGTATCCCAGGGACCTTCTTATTGACGATGAAACACAGAAATTGCATTCGAATTTAATACAAAAGGTACAATGCCGACATAAGTACAAGAGGACTGACTCTCTAACTTTCTATATTTTGAACCTCTCCTGTAAGTCCAGTCTTAGATTCTGATGCTTCACTTCAGGTTTTCTGTATCTCTTGGACCTTCTTATTGACAATGAAGCACAGAAATTGCATCCGAATTTAATACAAAAGGCACAATGCCGACTTAAGTACAAGAGGACTGACACTCTAACTTTCTATGAAACGAGCCTCTCCTGTGAGTCCAGTTTTAGATTCCGATGCTTCACTTTAGGTTTACAGTATACCTTGGACCTTCTTATTGACGATGAAACACAGAAATTGCATCTGAATTTAATACAAGAGGCACAATGCCGACTTAAGTACAAGAGGACTGACCCTCTAACTTTCTATGATTTGAACCTCTCCTGTGGGTCCAGTTTTAGATTCCGATGCTTCACTTCAGGTTTACTGTATCCCTGGGACCTTCTTATTGACGATGCAACACAGAAATTGCATCCGAATTTAATACAAAGGGCACAATGCCGACATAAGTACAAGAGGGCTGACACTCTAACTTTCTGTGATTTGAATCTATCCTGTGAGTCCAGTTTTAGATACCGATGCTTCACTTCAGGATTAGTGTATCCCTTGGACTTTCTTATTGACGATGAAGCACAGAAAATGCATCCGAATTTAATACAAAAGGCACAATGCTGACTTAAGTACAGGAGGACTGACACTCTAATTTTCTATGATTTGAACATCTCCTGTGAGTCCAGTTTTAGATTCCGATGCTTCACTTCAGGTTTACTATATCCCTGGGACCTTCTTATTGACGATGAAACACAGAAATTGCATCCGAATTTAATACAAATGGCACAATGCCGACTTAAGTACTAGAGGACTGACACTCTAACTCTCTATGATCTGAACCTATCCTGTGAGTCCAGTTTTAGATTCCGATGCTTCACTTCAGGTTTAGGGTATCCTTTGGACCTTCTTATTGACGATGAAACACAGAAATTGCATCCGAATTTAATTCAAAAGGCACAATGCCGACTTAAGTACAGGAGGACTGACACTCTAACTTTCTGTGATTTGAACCTCTCCTGTGAGTCCAGTTTTAGATTCCGATGCTTCACTTCAGGTTTACTGTATACCTTGCACCTTCTTATTGACGATGAAGCACAGAAATTGCATCCGAATTTAATACAAAAGGCACAATGCCGACTTAAGTACAAGAGGACTGACACTTTAACTTTCTGTGTATTGAACCTCTCCTGTGAGTCCAGTTTTAGATTCCGATGCTTCACCTCTGATTTACTGTATACCTTGGACCTTCTTATTGACGATGAAACACAGAAATTGCATCCGAATTTAATACAAAAGGCACAAAGCCGACTTAAGTACAGGAGGACTGACACTCTAACTTTCTATGATTTCAACCTCTCCTGTGAGTCCTGTTTTAGATTTTGGTGCTTAACTTCAGGTTTACTATATCACTGGGACCTTCTTATTGACGATGAAACGCAGAAATTGCATCCGAATTTAATACAAATGGCACAATGCCGACTTAAGTGCAAGAGGACTGACACACTAACATTATATGATTTGAACCTATCCTGTGAGTCCAGTTTTAGATACCGGTGCTTCACTTTGGGTTTAGTGTATCCCTTGGACCTTCTTATTGACGATGAAACACAGAAATTCCATCCGAATCTAATACAAAAGGCACAATGCCGACTGAAGTACAAGAGGACAGACACTCTAACTTTCTATGATTTGAACCTATCCTGTGAGTCCAGTTGTAGATTCCGATGCTTCACTTCAGGTTTACTGTATCCCTGGGACCATCTTGTTGACAATGAATCACAGAAATTGCATCCGAATTTAATACAAAGGGCACAATGCCGGCTTAAGTACAGGAGGACTGACACTCTAACTTTCTATGTTTTGAACCTCTCCTGTGAGTCCAGTTTTAGATTCCGATGTTTCACTTAAGGTTTACTGTATCTCTTGGACCTTCTTATTGACAACAAAACACAGAAATTGCATCTGAATTTAATACAAAAGGCACAATGCCGACTTAAGTACAGGAGGACTGACACTCTAACTTTCTATGATTTGAACCTCTCCTGTGAGTCCAATTTTAGTTTCCGATGCTTCACTTCAGGTTTACTGTATCCCTGGGACCTTCTTATTGACGATGAAACACAGAAATTGCATTCGAATTTAATACAAAAGGCACAATGCCGCCATAGGTACAAGAGGACTGACTCTCTAACTTTCTATATTTTGAACCTCTCCAGTGAGTCCAGTCTTAGATTCCGATGCTTCACTTCAGGTTTTCTGTATCTCTTGGACCTTCTTATTGACAATGAAACACAGAAATTGCATCCGAATTAAATACAAAAGGCACAATGCCGACTTAAGTACAAGAGGACTGACACTCTAACTTTCTATGATTCGAACCTCACCTGTGAGTCCAGTTTTAGATTCCGATGCTTCACTTTAGGTTTACTGTATACCTTGGACCTTCTTATTGACGATGAAACACAGAAATTGCATCTGAATTTAATACAAAAGGCACAATGCCGACTTAAGTACATGAGGACTGACACTCTAACTTTCTATGATTTGAACCTCTCCTGTGGGTCCAGTTCTAGATTCCGATGCTTCACTTCAGGTTTACTGTATCCCTGGGACCTTCTTATTGACGATGCAACACAGAAATTGCATCCGAATTTAATACAAAAGGCACAATGCCGACATAAGTACAAGAGGGCTGACACTCTAACTTTCTGTGATTTGAACCTCTCCTGTGAGTCCAGTTTTAGATTCCGATGCTTCACTTCAGATTTGCTGTATACCTTGGACCCTCGTATTGACGATGAAACACAGAAAGTGCATCCGAATTTAATATAAAAGGCACAATGCCGACTTCAGTACAAGAGGACTCACACTCTAACTTTCTATGATTTGAACCTATCCTGTGAGTTCAGTTTTAGATACCGATACTTCACTTCAGTTTTAGTGTAACCCTTGGACCTTCATGGTGACGATGAAACACAGAAATTGCATTCGAATTTAATACAAAAATCACAATGCCGACTTAAGTACGAGAGGACTGACACTATAACTTTCTATCATTTGAACCTCTCCTGTGAGTCCAGTTTTAGATTCCTATGCTTCATTCAGGTTTACTGTATCCCTGGGACCTTCTTATTGACGATGAAACACAGAAATTGCATCCGAATTTAATACAAAAGGCACAATGCCGACTTAAGTACAAGAGGACTGACACTCTAACTTTCTATGATTTGAACCTATCCTGTGAGTCCAGTTTTAGATTCCGATGCTTCAGTTCAGGTTTAGTGTATCCTTTGGACCTTCTTATTGACGATGAAACACAGAAATTGCATCCGAATTTAATACAAAAGGCACAATGCTGACTTAAGTACAGGAGGACTGACACTCTAACTTTCTATGATTTGAACCTCTCCTGTGAGTCCAGCTTTAGATTCCGATGCTTCCCTTCAGGTTTACTATATCCCTGGGACCTTCTTATTGACGATGAAACACAGAAATTGCTCCCGAAATTAATACAAATGGCACAATGCCAACTTAAGTACAAGTGGACTGACACTCTAACTTTCTATGATTTGAACCTATACTGTGGTCCAGTTTTAGATACCGATGCTTCACTTTAGGTTTAGTGTATCCCTTGGACCGTCTTATTGACGATGAAACACAGAAATTGCATCCGAATTTAATACAAAAGGCACAATGCCGACTTAAGTACAAGAGGACTGACACTCTAACTTTCTATGATTTGAACCTATCCTGTGAGTCCAGTTTTAGATTCCTATGCTTCACTTCAGTTTTACTATATCACTGGGACCATCTTATTGACAATGAAACACAGATATTGCATCCGAATTCAATACAAAGGGCACAATGCTGACTTCAGTACAGGAGGACTGACACTCTAACTTTCCATGTTTTGAGCCTCTCCTGTGAGTCCAGTTTTAGATTCCGATGTTTCACTTCAGGTTTACTGTATCTCTTGGACCTTCATATTGACAATGAATCACAGAAATTGCATCTGACTTTAATACAAAAGGCACAATGCCGACATAAGTACAGGAGGACTAACTCTCTAACTTTCTATAATTTGAACCCCTCCTGTGAGTCCAGTCTTAGATTCCGATGCTTCACTTCAGGTTTTCTGTATCTCTTGGACCTTCTTATTGACAATGAAACACGGATAATGCATCCGAATTTAATACAAAAGGCACAATGCCGACTTAAGTACAAGAGGACTGACACTTTAACTTTCTATGATTCGAACTTCTCCTGTGAGTCCAGTTTTAGATTCCGATGCTTCACTTTAGGTTTACTGTATACCTTGGACCTTCTTATTGACGATGAAACACAGAAATTGCATCCGAATTTAATATAAAAGGCACAATGCCGACTTAAGTACAAGAGGACTGACACTCTAACTTTCTATGAATTCAACCTCTCCTGTGGGTCCAGTTTTAGATTCCGATGCTTCACTGCAGGTTTTCTGTATCCCTGGGACATTCTTATTGACGATGAAACATAGCAATTTCATCCGAATTTAATACGAAGGGCACAATGCCGACTTAAGTACAGGAGGACTGACACTCTAACTTTCTGTGATTTGAACCGCTCCTGTGAGTCCAATTTTAGTTTCCGATGGTTCACTTCAGGTTTTCTGTATCCCTAGGACCTTCTTATTGACGATGAAACACAGAAATTGCATTCGAATTTAATACAAAAGGCACAATGCCGACATTAGTATAAGAGGACTGACTCTCTAACTTTCTATATTTTGAACCTTTCCTGTGAGTCCAGTCTTAGATTCCGATGCTTCACTTCAGGTTTTCTGTATCTCTTGGACCTTCTTATTGACAATGAAACACAGAAATTGCATCCGAATTTAATACAAAAGGCACAATGCCGACTTAAGTACAAGAGGACTGACACTAGAACTTTCTATGATTCGAACTTCTCCTGTGATTCCAGTTTTAGATTCCGATGCTTCACTTTAGGTTTACTGTATACATTGGACCTTCTTATTGACGATGAAACACAGAAATTGCATCCGAATTTAATACAAAAGGCACAATGACGACTTGAGTACAAGAGGACTGACACTCTAACTTTCTATGATTTGAACCTCTCCTGTGAGTCCAGTTTTAGATTCCGATGCTTCACTTCAGGATTAGTGTATCCCTTGGACCTTCTTATTGACGATGAAACACAGAAATTGCATCCGAATTTAATACAAAAGGCAAAATGCCGACTTAAGTACAGGAGGACTGACACTCTAATTTTCTTTGATTTCAACCTCTCCTGTGAGTCCAGTTTTAGATTCCGATGCTTCACTTCAGGTTTACTATATCCCAGGGACCTTCTTATTGACGATGAAACACAGAAATTGCATCCGAATTTAATACAAATGGCACAATGCCGACTTAAGTACTAGAGGACTGACACTCTAAGTTTCTATGATTTGAACCTATCCTGTGAGTCCGGTTTTAGATACCGATGCTTCACTATAGGTTTAGTGTATCCCTTGGACGTTCTTATTGACGATGAAACACAGAAATTGCATCCGAATTTAATACAAAAGGCACAATGCCGACTTCAGTACAAGAGGACTGACACTCTAACTTTCTAGGTTTTGAACCTCTCCTGTGAGTCCAGTTTTAGATTCAGATGCTTCACTTTAGGTTTACTGTAACCCTAGGACCTTCTTATTGACGATGAAACTCAGAGATTGCATCCGAATGTAATACAAAAGGCACAATGCCGACTTAAGTAGAGGAGGACTGACACTCTAACTTTCTATGTTTTGAACCTCTCCTGTGAGTCCAGTGTTAGATTCCGATGCTTCACTTCAGGTTTTCTGTATCTCTTGGACCTTCTTATTGACAATGAAACACAGAAATTGCATCCGAATTTAATACAAAAGGCACAATGCCAACTTAAGTACAAGCGTACCGACACTCTAACTTTCCAGGATTCGAACCTCTCCTGTGAGTCCAGTTCTAGATTCCGATGCTTGACTTCAGGTTTACTGTATCTCTTGGACCTTCTTATTGGCAATGAAACACAGAAATTGCATCTGAATTTAATACAAAAGGCACAATGCCGACTTAAGTACAAGAGGACTGACACTCTAATTTTCTATGATTTGAACCAATCCTGTGAGTCCAGTTTTAGATACCGATGCTTCACTTCAGTTTTAGTGAATCCCTTGGACCTTCTTATTGACGATGAAACACAGAAATTGCATCCGAATTTAATACAAAAGGCACAATGCCGACTTAAGTACAGGAGGACTGACACTCTAACTTTCTATGATTTGAACCTCTCCTGTGAGTCCAATTTTAGTTTCCGATGGTTCACTTCAGGTTTACTGTATCCCTAGGACCTTCTTATTGACGATGAAACACAGAAATTGCATTCGAATTTAATACAAAAGGCACAATGCCGACATAAGTATAAGAGGACTGACTCTCTAACTTTCTATATTTTGAACCTCTCCTGTGAGTCCAGTCTTAGATTCCGATGCTTCACTTCAGGTTTTCTGTATCTCTTGGACCTTCTTATTGACAATGAAACACAGAAATTGCATCCAAATTTAATACAAAAGGCACAATGCCGACTTAAGTACAAGAGGACTGACACTAGAACTTTCTATGATTCGAACTTCTCCTGTGATTCCAGTTTTAGATTCCGATGCTTAACTTTAGGTTTACTGTATACATTGGAAATTCTTATTGACGATGAAACACAGAAATTGCATCCGAATTTAATACAAAAGGCACAATGACGACTTGAGTACAAGTGGACTGACACTCTAACTTTCTATGATTTGAACCTCTCCTGTGAGTCCAGTTTTAGATTCCGATGCTTCACTTCAGAATTACTGTATCCCTGGGACCTTCTTATTGACGATGCAACACAGGAATTGCATCCGAATTTAATACAAAAATCACAATGCCAACATAAGTACAAGAGGGCTGACACTCTAACTTTCTATGTTTTGAACCTCTCCTGTGAGTCCAGTTTTAGATTCCGATGTTTCACTTCAGGTTTACTGTATCTCTTGGACCTTCTTATTGACAATGAAACACAGAAATTGCATCTGAATTTAATACAAAAGATACAATGCCGACTTAAGTACAAGAGGACTGACACTCTAATTATCTATGATTTGAACCTATCCGGTAAGTCCAGTTTTAGATTACGATGCTTCACTGCAGGTTTACTGTATCCCTGGGACCTTCTTATTGACGATGAAACACAGAAATTGCATCCGAATTTAATACAAAAGGCACATTGCCGACTTAAGTACAGGAGGACTGACACTCTAACTTTCTTTGTTTTGAACCTCTCCTGTGAGTCCCGTTTTCGATTCCGATGCTTCACTTCAGGTTTACTGTATCTCTTTCACCTTCTTATTGACAATGTAACACAGAAATTGCATCTGAATTTAATACAAAAGGCACAATGCCGACTTAAGTACAAGAGGACTGACACTCTAATTTTCTGTGATTTGAACCTATCCTGTGGGTCCAGTTTTAGATTCCGACGCTTCACTGCAGGTTTTCTGTATCCCTGGGACCTTCTTATTGACGATGAAACATAGAAATTTCATCCGACTTTAGTACAAAAGGCACAATGCCGACTTAAGTGAAAGAGTACTGACACTCTAACTTTCTATGATTTGAACCTTTCCTGTGAGTCCAGTTTTAGATTCCGATGCTTCACTTCAGGTTTACTATATCCCTGGGACCATCTTATTGACAATGAAACACAGAAATTGCTTCCGAATTTAATACAAAGGGCACAATGCCGACTTAAGTAGAGGAGGACTGACACTCTAACTTTCTATGTTTTGAACCTATCCTGTGAGTCCAGTTTTAGATTCCGATGGTTCACTTCAGGTTTTCTGTATCTCTTGGAACTTCTTCTTGACAATGAATCACAGAAATTGCATCCGAATTTAATACAAAATGCACAATGCCGACTTAAGTACAAGCGTACTGACACACTAACTTTCTATGATTCGAACCTCTCCTGTGAGTCCAGTTTTAGATTCCGATGCTTCACTTCAGGTTTACTGTATACCTTGGACCTTCTTATTGACGATGAAACACAGAAATTGCATCCGAATTTAATACAAAAGGCACAATGCCGACTTAAGTACTAGAAGACTGACACTCAAACTTTCTGTGATTTGAACCTCTCCTGTGAGTCCAGTTTTAGATTCCGATGCTTCACTTCAGATTTACTGTACACCTTGGACCTTCTTATTGACGATGAAACACAGAAAGTGCATCCGAATTTAATATAAAAGGCACAATGCCGACTTAAGTACAAGAGGACTCACACTCTAACTATCTATGATTTCAACCTCTCCTGTGAGTCCAGTTTTAGATTCCGATGCTTCACTTCAGGTTTTCTGTATCCCTGGGACCTTCTTATTGACGATGAAACACAGAAATTGCATCCGAATTTAATACAAAAGGCACAATGCCGACTTAAGTACAGGAGGACTGACACTCTAAATTTCTTTGTTTTGAACCTCTCCTGTGAGTCCCGTTTTCGATTCAGATGCTTCACTTCAGTTTTAGTGAATCCCTTGGACCTTCTTATTGACGATGAAACACAGAGATTGCATCCGAATTTAATACAAAAGCCACAATGCCGACTTAAGTACAGGAGGACTGACACTCTAACTTTCTATGATTTGAACCTCTCCTGTGAGTCCAATTTCAGTTTCCGATGGTTCACTTCAGGTTTACTGTATCCCTAGGACCTTCTTATTGACGATGAAACACAGAAATTGCATTCGAATTTAATACAAAAGGCACAATGCCGACATAAGTATAAGAGGACTGACTCTCTAACTTTCTATATTTTGAACCTCTCCTGTGAGTCCAGTCTTAGATTCCGATGCTTCACTTCAGGTTTTCTGTATCTCTTGGACCTTCTTATTGACAATGAAACACAGAAATTGCATCTGAATTTAATACAAAAGATACAATGCCGACTTAAGTACAAGAGGACAGACACTCTAATTTTCTATGATTTGAACCTATCCGGTAAGTCCAGTTTTAGATTACGATGCTTCACTGCAGGTTTACTGTATCCCTATGACCTTCTTATTGACGATGAAACACAGAAATTGCATCCGAATTTAATACAAAGGGCACAATGCCGACATAAATACAAGACGACTGACACTCTAACTTTCTATGTTTTGAACCTCTCCTGTGGGTCCAGTTTTAGATTCCGATGCTTCACTTCAGGTTTACTGTATCTCTTGGACCTTCTTATTGACAATGTAACACAGAAATTGCATCTGAATTTAATACAAAAGGCACAATGCCGACTTAAGTACAAGAGGACTGACACTCTAATTTTCTGTGATTTGAACCTATCCTGTGGGTCCAGTTTTAGATTCTGATGCTTCACTGCAGGTTTTCTGTATCCCTGGGACCTTCTTATTGACGATGAAACATACAAATTTCATCCGACTTTAGTACAAAAGGCACAATGCCGACTTAAGTACAAGAGTACTGACACTCTAACTTTCTATGATTTGAACCTCTCCTGTGAGTCCAGCTTTAGATTCCGATGCTTCCCTTCAGGTTTACTATATCCCTGGGACCTTCTTATTGACGATGAAACACAGAAATTGCTCCCGAAATTAATACAAATGGCACAATGCCAACTTAAGTACAAGTGGACTGACACTCTAACTTTCTATGATTTGAACCTATACTGTGGTCCAGTTTTAGATACCGATGCTTCACTTTAGGTTTAGTGTATCCCTTGGACCGTCTTATTGACGATGAAACACAGAAATTGCATCCGAATTTAATACAAAAGGCACAATGCCGACTTAAGTACAAGAGGACTGACACTCTAACTTTCTATGATTTGAACCTATCCTGTGAGTCCAGTTTTAGATTCCTATGCTTCACTTCAGTTTTACTATATCACTGGGACCATCTTATTGACAATGAAACACAGATATTGCATCCGAATTCAATACAAAGGGCACAATGCTGACTTCAGTACAGGAGGACTGACACTCTAACTTTCCATGTTTTGAGCCTCTCCTGTGAGTCCAGTTTTAGATTCCGATGTTTCACTTCAGGTTTACTGTATCTCTTGGACCTTCATATTGACAATGAATCACAGAAATTGCATCTGACTTTAATACAAAAGGCACAATGCCGACATAAGTACAGGAGGACTAACTCTCTAACTTTCTATATTTTGAACCCCTCCTGTGAGTCCAGTCTTAGATTCCGATGCTTCACTTCAGGTTTTCTGTATCTCTTGGACCTTCTTATTGACAATGAAACACGGATAATGCATCCGAATTTAATACAAAAGGCACAATGCCGACTTAAGTACAAGAGGACTGACACTCTAACTTTCTATGATTCGAACTTCTCCTGTGAGTCCAGTTTTAGATTCCGATGCTTCACTTTAGGTTTACTGTATACCTTGGACCTTCTTATTGACGATGAAACACAGAAATTGCATCCGAATTTAATACAAAAGGCACAATGCCGACTTAAGTACAAGAGGACTGACACTCTAACTTTCTATGAATTCAACCTCTCCTGTGGGTCCAGTTTTAGATTCCGATGCTTCACTGCAGGTTTTCTGTATCCCTGGGACATTCTTATTGACGATGAAACATAGCAATTTCATCCGAATTTAATACGAAGGGCACAATGCCGACTTAAGTACAGGAGGACTGACACTCTAACTTTCTATGATTTGAACCGCTCCTGTGAGTCCAATTTTAGTTTCCGATGGTTCACTTCAGGTTTTCTGTATCCCTAGGACCTTCTTATTGACGATGAAACACAGAAATTGCATTCGAATTTTATACAAAAGGCACAATGCCGACATTAGTATAAGAGGACTGACTCTCTAACTTTCTATATTTTGAACCTTTCCTGTGAGTCCAGTCTTAGATTCCGATGCTTCACTTCAGGTTTTCTGTATCTCTTGGACCTTCTTATTGACAATGAAACACAGAAATTGCATCCGAATTTAATACAAAAGGCACAATGCCGACTTAAGTACAAGAGGACTGACACTAGAACTTTCTATGATTCGAACTTCTCCTGTGATTCCAGTTTTAGATTCCGATGCTTCACTTTAGGTTTACTGTATACATTGGACCTTCTTATTGACGATGAAACACAGAAATTGCATCCGAATTTAATACAAAAGGCACAATGACGACTTGAGTACAAGAGGACTGACACTCTAACTTTCTATGATTTGAACCTCTCCTGTGAGTCCAGTTTTAGATTCCGATGCTTCACTTCAGGATTAGTGTATCCCTTGGACCTTCTTATTGACGATGAAACACAGAAATTGCATCCGAATTTAATACAAAAGGCAAAATGCCGACTTAAGTACAGGAGGACTGACACTCTAATTTTCTTTGATTTCAACCTCTCCTGTGAGTCCAGTTTTAGATTCCGATGCTTCACTTCAGGTTTACTATATCCCAGGGACCTTCTTATTGACGATGAAACACAGAAATTGCATCCGAATTTAATACAAATGGCACAATGCCGACTTAAGTACTAGAGGACTGACACTCTAAGTTTCTATGATTTGAACCTATCCTGTGAGTCCGGTTTTAGATACCGATGCTTCACTTTAGGTTTAGTGTATCCCTTGGACGTTCTTATTGACGATGAAACACAGAAATTGCATCCGAATTTAATACAAAAGGCACAATGCCGACTTCAGTACAAGAGGACTGACACTCTAACTTTCTAGGTTTTGAACCTCTCCTGTGAGTCCAGTTTTAGATTCAGATGCTTCACTTTAGGTTTACTGTAACCCTAGGACCTTCTTATTGACGATGAAACTCAGAGATTGCATCCGAATGTAATACAAAAGGCACAATGCCGACTTAAGTAGAGGAGGACTGACACTCTAACTTTCTATGTTTTGAACCTCTCCTGTGAGTCCAGTGTTAGATTCCGATGCTTCACTTCAGGTTTTCTGTATCTCTTGGACCTTCTTATTGACAATGAAACACAGAAATTGCATCCGAATTTAATACAAAAGGCACAATGCCAACTTAAGTACAAGCGTACCGACACTCTAACTTTCCAGGATTCGAACCTCTCCTGTGAGTCCAGTTCTAGATTCCGATGCTTGACTTCAGGTTTACTGTATCTCTTGGACCTTCTTATTGGCAATGAAACACAGAAATTGCATCTGAATTTAATACAAAAGGCACAATGCCGACCAAAGTACAAGAGGACTGACACTCTAATTTTCTATGATTTGAAACTATCCTGTGAGTCCAGTTTTAGATTCCGATGTTTCACTTCAGGTTTACTATATCCCTGGGACCATCTTATTGACAATGAAACACAGAAATTGCTTCCGAATTTAATACAAAATGTCACAATGCCGACATAAGTACAAGAGGACTGACACTCAAACTTTCTATGATTTGAACCAATCCTGTGAGTCCAGTTTTAGATACCGATGCTTCACTTCAGTTTTAGTGAATCCCTTGGACCTTCTTATTGACGATGAAACACAGAAATTGCATCCGAATTTAATACAAAAGGCACAATGCCGACTTAAGTACAGGAGGACTGACACTCTAACTTTCTATGATTTGAACCTCTCCTGTGAGTCCAATTTTAGTTTCCGATGGTTCACTTCAGGTTTACTGTATCCCTAGGACCTTCTTATTGACGATGAAACACAGAAATTGCATTCGAATTTAATACAAAAGGCACAATGCCGACATAAGTATAAGAGGACTGACTCTCTAACTTTCTATATTTTGAACCTCTCCTGTGAGTCCAGTCTTAGATTCCGATGCTTCACTTCAGGTTTTCTGTATCTCTTGGACCTTCTTATTGACAATGAAACACAGAAATTGCATCCAAATTTAATACAAAAGGCACAATGCCGACTTAAGTACAAGAGGACTGACACTAGAACTTTCTATGATTCGAACTTCTCCTGTGATTCCAGTTTTAGATTCCGATGCTTAACTTTAGGTTTACTGTATACATTGGAAATTCTTATTGATGATGAAACACAGAAATTGCATCCGAATTTAATACAAAAGGCACAATGACGACTTGAGTACAAGAGGACTGACACTCTAACTTTCTATGATTTGAACCTCTCCTGTGAGTCCAGTTTTAGATTCCGATGCTTCACTTCAGAATTACTGTATCCCTGGGACCTTCTTATTGACGATGCAACACAGGAATTGCATCCGAATTTAATACAAAAATCACAATGCCAACATAAGTACAAGAGGGCTGACACTCTAACTTTCTATGTTTTGAACCTCTCCTGTGAGTCCAGTTTTAGATTCCGATGTTTCACTTCAGGTTTACTGTATCTCTTGGACCTTCTTATTGACAATGAAACACAGAAATTGCATCTGAATTTAATACAAAAGATACAATGCCGACTTAAGTACAAGAGGACTGACACTCTAATTATCTATGATTTGAACCTATCCGGTAAGTCCAGTTTTAGATTACGATGCTTCACTGCAGGTTTACTGTATCCCTGGGACCTTCTTATTGACGATGAAACACAGAAATTGCATCCGAATTTAATACAAAAGGCACAATGCCGACTTAAGTACAGGAGGACTGACACTCTAACTTTCTTTGTTTTGAACCTCTCCTGTGAGTCCCGTTTTCGATTCCGATGCTTCACTTCAGGTTTACTGTATCTCTTTCACCTTCTTATTGACAATGTAACACAGAAATTGCATCTGAATTTAATACAAAAGGCACAAGGCCGACTTAAGTACAAGAGGACTGACACTCTAATTTTCTGTGATTTGAACCTATCCTGTGGGTCCAGTTTTAGATTCCGACGCTTCACTGCAGGTTTTCTGTATCCCTGGGACCTTCTTATTGACGATGAAACATAGAAATTTCATCTGACTTTAGTACAAAAGGCACAATGCCGACTTAAGTGAAAGAGTACTGACACTCTAACTTTCTATAATTTGAACCTTTCCTGTGAGTCCAGTTTTAGATTCCGATGCTTCACTTCAGGTTTACTATATCCCTGGGACCATCTTATTGACAATGAAACACAGAAATTGCTTCCGAATTTAATACAAAGGGCACAATGCCGACTTAAGTAGAGGAGGACTGACACTCTAACTTTCTATGTTTTGAACCTATCCTGTGAGTCCAGTTTTAGATTCCGATGGTTCACTTCAGGTTTTCTGTATCTCTTGGAACTTCTTCTTGACAATGAATCACAGAAATTGCATCCGAATTTAATACAAAATGCACAATGCCGACTTAAGTACAAGCGTACTGACACACTAACTTTCTATGATTCGAACCTCTCCTGTGAGTCCAGTTTTAGATTCCGATGCTTCACTTCAGGTTTACTGTATACCTTGGACCTTCTTATTGACGATGAAACACAGAAATTGCATCCGAATTTAATACAAAAGGCACAATGCCGACTTAAGTACTAGAAGACTGACACTCAAACTTTCTGTGATTTGAACCTCTCCTGTGAGTCCAGTTTTAGATTCCGATGCTTCACTTCAGATTTACTGTACACCTTGGACCTTCTTATTGACGATGAAACACAGAAAGTGCATCCGAATTTAATATAAAAGGCACAATGCCGACTTAAGTACAAGAGGACTCACACTCTAACTATCTATGATTTGAACCTCTCCTGTGAGTCCAGTTTTAGATTCCGATGCTTCACTTCAGGTTTACTGTATCCCTGGGACCTTCTTATTGACGATGAAACACAGAAATTGCATCCGAATTTAATACAAAAGGCACAATGCCGACTTAAGTACAGGAGGACTGACACTCTAAATTTCTTTGTTTTGAACCTCTCCTGTGAGTCCCGTTTTCGATTCAGATGCTTCACTTCAGTTTTAGTGAATCCCTTGGACCTTCTTATTGACGATGAAACACAGAGATTGCATCCGAATTTAATACAAAAGCCACAATGCCGACTTAAGTACAGGAGGACTGACACTCTAACTTTCTATGATTTGAACCTCTCCTGTGAGTCCAATTTCAGTTTCCGATGGTTCACTTCAGGTTTACTGTATCCCTAGGACCTTCTTATTGACGATGAAACACAGAAATTGCATTCGAATTTAATACAAAAGGCACAATGCCGACATAAGTATAAGAGGACTGACTCTCTAACTTTCTATATTTTGAACCTCTCCTGTGAGTCCAGTCTTAGATTCCGATGCTTCACTTCAGGTTTTCTGTATCTCTTGGACCTTCTTATTGACAATGAAACACAGAAATTGCATCTGAATTTAATACAAAAGATACAATGCCGACTTAAGTACAAGAGGACTGACACTCTAATTTTCTATGATTTGAACCTATCCGGTAAGTCCAGTTTTAGATTACGATGCTTCACTGCAGGTTTACTGTATCCCTATGACCTTCTTATTGACGATGAAACACAGAAATTGCATCCGAATTTAATACAAAGGGCACAATGCCGACATAAATACAAGACGACTGACACTCTAATTTTCTATGATTTGAACCTCTCCTGTGGGTCCAGTTTTAGATTCCGATGCTTCACTTCAGGTTTACTGTATCTCTTGGACCTTCTTATTGACAATGTAACACAGAAATTGCATCTGAATTTAATACAAAAGGCACAATGCCGACTTAAGTACAAGAGGACTGACACTCTAATTTTCTGTGATTTGAACCTATCCTGTGGGTCCAGTTTTAGATTCTGATGCTTCACTGCAGGTTTTCTGTATCCCTGGGACCTTCTTATTGACGATGAAACATACAAATTTCATCCGACTTTAGTACAAAAGGCACAATGCCGACTTAAGTACAAGAGTACTGACACTCTAACTTTCTATGATTTGAACCTTTCCTGTGAGTCCGGTTTTAGATTCCGATGCTTCACTTCAGGTTTACTATATCCCTGGGACCATCTTATTGACAATGAAACACAGAAATTGCATCCGAATTTAATACAAATGGCACAATGCCGACTTAAGTACTAGAGGACTGACACTCTAAATTTCTGTGATTCGAACCTCTCCTGTGAGTCCAGTTTTAGATTCCGATGCTTCAATTTAGGTTTACTGTATAACTTGGACCTTCTTATTGACGATGAAACACAGAAATTGCATCCGAATTTAATACAAAAGGCATAATGCCGACTTAAGTACAAGAGGACTGACACTCTAACTTTCTGTGATTTGAACCTCTCCTGTGAGTCCAGTTTTAGATTCCGATGCTTCACTTCAGATTTGCTGTATACCTTGGACCTTCGTATTGACGATGAAACACAGAAAGTGCATCCGAATTTAATATAAAAGGCACAATGCTGACTTAAGTACAAGAGGACTCACACTCTAACTTTCTATGATTTGAACCTATCCTGTGAGTCCAGTTTTAGATACCGATACTTCACTTCAGTTTTAGTGTATCCCTTGGACCTTCATGGTGACGATGAAACACAGAAATTGCATTCGAATTTAATACAAAAATCACAGTGCCGACTTAAGTACGAGAGGACTGACACTTTAACTTTCTATCATTTGAACCTCTCCTGTGAGTCCAGTTTTAGATTCCTATGCTTCATTCAGGTTTACTGTATCCCTGGGACCTTCTTATTGACGATGAAACACAGAAATTGCATCCGAATTTAATACAAAAGGCACAATGCCGACTTAAGTACAAGAGGACTGACACTCTAACTTTCTATGATTTGAACCTATCCTGTGAGTCCAGTTTTAGATTCCGATGCTTCAGTTCAGGTTTAGTGTATCCTTTGGACCTTCTTATTGACGATGAAACACAGAAATTGCATCCGAATTTAATACAAAAGGCACAATGCCGACTTAAGTACAGGAGGACTGACACTCTAACTTTCTATGATTTGAACCTCTCCTGTGAGTCCAGTTTTAGATTCCGATGCTTCCCTTCAGGTTTACTATATCCTTGGGACCTTCTTATTGACGATGAAACACAGAAATTGCTTCCGAAATTAATACAAATGGCACAATGCCTACTTAAGTACAAGTGGACTGACACTCTAACTTTCTATGATTTGAACCTATACTGTGGTCCAGTTTTAGATACCGATGCTTCACTTTAGGTTTAGTGTATCCCTTGGACCGTCTTATTGACGATGAAACACAGAAATTGCATCCGAATTTAATACAAAAGGCACAATGCCGACTTAAGTACATGAGGACTGACACTCTAACTTTCTATGATTTGAACCTATCCTGTGAGTCCAGTTTTAGATTCCTATGCTTCACTTCAGTTTTACTATATCACTGGGACCATCTTATTGACAATGAAACACAGATATTGCATCCGAATTCAATACAAAGGGCACAATGCTGACTTCAGTACAGGAGGACTGACACTCTAACTTTCTATGTTTTGAGCCTCTCCTGTGAGTCCAGTTTTAGATTCCGATGTTTCACTTCAGGTTTACTGTATCTCTTGGACCTTCATATTGACAATGAATCACAGAAATTGCATCTGACTTTAATACAAAAGGCACAATGCCGACATAAGTACAGGAGGACTGACTCTCTAACTTTCTATATTTTGAACCCCTCCTGTGAGTCCAGTCTTAGATTCCGATGCTTCACTTCAGGTTTTATGTATCTCTTGGACCTTCTTATTGACAATGAAACACGGATAATGCATCCGAATTAAATACAAAAGGCACAATGCCGACTTAAGTACAAGAGGACTGACACTCTAACTTTCTATGATTCGAACTTCTCCTGTGAGTCCAGTTTTAGATTCCGATGCTTCACTTTAGGTTTACTGTATACCTTGGACCTTCTTATTGACGATGAAACACAGAAATTGCATCCGAATTTAATACAAAAGGCACAATGCCGACTTAAGTACAAGAGGACTGACACTCTAACTTTCTATGTATTCAACCTCTCCTGTGGGTCCAGTTTTAGATTCCGATGCTTCACTGCAGGTTTTCTGTGTCCCTGGGACATTCTTATTGACGATGAAACATAGAAATTTCATCCGAATATAATACGAAGGGCACAATGCCGACTTAAGTACAGGAGGACTGACACTCTAACTTTCTATGATTTGAACCGCTCCTGTGAGTCCAATTTTAGTTTCCGATGGTTCACTTCAGGTTTTCTGTATCCCTAGGACCTTCTTATTGACGATGAAACACAGAAATTGCATCCGAATTTAATACAAAAGGCATAATGACGACTTGAGTACAAGAGGACTGACACTCTAACTTTCTATGATTTGAACCTCTCCTGTGAGTCCAGTTTTAGATTCCGATGCTTCACTTCAGGATTAGTGTATCCCTTGGACCTTCTTATTGACGATGAAACACAGAAATTGCATCCGAATTTAATACAAAAGGCAAAATGCCGACTTAAGTACAGGAGGACTGACACTCTAATTTTCTTTGATTTCAACCTCTCCTGTGAGTCCAGTTTTAGATTCCGATGCTTCACTTCAGGTATACTATATCCCAGGGACCTTCTTATTGACGATGAAACACAGAAATTGCATCCGAATTTAATACAAATGGCACAATGCCGACTTAAGTACTAGAGGACTGACACTCTAAGTTTCTATGATTGGAACCTATCCTGTGAGTCCAGTTTTAGATACAGATGCTTCACTTTAGGTTTAGTGTATCCCTTGGACGTTCTTATTGACGATGAAACACAGAAATTGCATCCGAATTTAATACAAAAGGCACAATGCCGACTTCAGTACAAGAGGACTGACACTCTAACTTTCTAGGTTTTGAACCTCTCCTGTGAGTCCAGTTTTAGATTCAGATGCTTCACTTTAGGTTTACTGTATCCCTAGGACCTTCTTATTGACGATGCAACTCAGAGATTGCATCCGAATGTAATACAAAAGGCACAATGCCGACTTAAGTAGAGGAGGACTGACACTCTAACTTTCTATGTTTTGAACCTCTCCTGTGAGTCCAGTTTTAGATTCCGATGCTTCACTTCAGGTTTTCTGTATCTCTTGGACCTTCTTATTGACAATGAAACACAGAAATTGCATCCGAATTTAATACAAAAGGCACAATGCCGACTTAAGTACAAGCGTACCGACACTCTAACTTTCCAGGATTCGAACCTCTCCTGTGAGTCCAGTTCTAGATTCCGATGCTTGACTTCAGGTTTACTGTATCTCTTGGACCTTCTTATTGGCAATGAAACACAGAAATTGCATCTGAATTTAATACAAAAGGCACAATGCCGACTTAAGTACAAGAGGACTGACCCTCTAATTTTCTATGATTTGAAACTATCCTGTGAGTCCAGTTTTAGATTCCGATGCTTCACTTCAGGTTTACTATATCCCTGGGACCATCTTATTGACAATGAAACACAGAAATTGCTTCCGAATTTAATACAAAATGTCACAATGCCGACATAAGTACAAGAGGACTGACACTCAAACTTTCTATGATTTGAACCAATCCTGTGAGTCCAGTTTTAGATACCGATGCTTCACTTCAGTTTTAGTGAATCCCTTGGACCTTCTTATTGACGATGAAACACAGAAATTGCATCCGAATTTAATACAAAAGGCACAATGCCGACTTAAGTACAGGAGGACTGACACTCTAACTTTCTATGATTTGAACCTCTCCTGTGAGTCCAATTTTAGTTTCCGATGGTTCACTTCAGGTTTACTGTATCCCTAGGACCTTCTTATTGACGATGAAACACAGAAATTGCATTCGAATTTAATACAAAAGGCACAATGCCGACATAAGTATAAGAGGACTGACTCTCTAACTTTCTATATTTTGAACCTCTCCTGTGAGTCCAGTCTTAGATTCCGATGCTTCACTTCAGGTTTTCTGTATCTCTTGGACCTTCTTATTGACAATGAAACACAGAAATTGCATCTGAATTTAATACAAAAGATACAATGCCGACTTAAGTACAAGAGGACTGACACTCTAATTTTCTATGATTTGAACCTATCCGGTAAGTCCAGTTTTAGATTACGATGCTTCACTGCAGGTTTACTGTATCCCTATGACCTTCTTATTGACGATGAAACACAGAAATTGCATCCGAATTTAATACAAAGGGCACAATGCCGACATAAATACAAGACGACTGACACTCTAACTTTCTATGATTTGAACCTCTCCTGTGGGTCCAGTTTTAGATTCCGATGCTTCACTTCAGGTTTACTGTATCTCTTGGACCTTCTTATTGACAATGTAACACAGAAATTGCATCTGAATTTAATACAAAAGGCACAATGCCGACTTAAGTACAAGAGGACTGACACTCTAATTTTCTGTGATTTGAACCTATCCTGTGGGTCCAGTTTTAGATTCTGATGCTTCACTGCAGGTCTTCTGTATCCCTGGGACCTTCTTATTGATGATGAAACATACAAATTTCATCCGACTTTAGTACAAAAGGCACAATGCCGACTTAAGTACAAGAGTACTGACACTCTAACTTTCTATGATTTGAACCTTTCCTGTGAGTCCGGTTTTAGATTCCGATGCTTCACTTCAGGTTTACTATATCCCTGGGACCATCTTATTGACAATGAAACACAGAAATTGCATCCGAATTTAATACAAATGGCACAATGCCGACTTAAGTACTAGAGGACTGACACTCTAAATTTCTGTGATTCGAACCTCTCCTGTGAGTCCAGTTTTAGATTCCGATGCTTCAATTTAGGTTTACTGTATAACTTGGACCTTCTTATTGACGATGAAACACAGAAATTGCATCCGAATTTAATACAAAAGGCATAATGCCGACTTAAGTACAAGAGGACTGACACTCTAACTTTCTGTGATTTGAACCTCTCCTGTGAGTCCAGTTTTAGATTCCGATGCTTCACTTCAGATTTGCTGTATACCTTGGACCTTCGTATTGACGATGAAACACAGAAAGTGCATCCGAATTTAATATAAAAGGCACAATGCTGACTTAAGTACAAGAGGACTCACACTCTAACTTTCTATGATTTGAACCTATCCTGTGAGTCCAGTTTTAGATACCGATACTTCACTTCAGTTTTAGTGTATCCCTTGGACCTTCATGGTGACGATGAAACACAGAAATTGCATTCGAATTTAATACAAAAATCACAGTGCCGACTTAAGTACGAGAGGACTGACACTTTAACTTTCTATCATTTGAACCTCTCCTGTGAGTCCAGTTTTAGATTCCTATGCTTCATTCAGGTTTACTGTATCCCTGGGACCTTCTTATTGACGATGAAACACAGAAATTGCATCCGAATTTAATACAAAAGGCACAATGCCGACTTAAGTACAAGAGGACTGACACTCTAACTTTCTATGATTTGAACCTATCCTGTGAGTCCAGTTTTAGATTCCGATGCTTCAGTTCAGGTTTAGTGTATCCTTTGGACCTTCTTATTGACGATGAAACACAGAAATTGCATCCGAATTTAATACAAAAGGCACAATGCCGACTTAAGTACAGGAGGACTGACACTCTAACTTTCTATGATTTGAACCTCTCCTGTGAGTCCAGTTTTAGATTCCGATGCTTCCCTTCAGGTTTACTATATCCTTGGGACCTTCTTATTGACGATGAAACACAGAAATTGCTTCCGAAATTAATACAAATGGCACAATGCCTACTTAAGTACAAGTGGACTGACACTCTAACTTTCTATGATTTGAACCTATACTGTGGTCCAGTTTTAGATACCGATGCTTCACTTTAGGTTTAGTGTATCCCTTGGACCGTCTTATTGACGATGAAACACAGAAATTGCATCCGAATTTAATACAAAAGGCACAATGCCGACTTAAGTACAAGAGGACTGACACTCTAACTTTCTATGATTTGAACCTATCCTGTGAGTCCAGTTTTAGATTCCTATGCTTCACTTCAGTTTTACTATATCACTGGGACCATCTTATTGACAATGAAACACAGATATTGCATCCGAATTCAATACAAAGGGCACAATGCTGACTTCAGTACAGGAGGACTGACACTCTAACTTTCTATGTTTTGAGCCTCTCCTGTGAGTCCAGTTTTAGATTCCGATGTTTCACTTCAGGTTTACTGTATCTCTTGGACCTTCATATTGACAATGAATCACAGAAATTGCATCTGACTTTAATACAAAAGGCACAATGCCGACATAAGTACAGGAGGACTGACTCTCTAACTTTCTATATTTTGAACCCCTCCTGTGAGTCCAGTCTTAGATTCCGATGCTTCACTTCAGGTTTTATGTATCTCTTGGACCTTCTTATTGACAATGAAACACGGATAATGCATCCGAATTAAATACAAAAGGCACAATGCCGACTTAAGTACAAGAGGACTGACACTCTAACTTTCTATGATTCGAACTTCTCCTGTGAGTCCAGTTTTAGATTCCGATGCTTCACTTTAGGTTTACTGTATACCTTGGACCTTCTTATTGACGATGAAACACAGAAATTGCATCCGAATTTAATACAAAAGGCACAATGCCGACTTAAGTACAAGAGGACTGACACTCTAACTTTCTATGTATTCAACCTCTACTGTGGGTCCAGTTTTAGATTCCGATGCTTCACTGCAGGTTTTCTGTATCCCTGGGACATTCTTATTGACGATGAAACATAGAAATTTCATCCGAATATAATACGAAGGGCACAATGCCGACTTAAGTACAGGAGGACTGACACTCTAACTTTCTATGATTTGAACCGCTCCTGTGAGTCCAATTTTAGTTTCCGATGGTTCACTTCAGGTTTTCTGTATCCCTAGGACCTTCTTATTGACGATGAAACACAGAAATTGCATCCGAATTTAATACAAAAGGCATAATGACGACTTGAGTACAAGAGGACTGACACTCTAACTTTCTATGATTTGAACCTCTCCTGTGAGTCCAGTTTTAGATTCCGATGCTTCACTTCAGGATTAGTGTATCCCTTGGACCTTCTTATTGACGATGAAACACAGAAATTGCATCCGAATTTAATACAAAAGGCAAAATGCCGACTTAAGTACAGGAGGACTGACACTCTAATTTTCTTTGATTTCAACCTCTCCTGTGAGTCCAGTTTTAGATTCCGATGCTTCACTTCAGGTATACTATATCCCAGGGACCTTCTTATTGACGATGAAACACAGAAATTGCATCCGAATTTAATACAAATGGCACAATGCCGACTTAAGTACTAGAGGACTGACACTCTAAGTTTCTATGATTTGAACCTATCCTGTGAGTCCAGTTTTAGATACAGATGCTTCACTTTAGGTTTAGTGTATCCCTTGGACGTTCTTATTGACGATGAAATACAGAAATTGCATCCGAATTTAATACAAAAGGCACAATGCCGACTTCAGTACAAGAGGACTGACACTCTAACTTTCTAGGTTTTGAACCTCTCCTGTGAGTCCAGTTTTAGATTCAGATGCTTCACTTTAGGTTTACTGTATCCCTAGGACCTTCTTATTGACGATGCAACTCAGAGATTGCATCCGAATGTAATACAAAAGGCACAATGCCGACTTAAGTAGAGGAGGACTGACACTCTAACTTTCTATGTTTTGAACCTCTCCTGTGAGTCCAGTTTTAGATTCCGATGCTTCACTTCAGGTTTTCTGTATCTCTTGGACCTTCTTATTGACAATGAAACACAGAAATTGCATCCGAATTTAATACAAAAGGCACAATGCCGACTTAAGTACAAGCGTACCGACACTCTAACTTTCCAGGATTCGAACCTCTCCTGTGAGTCCAGTTCTAGATTCCGATGCTTGACTTCAGGTTTACTGTATCTCTTGGACCTTCTTATTGGCAATGAAACACAGAAATTGCATCTGAATTTAATACAAAAGGCACAATGCCGACTTAAGTACAAGAGGACTGACACTCTAATTTTCTATGATTTGAAACTATCCTGTGAGTCCAGTTTTAGATTCCGATGCTTCACTTCAGGTTTACTATATCCCTGGGACCATCTTATTGACAATGAAACACAGAAATTGCTTCCGAATTTAATACAAAATGTCACAATGCCGACATAAGTACAAGAGGACTGACACTCAAACTTTCTATGATTTGAACCAATCCTGTGAGTCCAGTTTTAGATACCGATGCTTCACTTCAGTTTTAGTGAATCCCTTGGACCTTCTTATTGACGATGAAACACAGAAATTGCATCCGAATATAATACAAAAGGCACAATGCCGACTTAAGTACAGGAGGACTGAAACTCTAACTTTCTATGATTTGAACCTCTCCTGTGAGTCCAATTTTAGTTTCCGATGGTTCACTTCAGGTTTACTGTATCCCTAGGACCTTCTTATTGACGATGAAACACAGAAATTGCATTCGAATTTAATACAAAAGGCACAATGCCGACATAAGTATAAGAGGACTGACTCTCTAACCTTCTATATTTTGAACCTCTCCTGTGAGTCCAGTCTTAGATTCCGATGCTTCACTTCAGGTTTTCTGTATCTCTTGGACCTTCTTATTGACAATGAAACACAGAAATTGCATCTGAATTTAATACAAAAGATACAATGCCGACTTAAGTACAAGAGGACTGACACTCTAATTTTCTATGATTTGAACCTATCCGGTAAGTCCAGTTTTAGATTACGATGCTTCACTGCAGGTTTACTGTATCCCTATGACCTTCTTATTGACGATGAAACACAGAAATTGCATCCGAATTTAATACAAAGGGCACAATGCCGACATAAATACAAGACGACTGACACTCTAACTTTCTATGATTTGAACCTCTCCTGTGGGTCCAGTTTTAGATTCCGATGCTTCACTTCAGGTTTACTGTATCTCTTGGACCTTCTTATTGACAATGTAACACAGAAATTGCATCTGAATTTAATACAAAAGGCACAATGCCGACTTAAGTACAAGAGGACTGACACTCTAATTTTCTGTGATTTGAACCTATCCTGTGGGTCCAGTTTTAGATTCTGATGCTTCACTGCAGGTTTTCTGTATCCCTGGGACCTTCTTATTGACGATGAAACATACAAATTTCATCCGACTTTAGTACAAAAGGCACAATGCCGACTTAAGTACAAGAGTACTGACACTCTAACTTTCTATGATTTGAACCTTTCCTGTGAGTCCGGTTTTAGATTCCGATGCTTCACTTCAGGTTTACTATATCCCTGGGACCATCTTATTGACAATGAAACACAGAAATTGCATCCGAATTTAATACAAATGGCACAATGCCGCTCTTAAGTACTAGAGGACTGACACTCTAAATTTCTGTGATTCGAACCTCTCCTGTGAGTCCAGTTTTAGATTCCGATGCTTCAATTTAGGTTTACTGTATAACTTGGACCTTCTTATTGACGATGAAACACAGAAATTGCATCCGAATTTAATACAAAAGGCATAATGCCGACTTAAGTACAAGAGGACTGACACTCTAACTTTCTGTGATTTGAACCTCTCCTGTGAGTCCAGTTTTAGATTCCGATGCTTCACTTCAGATTTGCTGTATACCTTGGACCTTCGTATTGACGATGAAACACAGAAAGTGCATCCGAATTTAATATAAAAGGCACAATGCTGACTTAAGTACAAGAGGACTCACACTCTAACTTTCTATGATTTGAACCTATCCTGTGAGTCCAGTTTTAGATACCGATACTTCACTTCAGTTTTAGTGTATCCCTTGGACCTTCATGGTGACGATGAAACACAGAAATTGCATTCGAATTTAATACAAAAATCACAGTGCCGACTTAAGTACGAGAGGACTGACACTTTAACTTTCTATCATTTGAACCTCTCCTGTGAGTCCAGTTTTAGATTCCTATGCTTCATTCAGGTTTACTGTATCCCTGGGACCTTCTTATTGACGATGAAACACAGAAATTGCATCCGAATTTAATACAAAAGGCACAATGCCGACTTAAGTACAAGAGGACTGACACTCTAACTTTCTATGATTTGAACCTATCCTGTGAGTCCAGTTTTAGATTCCGATGCTTCAGTTCAGGTTTAGTGTATCCTTTGGACCTTCTTATTGACGATGAAACACAGAAATTGCATCCGAATTTAATACAAAAGGCACAATGCCGACTTAAGTACAGGAGGACTGACACTCTAACTTTCTATGATTTGAACCTCTCCTGTGAGTCCAGTTTTAGATTCCGATGCTTCCCTTCAGGTTTACTATATCCTTGGGACCTTCTTATTGACGATGAAACACAGAAATTGCTTCCGAAATTAATACAAATGGCACAATGCCTACTTAAGTGCAAGTGGACTGACACTCTAACTTTCTATGATTTGAACCTATACTGTGGTCCAGTTTTAGATACCGATGCTTCACTTTAGGTTTAGTGTATCCCTTGGACCGTCTTATTGACGATGAAACACAGAAATTGCATCCGAATTTAATACAAAAGGCACAATGCCGACTTAAGTACAAGAGGACTGACACTCTAACTTTCTATGATTTGAACCTATCCTGTGAGTCCAGTTTTAGATTCCTATGCTTCACTTCAGTTTTACTATATCACTGGGACCATCTTATTGACAATGAAACACAGATATTGCATCCGAATTCAATACAAAGGGCACAATGCTGACTTCAGTACAGGAGGACTGACACTCTAACTTTCTATGTTTTGAGCCTCTCCTGTGAGTCCAGTTTTAGATTCCGATGTTTCACTTCAGGTTTACTGTATCTCTTGGACCTTCATATTGACAATGAATCACAGAAATTGCATCTGACTTTAATACAAAAGGCACAATGCCGACATAAGTACAGGAGGACTGACTCTCTAACTTTCTATATTTTGAACCCCTCCTGTGAGTCCAGTCTTAGATTCCGATGCTTCACTTCAGGTTTTATGTATCTCTTGGACCTTCTTATTGACAATGAAACACGGATAATGCATCCGAATTAAATACAAAAGGCACAATGCCGACTTAAGTACAAGAGGACTGACACTCTAACTTTCTATGATTCGAACTTCTCCTGTGAGTCCAGTTTTAGATTCCGATGCTTCACTTTAGGTTTACTGTATACCTTGGACCTTCTTATTGACGATGAAACACAGAAATTGCATCCGAATTTAATACAAAAGGCACAATGCCGACTTAAGTACAAGAGGACTGACACTCTAACTTTCTATGTATTCAACCTCTCCTGTGGGTCCAGTTTTAGATTCCGATGCTTCACTGCAGGTTTTCTGTATCCCTGGGACATTCTTATTGACGATGAAACATAGAAATTTCATCCGAATATAATACGAAGGGCACAATGCCGACTTAAGTACAGGAGGACTGACACTCTAACTTTCTATGATTTGAACCGCTCCTGTGAGTCCAATTTTAGTTTCCGATGGTTCACTTCAGGTTTTCTGTATCCCTAGGACCTTCTTATTGACGATGAAACACAGAAATTGCATCCGAATTTAATACAAAAGGCATAATGACGACTTGAGTACAAGAGGACTGACACTCTAACTTTCTATGATTTGAACCTCTCCTGTGAGTCCAGTTTTAGATTCCGATGCTTCACTTCAGGATTAGTGTATCCCTTGGACCTTCTTATTGACGATGAAACACAGAAATTGCATCCGAATTTAATACAAAAGGCAAAATGCCGACTTAAGTACAGGAGGACTGACACTCTAATTTTCTTTGATTTCAACCTCTCCTGTGAGTCCAGTTTTAGATTCCGATGCTTCACTTCAGGTATACTATATCCCAGGGACCTTCTTATTGACGATGAAACACAGAAATTGCATCCGAATTTAATACAAATGGCACAATGCCGACTTAAGTACTAGAGGACTGACACTCTAAGTTTCTATGATTTGAACCTATCCTGTGAGTCCAGTTTTAGATACAGATGCTTCACTTTAGGTTTAGTGTATCCCTTGGACGTTCTTATTGACGATGAAACACAGAAATTGCATCCGAATTTAATACAAAAGGCACAATGCCGACTTCAGTACAAGAGGACTGACACTCTAACTTTCTAGGTTTTGAACCTCTCCTGTGAGTCCAGTTTTAGATTCAGATGCTTCACTTTAGGTTTACTGTATCCCTAGGACCTTCTTATTGACGATGCAACTCAGAGATTGCATCCGAATGTAATACAAAAGGCACAATGCCGACTTAAGTAGAGGAGGACTGACACTCTAACTTTCTATGTTTTGAACCTCTCCTGTGAGTCCAGTTTTAGATTCCGATGCTTCACTTCAGGTTTTCTGTATCTCTTGGACCTTCTTATTGACAATGAAACACAGAAATTGCATCCGAATTTAATACAAAAGGCACAATGCCGACTTAAGTACAAGCGTACCGACACTCTAACTTTCCAGGATTCGAACCTCTCCTGTGAGTCCAGTTCTAGATTCCGATGCTTGACTTCAGGTTTACTGTATCTCTTGGACCTTCTTATTGGCAATGAAACACAGAAATTGCATCTGAATTTAATACAAAAGGCACAATGCCGACTTAAGTACAAGAGGACTGACACTCTAATTTTCTATGATTTGAAACTATCCTGTGAGTCCAGTTTTAGATTCCGATGCTTCACTTCAGGTTTACTATATCCCTGGGACCATCTTATTGACAATGAAACACAGAAATTGCTTCCGAATTTAATACAAAATGTCACAATGCCGACATAAGTACAAGAGGACTGACACTCAAACTTTCTATGATTTGAACCAATCCTGTGAGTCCAGTTTTAGATACCGATGCTTCACTTCAGTTTTAGTGAATCCCTTGGACCTTCTTATTGACGATGAAACACAGAAATTGCATCCGAATTTAATACAAAAGGCACAATGCCGACTTAAGTACAGGAGGACTGACACTCTAACTTTCTATGATTTGAACCTCTCCTGTGAGTCCAATTTTAGTTTCCGATGGTTCACTTCAGGTTTACTGTATCCCTAGGACCTTCTTATTGACGATGAAACACAGAAATTGCATTCGAATTTAATACAAAAGGCACAATGCCGACATAAGTATAAGAGGACTGACTCTCTAACTTTCTATATTTTGAACCTCTCCTGTGAGTCCAGTCTTAGATTCCGATGCTTCACTTCAGGTTTTCTGTATCTCTTGGACCTTCTTATTGACAATGAAACACAGAAATTGCATCCAAATTTAATACAAAAGGCACAATGCCGACATAAGTACAAGAGGACTGACACTAGAACTTTCTATGATTCGAACTTCTCATGTGATTCCAGTTTTAGATTCCGATGCTTAACTTTAGGTTTACTGTATACATTGGACCTTCTTATTGACGATGAAACACAGAAATTGCCTCCGAATTTAATACAAAAGGCACAATGACGACTTGAGTACAAGAGGACTGACACTCTAACTTTCTATGATTTGAACCTATACTGTGGTCCAGTTTTAGATACCGATGCTTCACTTTAGGTTTAGTGTATCCCTTGGACCGTCTTATTGACGATGAAACACAGAAATTGCATCCGAATTTAATACAAAAGGCACAATGCCGACTTAAGTACAAGAGGACTGACACTCTAACTTTCTATGATTTGAACCTATCCTGTGAGTCCAGTTTTAGATTCCTATGCTTCACTTCAGTTTTACTATATCACTGGGACCATCTTATTGACAATGAAACACAGATATTGCATCCGAATTCAATACAAAAGGCACAATGCCGACTTAAGTAGAGGAGGATTGACACTCTAACTTTCTATGATTCGAACCTCTCCTGTGAGTCCAGTTTTAGATTCCGATGCTTCCCTTCAGGTTTACTATATCCTTGGGACCTTCTTATTGACGATGAAACACAGAAATTGCTTCCGAAATTAATACAAATGGCACAATGCCTACTTAAGTACAAGTGGACTGACACTCTAACTTTCTAAGATTTGAACCTATACTGTGGTCCAGTTTTAGATACCGATGCTTCACTTTAGGTTTAGTGTATCCCTTGGACCGTCTTATTGACGATGAAACACAGAAATTGCATCCGAATTTAATACAAAAGGCACAATGCCGACTTAAGTACAAGAGGACTGACACTCTAACTTTCTATGATTTGAACCTATCCTGTGAGTCCAGTTTTAGATTCCTATGCTTCACTTCAGTTTTACTATATCACTGGGACCATCTTATTGACAATGAAACACAGATATTGCATCCGAATTCAATACAAAAGGCACAATGCCGACTTAAGTAGAGGAGGATTGACACTCTAACTTTCTATGATTCGAACCTCTCCTGTGAGTCCAGTTTTAGATTCCGATGCTTCCCTTCAGGTTTACTATATCCTTGGGACCTTCTTATTGACGATGAAACACAGAAATTGCTTCCGAAATTAATACAAATGGCACAATGCCTACTTAAGTACAAGTGGACTGACACTCTAACTTTCTAAGATTTGAACCTATACTGTGGTCCAGTTTTAGATACCGATGCTTCACTTTAGGTTTAGTGTATCCCTTGGACCGTCTTATTGACGATGAAACACAGAAATTGCATCCGAATTTAATACAAAAGGCACAATGCCGACTTAAGTACAAGAGGACTGACACTCTAACTTTCTATGATTTGAACCTATCCTGTGAGTCCAGTTTTAGATTCCTATGCTTCACTTCAGTTTTACTATATCACTGGGACCATCTTATTGACAATGAAACACAGATATTGCATCCGAATTCAATACAAAGGGCACAATGCTGACTTCAGTACAGGAGGACTGACACTCTAACTTTCCATGTTTTGAGCCTCTCCTGTGAGTCCAGTTTTAGATTCCGATGTTTCACTTCAGGTTTACTGTATCTCTTGGACCTTCATATAGACAATGAATCACAGAAATTGCATCTGACTTTAATACAAAAGGCACAATGCCGACATAAGTACAGGAGGACTGACTCTCTAACTTTCTATACTTTGAACCCCTCCTGTGAGTCCAGTCTTAGATTCCGATGCTTCACTTCAGGTTTTATGTATCTCTTGGACCTTCTTATTGACAATGAAACACGGATAACGCATCCGAATTAAATACAAAAGGCACAATGCCGACTTAAGTACAAGAGGACTGACACTCTAACTTTCTATGATTCGAACTTCTCCTGTGAGTCCAGTTTTAGATTCCGATGCTTCACTGTAGGTTTACTGTATACCTTGGACCTTCTTATTGACGATGAAACACAGAAATTGCATCCGAATTTAATACAAAAGGCACAATGCCGACTTAAGTACAAGAGGACTGACACTCTAACTTTCTATGAATTCAACCTCTCCTGTGGGTCCAGTTTTAGATTCCGATGCTTCACTGCAGGTTTTCTGTATCCCTGGGACATTCTTATTGACGATGAAACATAGAAATTTCATCCGAATATAATACGAAGGGCACAATGCCGACTTAAGTACAGGAGGACTGACACTCTAACTTTCTATGATTTGAACCGCTCCAGTGAGTCCAATTTTAGTTTCCGATGGTTCACTTCAGATTTTCTGTATCCCTAGGACCTTCTTATTGACGATGAAACACAGAAATTGCATTCGAATTTAATACAAAAGGCACAATGCCGACATTAGTATAAGAGGACTGATTCTCTAACTTTCTATATTTTGAACCTTTCCTGTGAGTCCAGTCTTAGATTCCGATGCTTCACTTCAGGTTTTCTGTATCTCTTGGACCTTCTTATTGACAATGAAACACAGAAATTGCATCCGAATTTAATACAAAAGTCACAATGCCGACTTAAGTACAAGAGGACTGACACTAGAACTTTCTATGATTCGAACTTCTCCTGTGATTCCAGTTTTAGATTCCGATGCTTCACTTTAGGTTTACTGTATACATTGGACCTTCTTATTGACGATGAAACACAGAAATTGCATCCGAATTTAATACAAAAGGCAAAATGCCGACTTAAGTACAGGAGGACTGACACTCTAATTTTCTTTGATTTCAACCTCTCCTGTGAGTCCAGTTTTAGATTCCGATGCTTCACTTCAGGTTTACTATATCCCAGGGACCTTCTTATTGACGATGAAACACAGAAATTGCATCCGAATTTAATACAAATGGCACAATGCCGACTTAAGTACTAGAGGACTGACACTCTAAGTTTCTATGATTTGAACCTATCCTGTGAGTCCAGTTTTAGATACAGATGCTTCACTTTAGGTTTAGTGTATCCCTTGGACGTTCTTATTGACGATGAAACACAGAAATTGCATCCGAATTTAATACAAAAGGCACAATGCCGACTTCAGTACAAGAGGACTGACACTCTAACTTTCTAGGTTTTGAACCTCTCCTGTGAGTCCAGTTTTAGATTCAGATGCTTCACTTTAGGTTTACTGTATCCCTAGGACCTTCTTATTGACGATGCAACTCAGAGATTGCATCCGAATGTAATACAAAAGGCACAATGCCGACTTAAGTAGAGGAGGACTGACACTCTAACTTTCTATGTTTTGAACCTCTCCTGTGAGTCCAGTTTTAGATTCCGATGCTTCACTTCAGGTTTTCTGTATCTCTTGGACCTTCTTATTGACAATGAAACACAGAAATTGCATCCGAATTTAATACAAAATGTCACAATGCCGACATAAGTACAAGAGGACTGACACTCAAACTTTCTATGATTTGAACCAATCCTGTGAGTCCAGTTTTAGATACCGATGCTTCACTTCAGTTTTAGTGAATCCCTTGGACCTTCTTATTGACGATGAAACACAGAAATTGCATCCGAATTTAATACAAAAGGCACAATGCCGACTTAAGTACAGGAGGACTGACACTCTAACTTTCTATGATTTGAACCTCTCCTGTGAGTCCAATTTCAGTTTCCGATGGTTCACTTCAGGTTTACTGTATCCCTAGGACCTTCTTATTGACGATGAAACACAGAAATTGCATTCGAATTTAATACAAAAGGCACAATGCCGACATAAGTATAAGAGGACTGACTCTCTAACTTTCTATATTTTGAACCTCTCCTGTGAGTCCAGTCTTAGATTCCGATGCTTCACTTCAGGTTTTCTGTATCTCTTGGACCTTCTTATTGACAATGAAACACAGAAATTGCATCTGAATTTAATACAAAAGATACAATGCCGACTTAAGTACAAGAGGACTGACACTCTAATTTTCTATGATTTGAACCTATCCGGTAAGTCCAGTTTTAGATTACGATGCTTCACTGCAGGTTTACTGTATCCCTATGACCTTCTTATTGACGATGAAACACAGAAATTGCATCCGAATTTAATACAAAGGGCACAATGCCGACATAAGTACAAGACGACTGACACTCTAACTTTCTATGATTTGAACCTCTCCTGTGCGTCCAGTTTTAGATTCCGATGCTTCACTTCAGGTTTACTGTATCTCTTGGACCTTCTTATTGACAATGTAACACAGAAATTGCATCTGAATTTAATACAAAAGGCACAATGCCGACTTAAGTACAAGGGGACTGACACTCTAAATTTCTGTGATTTGAACCTATCCTGTGGGTCCAGTTTTAGATTCCGATGCTTCACTGCAGGTTTTCTGTATCCCTGGGACCTTCTTATTGACGATGAAACATAGAAATTTCATCCGACTTTAGTACAAAAGGCACAATGCCGACTTAAGTACAAGAGTACTGACACTCTAACTTTCTATGATTTGAACCTTTCCTGTGAGTCCAGTTTTAGATTCCGATGCTTCACTTCAGGTTTACTATATCCCTGGGACCATCTTATTGACAATGAAACACAGAAATTGCTTCCGAATTTAATACAAAGGGCACAATGCCGACTTAAGTAGAGGAGGACTGACACTCTAACTTTCTATGTTTTGAACCTATCCTGTGAGTCCAGTTTTAGATTCCGATGCTTCACTTCAGGTTTTCTGTATCTCTTGGACCTTCTTATTGACAATGAATCACAGAAATTGCATCCGAATTTAATACAAAAGGCACAATGCCGACTTAAGTACAAGCGTACTGACACACTAACTTTCTATGATTCGAACCTCTCCTGTGAGTCCAGTTTTAGATTCCGATGCTTCACTTCAGGTTTACTGTATACCTTGGACCTTCTTATTGACGATGAAACACAGAAATTGCATCCGAATTTAATACAAAAGGCACAATGCCGACTTAAGTACTAGAAGACTGACACTCTAACTTTCTGTGATTTGAACCTCTCCTGTGAGTCCAGTTTTAGATTCCGATGCTTCACTTCAGATTTACTGTACGCCTTGGACCTTCTTATTGACGATGAAACACAGAAAGTGCATCCGAATTTAATATAAAAGGCACAATGCCGACTTAAGTACAAGAGGACTCACACTCTAACTTTCTATGATTTGAACCTCTCCTGTGAGTCCAGTTTTAGTTTCCGATGCTTCACTTCAGGTTTACTGTATCCCTGGGACCTTCTTATTGACGATGAAACACAGAAATTGCATCCGAATTTAATACAAAAGGCACAATGCCGCCATAAGTACAAGAGGACTGACACTCTAACTTTCTATGATTTGAACCTATCTTGTGAGTCCAGTTAATATACCGATGCTTCACTTCAGGTTTAGTGTATCCCTGGGACCTTCTTATTGAGGATGAAACACAGAAATTGCATCCGAATTTAATGCAAAAGGCACAATGCCGACTTCAGTACAAGAGGACTGACACTCTAACTTTCTTTGTTTTGAACCTCTCCTGTGCGTCCAGTTTTAGATTCAGATGCTTCACTTTAGGTTTACTGTATCCCTAGGACCTTCTTATTGACGATGAAACTCAGAGATTGCATCCGAATGTAATACAAAAGGCACAATGCCGACTTAAGTAGAGGAGACTGACACTCTAACTTTCTATGTTCTGAACCTCTCCTGTGAGTCCAGTTTTAGATTCCGATGCTTCACTTCAGGTTTTCTGTATCTCTTGGACCCTCTTATTGACAATGAAACACAGAAATTGCATCCGAATTTAATACAAAAGGCACAATGCCGACTTAAGTAAAAGCGTACTGACACTCTAACTTTCAAGGATTCGAACCTCTCCTGTGAGTCCAGTTCTAGATTCCGATGCTTCACTTCAGATTTACTGTATACCTTGGACCTTCTTATTGACGTTGAAACACAGAAAGTGCATCCGAATTTAATATAAAAGGCACAATGCCGACTTAAGTACAAGAGGACTGACACTCTAACTTTCTATGTTTTGAACCTCTCCTGTGAGTCCAGTTTTAGATTCCGATGTTTCACTTCAGGTTTACTGTATCTCTTGGTCCCTCTTATTGACAATGAAACACAGAAATTGCATCTGAATTTAATACAAAAGATACAATGCCGACTTAAGTATAAGAGGACTGACACTCTAATTTTCTATGATTTGAACCTATCCGGTGAGTCCAGTTTTGGATTACGATGCTTCACTGCAGGTTTACTGTATCCCTGGGACCTTCTTATTGACGATGAAACACAGAAATTGCATCCGAATTTAATACAAAAGGCACTATGCCGACTTAAGTACAGGAGGACTGACTCTCTAACTTTCCATGATTTGAACCTCTCCTGTGAGTACAGTTTTAGATTCCAATGCTTCACTTCAGGTTTACTATATCCCTGGGACCTTCATATTGTCGATGATACACAGAAATTGCATCCGAATTTAATACAAATGGCACAATGCCGACTTAAGTACAAGAGGACTGACACTCTAACTTTCTATGATTTGAACCTATCCTGTGAGTCCAGTTTTAGATACCGATGCTTCATTTTAGGTTTAGTGTTTCCCTTGGACTTTCTTATTGACGATGAAACACAGAAATTGCATCCGAATTTAATACAAAAGGCACAATGCCGACTTAAGTACAAGAGGACTGACACTCTAACTTTCTATGCTTTGAACCTCTCCTGTGAGTCCCGTTTTCGATTCAGATGCTTCACTTTAGGTTTACTGTATCCCTATGACCTTCTTATTGACGATGAAACACAGAAATTGCATCCGAATTTAATACAAAGGGCACAATGCCGACATAAATACAAGACGACTGACACTCTAACTTTCTATGATTTGAACCTCTCCTGTGGGTCCAGTTTTAGATTCCGATGCTTCACTTCAGGTTTACTGTATCTCTTGGACCTTCTTATTGACAATGTGACACAGAAATTGCATCTGAATTTAATACAAAAGGCACAATGCCGACTTAAGTACAAGATGACTGACACTCTAATTTTCTGTGATTTGAACCTATCCTGTGGGTCCAGTTTTAGATTCCGATGCTTCACTGCAGGTTTTCTGTATCCCTGGGACCTTCTTATTGACGATGAAACATAGAAATTTCATCCTACTTTAATACAAAAGGCACAATGCCGACTTAAGTACAAGAGTACTGACACTCTAACTTTCTATGATTTGAACCTATCCTGTGAGTCCAGTTTTAGATTCCGATGCTTCACTTCAGGTTTACTGTATACCTTGGACCTTCTTATTGACGATGAAACACAGAAATTGCATCCGAATTTAATACAAAAGGCACAATGCCGACTTAAGTACTAGAGGACTGACACTCTAACTTTCTGTGATTTGAACCTCTCCTGTGAGTCCAGTTTTAGATTCCGATGCTTCACTTCAGATTTACTGTACACCGTGGACCTTCTTATTGATGATTAAACACAGAAAGTGCATCCGAATTTAATATAAAAGGCACAATGCCGACTTAAGTACAAGAGGACTCACACTCTAACTTTCTATGATTTGAACCTCTCCTGTGAGTCCAGTTTTAGATTCCGATGCTTCACTTCAGGTTTACTGTATCCCTGGGACCTTCTTATTGACGATGAAACACAGAAATTGCATCCGAATTTAATACAAAAGGCACAATGCCGGCATAAGTACAAGAGGAATGACACTCTAACTTTCTATGATTTGAACCTATCCTGTGAGTCCAGTTTTAGAAACCGATGCTTCACTTCAGGTTTAGTGTATCCCTTGGAAATTCTTATTGACGATGAAGCACAGAAATTGCATCCGAATTTAATAAAAAAGCACAATGCCGACTTAAGTACAGGAGGCCTGACACTCTAAATTTCTATGATTTGAACCTCTCCTGTGAGTCCAGTTTTAGATTCCGATGCTTCACTTCAGGTTTACTATATCCCAGGGACCTTATTGAGGATGAAACACAGAAATTGCATCCCAATTTAATACAAATGGCACAATGCCGACTTAAGTACAAGAGGACTGACACTCTAACTTTCTATGATTTGAACCTATCCTGTGAGTCCAGTTTTACATACCGATGCTCCACATTAGGTTTAGTGTATCCCTTGGACCTTCTTATTGACGATGAAACACAGAAATTGCATCCGAATTTAATACAAAAGGCACAATGCCGACTTAAGTACATGAGGACTGTCGCTCTAACTATCTATGATTTGAACCTCTCCTGTGAGTCCAGTTTTAGCTTCCGATGCTTCACTACAGGTTTACTGTATCCCTGAGACCTTCTTATTGACGATGAAACACAGAAATTGCATCCGAATTTAATACAAAAGGCACAATGCCGACTTAAGTACAAGAGGACTGACACTCGAACTTTCTATGATATGAACCTCTGATGTGAGTCCAGTTTTAGATTCCGATGCTTCACTTCAGGTTTACTGTATCCCTGGGACCTTCTTATTGACGATGAAACACAGAAATTGCATCCGAATTTAATACAAAAGGCACAATGCCGACTTAAGTACAAGAGGACTGACCCTCTAACTTTCGTTGATTTGAACCTATCCTGGTAGTCCAGTTTTAGATTCCGATGCTTCACTTCAGGTTTACTATATCCCTGGGACCATCTTATTGACAATAAAACCCAGATATTGCATCCGAATTCAATACAAAGCGCATAATGCCGACTTATGTACAGGAGGACTGACACTCTAACTTTCTTTGTGTTGAACCTCTCCTGTGAGTCCAGTTTTAGATTCCTATGTTTCACTTCAGGTTTACTGTATCTCTTGGACCTTCTTATTGACAATGAAACACAGAAAATGCATCTGAATTTAATACAAAAGGCACAATGCCGACTTAAGTACGAGAGGACTGACACTCTAATTTTCTATGATTTGAATCTATGCTGTGAGTCCAGTTTTAGATTACGATGCTTCACTGCAGGTTTACTGTATCCCTGGGACCTTCTTATTGACGATGAAACACAGAAATTGCATCCGAATTTAGTACAAAAGGCACAATGCCGACTTAAGTACAGGAGGACTGACACTCTAGCTTTCCATGATTTGAACCTCTTCTGTGAGTCCAGTTTTAGATTCCGATGCTTCATTTCAGGTTTACTATATCCCTGGGACCTTCTTACTGACGATGATACACAGAAATTGCATCCGAATGTAATACAAATGGCACAATGCCGACTTAAGTACAAGAGGACTGACATTCTAACTTTCTATGATTTGAACCTATCCTGTGAGTCCAGTATTAGATACCGATGCTTCACTTCAGGTTTAGTGTATCCCTTGGACCTTCTTATTGACGATGAAACAAAGAAATTGCATCCGAATGTAATACAAAAGGCACAATGCCGACTTAAGTTCAAGAGGACTGACACTCTAACTTTCTATGATTTGAACCTCTCCTGTGAGTCCAGTTTTAGATTCCGATGCTTCACTTCAGGTTTACTGTATCCCTGGGACCATCCAACTGACGATGAAACACAGAAATTGCATCCGCATTTAATACAAAAGGCACAATGCCGACTTAAGTACAAGAGGGCTGACACTCTAACTATCTATGATTGGAACCTATCCTGTGAGTCTACTTTTAGATTCCAATGCGTCACTTCAGGTTTACAATATCCCTGAGACCATCTTATTGACAATGAAACACAGAAATTGCATCCGAATTTAATACAAAGGGCACAATGCCGACATAAGTAGAGGAGGACTGACACTCTAACTTTCTATGTTTTGAACCTCTCCTGTGAGTCCAGTTTTAGATTCCGATGCTTCACTTCAGGTTTTCTGTGTCTCTTGGACCTACTTATTGACAATGAAACACAGAAATTGCATCCGAATTTAATACAAAAGGCACAATGCCGACTTAAGTACAGGAGGACTGACTTTCTAACTTTCTATGATTTGAACCTCTCCAGTGAGTCCAGTTTTAGATTCCGATGCTTCACTTCAGGTTTACTATATCCGTGGGACCTTCTTATTGACGATGAAACACAGAAATTGCATCCGAAATTAATGCAAAAGGCACAATGCCGACTTAAGTACAAGAGGACTGACATTCTAACTTTCTATGATTTGAACCTATCCTGTGAGTCCAGTATTAGATACCGATGCTTCACTTCAGGTTTAGTGTATCCCTTGGACCTTCTTATTGACGATGAAACAAAGAAATTGCATCCGAATGTAATACAAAAGGCACAATGCCGACTTAAGTTCAAGAGGACTGACACTCTAACTTTCTATGATTTGAACCTCTCCTGTGAGTCCAGTTTTAGATTCCGATGCATCACTTCAGGTTTACTGTATCCCTGGGACCATCCTACTGACGATGAAACACAGAAATTGCATCCGCATTTAATACAAAAGGCACAATGCCGACTTAAGTACAAGAGGACTGACACTCTAACTATCTATGATTTGAACCTATCCTGTGAGTCCACTTTTAGATTCCGATGCGTCACTTCAGGTTTACTATATCCCTGAGACCATCTTATTGACAATGAAACACAGAAATTGCATCCGAATTTAATACAAAGGGCACAATGCCGACATAAGTAGAGGAGGACTGACGCTCTAACTTTCTATGTTTTGAACCTCTCCTGTGAGTCCAGTTTTAGATTCCGATGCTTCACTTCAGGTTATCTGTATCTCTTGGACCTACTTATTGACAATGAAACACAGAAATTGCATCCGAATTTAATACAAAAGGCACAATGCCGACTTAAGTACAAGAGTACTGACACTCTAACTTTCTATGTTTCGAACCTCTCCTGTGAGTCCAGTTTTAGATTCCGATGCTTCACTTCAGGTTTACTGTATACCTTGGACCTTCTTATTGACGATGAAACACAGAATTTGCATCCGAATTTAATACAAAGGCACAATGCCGACTTAAGTACAAGAGGACTGACACTCTAACTTTCTGTGATTTGAACCTCTCCTGTGAGTCCAGTTTTAGATTCCGATGCTTTACTTCAGATTTACTGTATACCTTGGACCTTCGTATTGACGAAGAAACACAGAAATTGCATCCGAATTTAATACAAAAGGCACAATGCCTACTTAAGTACAAGAGGACTCCCACTCTAACTTTTTATGATTTTTAACCTCTCCTGTGAGTCCAGTCCTAGATTCCGATGCTTCACTTCAGGTTTACTGTATCCCTGGGACCCTCTTATTGACGATGAAACACATAAATTACATCCGAATTTAATACAAAAGGCACAATGCCGACATACGTACAAGAGGACTGACACTGTAACTTTCTATGATTTGAACCTACCCTGTGAGTCCAGTTTTAGAAACCGATGCTACACTTCAGGTATAGTGAATCCCTTGGACCTTCTTATTGACGATGAAACACAAAAATTGCATCCGAATTTAATACAAAAGGCACAATGCCGACATAAGTACAGGAGGACTGACACTCTAACTTTCTATGATTGAACCTCTCCTGTGAGTACAGTTTTAGATTCCGATGCTTCACTTCAGGTTCACTATATCCCTGGGACCTTCTTATTGACGATGAAACACAGAAATTGCATCCGAATTTAATATAAATGGCACAATGCCGACTTAAGTACAAGAGGACTGACACTCTAACTTTCTATGATTTGAACCTATCCTGTGAGTCCAGTTTTAGATACCGATGCTTCACTTCAGGTTTACTGTATCACTTAGATCTTATTATTGACGATGAAACACAGAAATTGCATCCAAATTTAATACACAAGGCACAATGCCGACTTCACTGACACTCTAACTATCTGTGATTTGAACCTCTCCTGTGAGTCCAGTTTTAGATTCCGATGCCTCCTTTCAGGTTTACCGTATACCTTGGACCTTCGTATTGACGATGAAACACAGAAATTGCATCCGAATTTAATACAAAAGGCACAATGCCGACTTAAGCACAGGAGGACTGACACTCTAACTTTCTATGATTTGAACCTCTCCTGTGAGTCCAGTTTTAGATTCCGATGCTTCACTTCAGGTTTACTGTATACCTTGGACCTTCTTATTGACGATGAAACGCAGAAAGTGCATCCGAATTTAATACAAAAGGCACAATGCCGACTTAAGTACAAAAGGACTCACTCTAACTTTCTATGATTTGAACCTCTCCTGTGAGTCCAGTTTTAGATTCCGATGCTTCACTTCAGGTTCACTGTATTCCTGGGACCTTTTTATTGACGATGAGACACAGAAATTACATCCGAATTTAATACAAAAGTCACAATGCCAACATAAGTACAAGATGAATGACACTCTAACTTACTAAGATTTGAGCCTATCCTGTGAGTCCAGTTTTAGATACCGATGCTTCACTTCAGGTTTAGTGTATCCCTTGGACCTTCTTATTGACGATGAAACACAGAAATTGCATCCGAATTAATTACAAAATGCACAATGCCGACTTAAGTACAGGGGGACTGACACTCTAACGTTCTATGATTTGAACCTCTCCTGTGAGTCCAGTTTTAGATTCTGATGCTTCACCTCTGGTTTACTATATCCCTGGGACCTTCTTATTGACGATGAAACACAGAAATTGCATCCGAATTTAATACAAATGGCACAATGCCGACTTAAGTACAAGAGGTCTGACACTCTAACTTTCTATGATTTGAACCTATCCTGTGAGTCCAGTTTTAGAAACCGATGCTTCACTTCAGGTTTAGTGTATCCCTTGGACTTTCTTGTTGACGATGAAACTCAGAAATTGCATCCGAATTTAATACAAAAGGCACAATGAGGACTTAAGTACAAGGGTCTGACACTCTAACTTTCTATGATTTGAACCTCTCCTGTGAGTCCAGTTTTAGTTTCCGATGCTTCACTTCAGGTTTACTATACCCCTGGGACCATCTTATTGACAATGAAACACAGAAATTGCATCCGAATTTAATACGAAGGGCACAATGCCGACTTAAGTACAGGAGGACTGTCAGTCTAACTTTCTATGCTTTGAACCTCTTCTGTGACTCCAGTTTTAGATTCCGATGCTTCACTTCAGGTTTACTGTATATCTTGGACCTTCTTATTGACAATGAAACACAGAAATCGCATCCGAATTTAATACAAAAGGCACAATGCCGACTTAAGTACAAGAGGACTGACGCTGTAACTTTCTATGATTCGAACCTCTCCTGTGAGTCCAGTTTTAGATTCCAATGCTTCACTTCAGATTTACTGTATACCTTGGACCTTCTTATTGACGATGAAACAGAAATTGCATCCGAATTTAATACAAAAGGCTCAATGCCGACCTAAGTACAGGAGGACTGACACTCTAAGTTTCTATGATTTGAACCTCTCGTGCGAGTCCAGTTTTAGATCTCGATGCTCCACTTCAGGCTTACTGTATCCCATGGACCTTCTCACTGACGATGAAACACAGAAATTGCATCCGAATTTAATACAAAAGGCACAATGCCGACTTAAGTACAGGAGGACTGACACTCTAAATTTCTATGATTGGAAACTATCCTGTGAGTCCAGTTTTAGATTCCGATGCTTCTTTGCTGTATCGCTGGGACCTTCTTATTGACGATAAAAGACAGAAATTGCATCCGAATTTAATACAAAAGGCACAATGCCTACTTAAGTACAGGAGGACTGACACTCTAACTTTCTATGATTTGAACCTATCCTGTGAGTCCAGTTTTAGATTCCGATGCTTCACTTCAGGTTTACTGTATCCCTGGGACCTTCGTATTGACGATGAAACACAGGAATTGCATCCTAATGTAATACAGAAGGCACAATGCCACCTTAAGTACAAGAGGACTGACACTCTAAATTTCTATGATTTGAACCTAACCTGTGAGTCCAGTTTTAGATTCCGATGCTTCACTTCAGGTTTACTATACCCCTGGGACCATCTTATTGACAATGAAACACAGAAATTGCATTCGAATCTAATACAAAGAGCACAATGCCGACTTAAGTACAGGAGGACTGACACTCCAACTTTCTATGATTTGAACCTCTCCTGTGAGTCCAATTTTAGATTCCGATGCTTCACTTCAGGTTTACTGTATCTCTTGGACCTTCTTATTGACAATGAAACACAGAAATTGCATCCGAATTTAATCCAAAAGGCACAATGCCGACTAAAGTACAAGAGGACTGACACTCTGACTTTCTAGGATTCGAAACTCTCCTGTGAGTCCAGTTTTAGATTCCGATGCTTCACTTCAGGTTCACTGTGTTCCTGGGACCTTTTTATTGACGATGAGACACAGAAATTACATCCGAATTTAATACAAAAGTCACAATGCCAACATAAGTACAAGATGACTGACACTCTAACTTACTAAGATTTGAGCCTATCCTGTGAGTCCAGTTTTAGATTCCGATGCTTCACTGCAGGTTTACTGTGTCCCTTGGACCTTATTATTGACGATGAAACACAGAAATTGCATCCGAATTTAATACAAAAGGCACAATGCCGACTTAAGCACAAGAGGACTGACACTCGAACTTTCTATGATTTGAACCTCTCCTGTGAGTCCAGTTTTAGATTCCGTTGCTTCACTTCAGATTTACTGTATACCTTGGACCTTCTTATTGACGATGGAACACAGAAGTTGCATCCGAATTTAATACAAAAGGCACAATGCCGACTTAAGTACAGGAGGACTGACACTCTAAATTTCTATGATTGGAAACTATCCTGTGAGTCCAGTTTTAGATTCCGATGCTTCTTTGCTGTATCGCTGGGACCTTCTTATTGACGATGAAAGACAGAAATTGCATCCGAATTTAATACAAAAGGCACAATGCCGACTTAAGTACAGGAGGACTGACACTCTAACTTTCTATGATTTGAACCTATCCTGTGAGTCCAGTTTTAGATTCCGATGCTTCACTTCAGATTTACTGTATACCTTGGACCTTCTTATTGACGATGGAACACAGAAGTTGCATCCGAATTTAATACAAAAGGCACAATGCCGACTTAAGTACAAGAGGACTGACACTCTAAATTTCTATGATTTGAACCTAACCTGTGAGTCCAGTTTTAGATTCCGATGCTTCACTTCAGGTTTACTATACCCCTGGGACCATCTTATTGACAATGAAACACAGAAATTGCATTCGAATCTAATACAAAGAGCACAATGCCGACTTAAGTACAGGAGGACTGACACTCCAACTTTCTATGATTTGAACCTCTCCTGTGAGTCCAATTTTAGATTCCGATGCTTCACTTCAGGTTTACTGTATCTCTTGGACCTTCTTATTGACAATGAAACACAGAAATTGCATCCGAATTTAATCCAAAAGGCACAATGCCGACTAAAGTACAAGAGGACTGACACTCTGACTTTCTAGGATTCGAAACTCTCCTGTGAGTCCAGTTTTAGATTTCGATGCTGCACTTCAGGTTTACTGTATCCCTTGGACCATCTTATTGACGATGAACCACAGAAATTGCATCCGAATTTAAAACAAAAGGCACAATGCCGGCTTACGTACAAGAAGACTCACACTCTGACTTTCTATGATTTAAACCTCTCCTCTGAGTCCAATTTTAGAATCTGACGATTCACTTCAGGTTTAGTGTATCCCTTGGACCTTCTTATTGACGATGAAACACAGAAATTGCATCCGAATTTAATACAAAAGGGACTATGCTGACTTAAGTACAGGAGGACGGACACTCTAACTTTCTATGATTTGAATCTCTCCTGTGAGTCCAGTTTTAGATACCGATGCTTCACTTCAGGTTTAGTGTATCCCTTGGACCTTCTTGTTGACGATGAAACACAGAAATTGCATCCGAATTTAATACAAAAGGCACAATGCCGACTTAAGTACAAGAGGACTGACACTCTAATTTTCTATGATTTGAACCTCTCCTGTGAGTCCAGTTTTAGTTTCCGATGCTTCACTTCAGGTTTACTATACCCCTGGGACCATCTTACTGACAATGAAAATCAGAAATTGCATCCGAATTTAATACGAAGGGCACAATGCCGACATAAGTACAGGAGGACTGTCAGTCTAACTTTCTATGCTTTGAACCTCTCCTGTGACTCCAGTTTTAGATTCCGATGCTTCACTTCAGGTTTACTGTATCTCTTGGACCTTCTTATTGACAATGAAACACAGAAATTGCATCCGAATTTAATACAAAAGGCACAATGCGGACTTAAGTACAAGAGGACTGACGCTGTAACTTTCTATGATTCGAACCTCTTCTGTGAACCCAGTAGTAGATTCCGATGCTTCACTCCAGGTTTACTGTATACCTTGGACCTTCTTATGGACGATGAAACACAGGAATTGCATACGAATTTTATACAAAAGGCACAATGCCGACTTATGTACAAGAGGACTGACACTCTAACTTTCTGTGATTTGAACCTCTCCTGTGAGTCCAGTTTTAGATTCCGATGCTTCACTTCAGATTTATTGTATACCTTGGACCTTCTTATTGACGATGAAACACAGAAATTGCATCCGAATTTAATACAAAAGGCTCAATGACGACCTAAGTACAGGAGGACTGACACTCTTAGTTTCTATGATTTGAACCTCTCCTGCGAGTCCAGTTTTAGATTTCGATTCTCCACTTCAGGCTTACTGTATCCCATGGACCTTCTCACTGACGATGAAACACAGAAATTACATCCGAATTTAATACAAAAGGCACAATGCCGACTTAAGTACAAGAGGACCGACACTCTAACTTTCTATGATTTGCACCTATCCTGTGAGTCCAGTTTTAGATTTCGATGCTTCACTGCAGGTTTACTGTATCCCTTGAACCTTCTTATTGACGATGAAACACAGAAATTGCATCCGAATTTAATACAAAAGGCACAATGCTGACTTAAGTACAAGAGGACTGACACTCGAACTTTCTAAGATTTGAACCCCTCCTGTGAGTCCAGTTTTAGATTCCGATGCTTCACTTCAGATTTACTGTATACCTTGGACCTTCTTATTGACGATGGAACACAGGAGTTGAATCCGAATTTGATACAAAAGGCACAATGCCGACTTAAGTACAGGAGGACTGACACTCTAACTTTCTATGATTTGAACCTATCCTGTGAGTCCAGTTTAAGATTCCAATGCTACACTGCAGGTTTACTGTATCCCTGGGACCTTCTTATTGACGGTGAAAGACAAAAATTGCATCCGAATTTAGTACAAAAGGCACAATGCCGACTTAAGTACAGGAGGACGGACACTCTAACTTTCTATGATTTGAACCTATCCTGTGAGTCCAGTTCTAGATTCCGATGCTTCACTGCAGGTTTACTGTATCCCTGGGACCTTCTTATTGACGATGAAACACAGAAATTGCATCCGAATGTAATACAAAAGGCACAATGCCGACTTAAGTACAAGAGGACTGACACTCTAACTTTCTATGATTTGAACCTCTCCTGTGAGTCCAGTTTTAGATTCCGATGCTTCACTTCAGGTTTACTGTAATCCTGGGACCTTGTTATTGACGATGAAACACAGAAATTGCATCCGAATTTAATACAAAAGGCACAATGCCGACTTAAGTACAAGAGGACTGACACTCTAAATTTCTATGATTTGAACCTATCCTGTGAGTCCAGTTTAAGATTCCAATGCTACACTGCAGGTTTACTGTATCCCTGGGACCTTCTTATTGACGATGAAAGACAAAAATTGCATCCGAATTTAATACAAAAGGCACAATGCCGACTTAAGTACAGGAGGACGGACACTCTAACTTTCTATGATTTGAACCTATCCTGTGAGTCCAGTTCTAGATTCCGATGCTTCACTGCAGGTTTACTGTATCCCTGGGACCTTCTTATTGACGATGAAACACAGAAATTGCATCCGAATGTAATACAAAAGGCACAATGCCGACTTAAGTACAAGAGGACTGACACTCTAACTTTCTATGATTTGAACCTCTCCTGTGAGTCCAGTTTTAGATTCCGATGCTTCACTTCAGGTTTACTGTAATCCTGGGACCTTGTTATTGACGATGAAACACAGAAATTGCATCCGAATTTAATCCAAAAGGCACAATGCCGACTAAAGTACAGGAGGACTGACACTCTAAATTTCTATGATTGGAAACTATCCTGTGAGTCCAGTTTTAGATTCCGATGCTTCTTTGCTGTATCGCTGGGACCTTCTTATTGACGATGAAAGACAGAAATTGCATCCGAATTTAATACAAAAGGCACAATGCCGACTTAAGTACAGGAGGACTGACACTCTAACTTTCTATGATTTGAACCTATCCTGTGAGTCCAGTTTTAGATTCCGATGCTTCACTTCAGGTTTACTGTATCCCTGGGACCTTCGTATTGACGATGAAACACAGGAATTGCATCCGAATGTAATACAGAAGGCACAATGCCGACTTAAGTACAAGAGGACTGACACTCTAAATTTCTATGATTTGAACCTAACCTGTGACTCCAGTTTTAGATTCCGATGCTTCACTTCAGGTTTACTATACCCCTGGGACCATCTTATTGACAATGAAACACAGAAATTGCATTCGAATCTAATACAAAGAGCACAATGCCGGCTTAAGTACAGGAGGACTGACACTCCAACTTTCTATGATTTGAACCTCTCCTGTGAGTCCAATTTTAGATTCCGATGCTTCACTTCAGGTTTACTGTATCTCTTGGACCTTCTTATTGACAATGAAACACAGAAATTGCATCCGAATTTAATCCAAAAGGCACAATGCCGACTAAAGTACAAGAGGACTGACACTCTGACTTTCGAGGATTCGAAACTCTCCTGTGAGTCCAGTTTTAGATTTCGATGCTGCACTTCAGGTTTACTGTATCCCTTGGACCATCTTATTGACGATGAACCACAGAAATTGCATCCGAATTTAAAACAAAAGGCACAATGCCGGCTTACGTACAAGAAGACTCACACTCTGACTTTCTATGATTTAAACCTCTCCTGTGAGTCCAATTTTAGAATCTGATGATTCACTTCAGGTTTAGTGTATCCCTTGGACCTTCTTATTGACGATGAAACACAGAAATTGCATCCGAATTTAATACAAAAGGGACTATGCTGACTTAAGTACAGGAGGACGGACACTCTAACTTTCTATGATTTGAATCTCTCCTGTGAGTCCAGTTTTAGATTCTGATGCTTCACCTCAGGTTTACTATATCCCTGGGACCTTCTTATTGACGTTGAAACACAGAAATTGCATCCGAATTTAATACAAATGGCACAATCCCGACTTAAGTACAAGAGGACTGACACTCTAACTTTCTATGATTTAAACCTATCCTGTGAGTCCAGTTTTAGATACCGATGCTTCACTTCAGGTTTAGTGTATCCCTTGGACCTTCTTGTTGACGATGAAACACAGAAATTGCATCCGAATTTAATACAAAAGGCACAATGCCGACTTAAGTACAAGAGGACTGACACTCTAATTTTCTATGATTTGAACCTCTCCTGTGAGTCCAGTTTTAGTTTCCGATGCTTCACTTCAGGTTTACTATACCCCTGGGACCATCTTACTGACAATGAAAATCAGAAATTGCATCCGAATTTAATACGAAGGGCACAATGCCGACTTAAGTACAGGAGGACTGTCAGTCTAACTTTCTATGCTTTGAACCTCTCCTGTGACTCCAGTTTTAGATTCCGATGCTTCACTTCAGGTTTACTGTATCTCTTGAACCTTCTTATTGACAATGAAACGCAGAAATTGCATCCGAATTTAATACAAAAGGCACAATGCGGACTTAAGTACAAGAGGACTGACGCTGTAACTTTCTATGATTCGAACCTCTTCTGTGAACCCAGTAGTAGATTCCGATGCTTCACTCCAGGTTTACTGTATACCTTGGACCTTCTTATGGACGATGAAACACAGGAATTGCATACGAATTTTATACAAAAGGCACAATGCCGACTTATGTACAAGAGGACTGACACTCTAACTTTCTGTGTTTTTTGAACCTCTCCTGTGAGTCCAGTTTTAGATTCCGATGCTTCACTTCAGATTTATTGTATACCTTGGACCTTCTTATTGACGATGAAACACAGAAATTGCATCCGAATTTAATACAAAAGGCTCAATGACGACCTAAGTACAGGAGGACTGACACTCTTAGTTTCTATGATTTGAACCACTCCTGCGAGTCCAGTTTTAGATTTCGATTCTCCACTTCAGGCTTACTGTATCCCATGGACCTTCTCACTGACGATGAAACACAGAAATTACATCCGAATTTAATACAAAAGGCACAATGCCGACTTAAGTACAAGAGGACCGACACTCTAACTTTCTATGATTTGCACCTATCCTGTGAGTCCAGTTTTAGATTTCGATGCTTCACTGCAGGTTTACTGTATCCCTTGGACCTTCTTATTGACGATGAAACACAGAAATTGCATCCGAATTTAATACAAAAGGCACAATGCTGACTTAAGTACAAGAGGACTGACACTCGAACTTTCTAAGATTTGAACCCCTCCTGTGAGTCCAGTTTTAGATTCCGATGCTTCACTTCAGATTTACTGTATACCTTGGACCTTCTTATTGACGATGGAACACAGGAGTTGAATCCGAATTTAATACAAAAGGCACAATGCCGACTTAAGTACAGGAGGACTGACACTCTAACTTTCTATGATTTGAACCTATCCTGTGAGTCCAGTTTAAGATTCCAATGCTACACTGCAGGATTACTGTATCCCTGGGACCTTCTTATTGACGATGAAAGACAAAAATTGCATCCGAATTTAATACAAAAGGCACAATGCCGACTTAAGTACAGGAGGACGGACACTCTAACTTTCTATGATTTGAACCTATCCTGTGAGTCCAGTTCTAGATTCCGATGCTTCACTGCAGGTTTACTGTATCCCTGGGACCTTCTTATTGACGATGAAACACAGAAATTGCATCCGAATGTAATACAAAAGGCACAATGCCGACTTAAGTACAAGAGGACTGACACTCTAACTTTCTATGATTTGAACCTCTCCTGTGAGTCCAGTTTTAGATTCCGATGCTTCACTTCAGGTTTACTGTAATCCTGGGACCTTGTTATTGACGATGATACACAGAAATTGCATCCGAATTTAATACAAAAGGCACAATGCCGACTTAAGTACAAGAGGACTGACACTCTAACTTTCTATGATTTGAACCTAACCTGTGAGTCCAGTTTTAGATTCCGATGATTCACTTCATGTTTACTATACCCCTGGGACCATCTTATTGACAATGAAGCACAGAAATTGCATCCGAATCTAAAACAAGGGGCACGATGCCGACTTAAGTACAGGAGGACTGACACTCTAACTTTCTATGTTTTGAACCTCTCCTGTGACTCCAGTTTTAGATTCCGATGCTTCACTTCAGGTTTACTGTATCCCTTGGACCTTCTTATTGACGATGAAACACAGAAATTGCATCCGAATGTAATACAAAATTCACAATGAGGACTTAAGTACAAGAGGAATGACACTCTAACTTTTCTATGATTTGCACCTCTCCTGTGAGTCCAGTTTTAGATTCCGATGCTTCACTTATGTTTTACTGTATCCCTTCGACCTTCTTATTGACGATGAAACCCAGAAATTGCATCCGAATTTAATACAAAAGGCACAATGCCGACTTAAGAACAAGAGGACTGACACTCTATTTCATTGTGATTTGCACCTCTCCTGTGAGTCCAGTTTTAGATTCCGATGCTTCACTTCAGGTTTACTGTATACCTTCGGCCTTCTTACTGACGATGAATCACAGAAATTGCATCCAAATTTAATACAAAAGGCACAATGCCGACTTAAGTACACGATGACTGACACTATAACTTACTATGATGAAAACTTCTCCTGTGAGTCCAGTTTTAGATTCCGATGCTTCACTTCAGGTTTACTGTATCCCTTGGACCTTCTAATTGACGATGAAACACAGAAATTGCATCCGAATGTAATACAAAATTCACAATGAGGACTTAAGTACAAGAGAAATGGCACTCTAACTTTTCTATGATTTGCACCTCTCCTGTGAGTCCAGTTTTAGATTCCGATGCTTCACTTAAGGTTTACTGTATCCCTTGGACCTTCTTATTGACGAGGAAACACAGAAATTGCATTCGAATTTAATACAAAAGGCACAATGCCGACTTAAGTGCAAGAGGACTGACACTCTAACTTTCTATCATTTAAACCTCTCCTGTGAGTCCAATTTTAGAATCTGATGATTCACTTCAGGTTTACTGTGTACCTTGGACCTTCTTATTGACGATGAAACACAGAAATTGCATCCGAATTTAATACAAAAGCACAATGTCGACTTAAGTACAAGAGGACTGACACTCAAACTTTCTCTGATTTGAACCTCTCCTGTGAGTCCAGTTTCAGATTCCGATGCTTCCCTTCAGGTATACTGTATCCCTTAGACCTTCCTATTGAGGATGAAAGACAGAAATTGCATCCGAATTTAATACACAAGGCACAATGCTGACTTCCCTGACACTCTAACTTTCTGTGATTTGAACCTGTCCTGTGAGTCCAGTTTTAGATTCCAATGCTTCCCTTCAGGTTTACCGTATACCTTGGACCTTCGTATTGACGATGAAACACAGAAATTGCATCCGAATTTAATACAAAAGGCACAATGCCGACTTAAGCACAGGAGGACTGACACTCTAACTTTCTATGATTGAACCTATCCTGTGAGTCCAGTTTTAGTTTCCGATGCTTCACTTCAGGTTTACTATACCCCTGGACAATCTTATTGACAACGAAACACAGAAATTGCATCCGAATTTAATACAAAGGGCACAATGCCGACTTAAGTACAGGAGGACTGACACTCTAACTTTCTGTGATTTGAACCGCTCCTGTGAGTCCAGTTTTAGATTCCGATGCTTCACTTCAGATTTACAGTATGCCTTGGACCTTCTTATTGACGATGAAACACAGAAATTGCATACGAATTTAATACAAAAGGCACAATGCAGACCTAAGTACAGGAGGACTGACACTCTAACTTTCTATGATTTGAACCTATCCTGTGAGTCCAGTTTTAGTTTCCGATGCTTCACTTCAGGTTTACTATACACCTGGGACCATCTTATTGACAACGAAACACAGAAATTGCATCCAAATTAATACAAAGGGCACAATGCCGACTTAAGTACACGATGACTGACACTATAACTTTCTATGATGTGAACTTCTCCTGTGAGTCCAGTTTTAGATTCCGATGCTTCACTTCAGGTTTACTGTATCCCTTGGACCTTCTTATTGACAATGAAACACAGAAATTGCATCCGAATGTAATACAAAATTCACAATGAGGACTTAAGTACAAGAGGAATGGCACTCTAACTTTTCTATGATTTGCACCTCTCCTGTGAGTCCAGTTTTAGATTCCGATGCTTCACTTAAGGTTTACTGTATCCCTTGGACCTTCTTATTGACGAGGAAACACAGAAATTGCATTCGAATTTAATACAAAAGGCACAATGCCGACTTAAGTACAAGAGGACTGACACTCTAACTTTCTATGATTTAAACCTCTCCTGTGAGTCCAATTTTAGAATCTGATGATTCACTTCAGGTTTACTGTGTACCTTGGACCTTCTTATTGACGATGAAACACAGAAATTGCATCCGAATTTAATACAAAAGGCACAATGCCGACTTAAGTACAAGAGGACTGACACTAAAACTTTCTATGATTTGAACCTCTCCTGTGAGTCCAGTTTCAGATTCCGATGCGTCCCTTCAGGTTTACTGTATCCCTTAGACCTTCCTATTGAGGATGAAAGACAGAAATTGCATCCGAATTGAATACACAAGGCACAATGCTGACTTCACTGACACTCTAACTTTCTGTGATTTGAACCTTTCCTGTGAGTCCAGTTTTAGATTCCGATGCTTCCCTTCAGGTTTACCGTATACCTTGGACCTTGGTATTGACGATGAAACACAGAAATTGCATCCGAATTTAATACAAAAGGCACAATGCCGACTTATGCACAGGAGGACTGACACTCTAACTTTCTATGATTGAACCTATCCTGTGAGTCCAGTTTTAGTTTCCGATGCTTCACTTCAGGTTTTATTTACCCCTGGACCATCTTATTGACAACGAAACACAGAAATTGCATCCGAATTTAATACAAAGGGCACAATGCCGACTTAAGTACAGGAGGACTGACACTCTAACTTTCTATGTTTTGAACCTCTCCTGTGACTCCAGTTTTAGATTCTGATGCTTCACTTCAGGTTTACTGTATCTCTTGGACCTTCTTATTGACAATGAAACACAGAAATTGCATCCGAATTTAATACAAAAGGCACAATGCCGACCTAAGTACAGGAGGACTGACACTCTAACTTTCTATGATTTGAACCTCTACTGCGAATCCAGTTTTAGATTTCAATGCTGCACTTCAGGTTTACTGTATCCCTTCGACCTTCTTGTTATGATGAAACACAGAAATTGCATCCGAATTTAATACAAAAGCCACAATGCCGACTTAAGAACAAGAGGACTGACACTCTAATTCTCTATGATTTGCACCTCTCCTGTGAGTCCAGTTTTATATTCCGATGCTTCACTTCAGGTTTACTGTATACCTTCGACGTTCGTATTGACGATGAAACACAGAAATTGCATCCGACTTTAATACAAAAGGCACAATGCCGACTTAAGTACAAGGTGACTGACACTATAACTTTCTATGATGTGTACTTCTCCTGTGAGTCCAGTTTTAGATTCCGATGCTTCACTTCAGTTTTACTGTATCCCTTGGACCTTCTTATTGACGATGAAACACAGAAATTGCATCCCAATTTAATACAAAATTCACAATGCCGACTTAAGTACAAGAGGACTGACACTCTAACTTTCTATGATTTGAACCTATCCTGTGAGTCCAGTTTTAGATTCCGATGCTTCACTGCAGGTTTACTGTATAACTGGGACCTTCTTATTGACGACGAAACACAGAAATTGCATCCGAATTTAATACAAAAGGCACAATGCCGACTTAAGTACAAGAGGACTGACACTCTAACTTTCTATGATTTGAACCTCTCCTGTGAGTCCAGTTTTAGATTCCGATGCTTCACTTCAGATTTACTGTATACCTTGGACCTTTTTACTGACGATGGAACACAGGAGTTGCATCCGAATTTAATACAAAAGGCACAATGCCGACTTAAGTACAGGACGACTGACACTCTAACTTTCTATGATTTGAACCTATTATGTGAGTCCAGTTTAAGATTCCGATGCTTCACTGCAGGTTTACTGTATCACTGGGACCTTCTTATTGACGATGAAAGACAGAAATTGCATCCGAATTTAATACAAAAGTCACAATGCCGACTTAAGTACAGGAGGACGGACACTCTAACTTTCTATGAATTGAACCTATCCTGTGAGTCCAGTTTTAGATTCCGATGCTTCACTGCAGGTTTACTGTATCCCTGGGACCTTCTTATTGACGATTAAACACAGAAATTGCATCCGAATGTAATACAAAAGGCACAATGCCGACTTAAGTACAAGAGGACTGACACTCTAACTTTCTATGATTTGAACCTCTCCTGTGAGTCCAGTTTTAGATTCCGATGCTTCACTTCAGGTTTACTGTATCCCTGGGACCTTCTTATTGACGATGAAACTCAGTAATTGCATCCGAATTTAATACAAAAGGTACAATGCCGACTTAAGTACAAGAGGACTGACACTCTAACTTTCTATGATTTGAACCTACCCTGTGAGTCCAGTTTTAGATTCCGATGATTCACTTCAGGTTTACTATACCCCTGGGACCATCTCATTGACAATGAAACACAGAAATTGCATCCGAATGTAATACAAAGGGCACAATGCCGACTTAAGTACAGGAGGACTGACACTCTAACTTTCTATGATTTGAACCACTACTGCGAGTCCAGTTTTAGATTTCGATGTTGCACTTCAGGTTTACTGTATCCCTTCGACCTTCTTATTGACGATGAAACACAGAAATTGCATCCGAATTTAAAACAAAAGGCACAATGCCGACTTAAGAACAAGAGGACTGACACTCTAACTTTCTATGATTTGAACCTCTCCTGTGAGTCCAGTTTTAGATTCCGATGCTTCACTTCAGGTTTACTGTATCCCTGGGACCATCTTATTGACAACGAAACACAGACATTGCATCCGAATTTAATACAAAGGGCACAATGCCGACTTAAGTACAGGAGGACTGACACTCTAATTTTCTATGTTTTGAACCTTTCCTGTGACACGAGTTTTAGATTCCGATGCTTCACTTCAGATTTACTGTATATTTTGGACCTTCTTATTGACGATGGAACACAGCAGTTGCATCCCAATTTAATACAAAAGGCACAATGCCGACTTAAGTACAGGAGGACTGACACTCTAACTTTCTATGATTTGAACCTATCCTGTGAGTCCAGTTTTAGATTCCGATGCTTCACTGCAGGATTACTGTATCCCTGGGACCTTCTTATTGACGATGAAACACAGAAATTGCATCCGAATTTAATACAAAAGGCACAATGTCGATTTAAGTACAAGAGGTCTGACACTCTAACTTCCTATGATTTGAACCTCTCCTGTGAGTCCAGTTTTAGATTCCGATCCTTCACTAGAGGGTTTACTGTATCCCTTGGACCTTCCTATTGACGATGATACACAGAAATTGCATCCGAATTTAATACACAAGGCACAATGCCTACTTCACTGACACTCTAACTTTCTGTGATTTGAACCACTCCTGTGAGTCCAGTTTTAGATTCCGATGCTTCCCTTCTGGTTTACCGTATACCTTGGACCTTCGTATTGACGATGAAACACAGAAATTGCATCCGAGTTTAATACAAAAGGCACAATGCCGACTTAAGCACAGGAGGACTGACACTCTAACTTTCTATTATGTAAACCTCTCCTGTGAGTCCAGTTTTAGATTCCGAACCTTCACTTCAGGTTTACTGTATCCCTTGGACCTTCTTATTGACGAAGAAACACAGAAATTTCATCCGAATTTAATACAAAAGGCACAATGCCGACTTAAGTACAAGAGGACTGACACTCCAACTTTCTATGACTTGAACTTATCCTGTGAGTCCAGTTTTAGATTCCGATGCTTCACTGCAGGTTTACTGTATCCCTGGGACCTTCTTATTGACGATGAAACACAGAAATTGCATCCGAATTTAATACAAAAGGCACAATGCCGACTTAAGTACAAGAGGACTGACACTCTAACTTTCTATGATTTGAACCTATCCTGTGAGCCCAGTTTTAGTTTCCGATGCTTCACTTCAGGTTTACTATACCCCTGGGACCATCTTATTGACAACGAAACACACAAATTGCATCCGAATTTAATACAAAGGGCACAATGCCGACTTAAGTACAGGAGGACTGACACACTAACTTTCTGTGTTTTGAACTTCTCCTGCGAGTCCAGATTTAGATTTCGATGCTGCACTTCAGGATTACTGTATCCCTTGGACCTTCTTATTGACGATGAAACACAGCAATTTCATCCGAATTTAATACAAAAGGCACAATGCCGACTTAAGTGGAGGAGGACTGACACTCTAACTTTCTATGATTTGAACCTATCCTGTGAGTCCAGTTTTAGATTCCGATGCTTCACTGGAGGTTTACTGTATCCCTGGGACCTTCTTATTAACGATGAAACACAGAAATTGCATCCGAATTTAACACAAAAGGCACAATGCCGACTTAAGTACAAGAGGACTGACACTCTAACTTTCTATGATTTGAACCTCTCCTGCGAGTCCAGTTTTAGATTCCGATGCTTCACTTCAGGTTTACTGTATCCCTGGGACCTTCTTATTAACGATGAAACACAGAAATTGCATCCGAATTTAATACAAAAGGCACAATGCCGACTTAAGTACAAGAGGACTGACATTCTAACTTTCTATGATTTGAACCTAACCTGTGAGTCCAGTTTCAGATTCCGATGCTTCACTTCAGATTTACTGTATGCTTTGGACCTTCTTATTGACGATGAAACACAGAAATTGCATACGAATTTAATACAAAAGGCACAATGTAACCCTAAGTAAAGGAGGACTGACACTCTAACTTTCTATGATTTGAACCTCTCCTGCGAGTCCAGTTTTAGATTTCACTGCTGCACTTCAGGTTTACTGTATCCCTTGCACCTTCTTATTGACAATGAAACACAGAAATTTCATCCGAATTTAATACAAAAGGCACAATGCCGACTTAAGTACAAGGGGACTGACACTCTAACTTTCTACGATTTGAACCTATCCTGTGAGTCCAGTTTTAGATTCCGATGCTTCACTGCAGGTTTACTGTATCCCTGGGACCTTCTTATTAACGATGAAACACAGAAATTGCATCCGAATTTAATACAAAAGGCACAATGCCGACTTAAGTACAAGAGGACTGACACTCTAACTTTCTATGATTTGAACCTATCCTGTGAGTCCAGTTTTAGTTTCCGATGCTTCACTTCAGGTTTACTATACCCCTGGGACCATCTTATTGACAACGAAACACAGAAATTGCATCCGAATTTAATACAAAGGGCACAATGCCGACTTAAGTACAGGAGGACTGACTCTCTAACCTTCTATGTTTTGAACCTCACCTGTGACTTTAGTTTTAGATTCCGATGCTTCACTTCAGGTTTACTGTATCTCTTGGACCTTCTTATTGACAATGAAACACAGAAATTGCATCCGAATTTAATACAAAATGCACAATGCCGACCTAAGTACAGGAGGACTGACACTCAATTTTTCTATGATTTGAACCTCTCCTGCGAGTCCGGTTTTAGATTTCGATGCTGCACTTCAGGTTTACTGTATCCCTTCGACCTTCTTATTGACGATGAAACCCAGAAATTGCATCCGAATTTAATACAAAAGGCGCAATGCCGATTTAAGAACAAGAGGACTGACACTCTAATTCTCTATGATTTGCACCTCTCGTGTGAGTCCCGTTTCAGATTCCGATGCTTTCGCTTCAGGTTTACTGTATACCTTCGACCTTCTTATTGACGACGAATCACAGAAATTGCATCCGAATCTAATACAAAAGGCACAATGCCGACTTAAGTCCAAGATGACTTACACTATAACTTTCTATGATGTGAACTTCTCCTGTGAGTCCAGTTTTAGATTCCGATGCTTCACTTCAGGTTTACTGTATCCCTTGAACCTTCTTATTGACGATGAAACACAGAAATTGCATCCGAATGTAATACGAAATTCACAATGCCGACTTAAGTACAAGAGGACTGACACACTAACTTTCTATGATTTGAACCTCTCCTGCGAGTCCAGTTTTAGATTTCGATGCTGCATTTCAGGTTTACTGTATCCCTTCGACCTTCTTATTGACGATGAAACCCAGAAATTGCATCCGAATTCAATACAAAAGGCACAATGCCAACTTAAGAACAAGAGGACTAACACTCTAATTCTCTACAATTTGCACCTCACGTGTGAGTCCAGTTTTAGATTCCGATCCTTCACTTCAGGTTTACTGTATACCTTCGACCTTCTTATTGACGATGAATCACAGAAATTGCATCCGAATTTAATACAAAAGGCACAATGCCGACTTATGTCCAAGATGACTGACACTATAACTTTCTAAGATGTGAACTTCTCCTGTGAGTCCAGTTTTAGATTCCGATGCTTCACTTTAGGTTTACTGTATCCCTTGGACCTTCTTATTGACGATGAAACACAGAAATTGCATCCGAATGTAATACAAAATTCACAATGCGGACTTAAGTACAAGAGGACTGACACTCTATTTTTCTATGATTTGAACCCCTCCTGTGAGTCCAGTTTTAGATTCCGATGCTTCACTTCAGGTTTAATGTATCCCTTGGACCTTCTTATTGACGATGAAACACAGAAATTGCATCCGAATGTAATACAAAAGGCACAATGCCGACTTAAGTACAAGAGGACTGACACTCTAACTTTCTATGATTTAAACCTCTCCTGTGAGTCCAATTTTAGAATCTGAAGATTCACTTCAGGTTTACTGTATACCCTGGACCTTCTTATTGACGATGAAACACAGAAATTGCATCCAAATTTAATACAAAAGGTACAATGCCGACTTAAGTACAAGAGGACTGACACTCTAACTTTCTATGATTTGAACCTCTCCTGTGAGTCCAGTTTCAGATTCCGATGCTTCACTTCAGGTTTACTGTATCCCTTGGACCTTCTTATTGACGATGAAACACAGAAATTGCATCCGAATTTAATACAAAAGGCACAATGCCAACTTAAGAACAAGAGGACTAACACTCTAATTCTCTACAATTTGCACCTCACGTGTGAGTCCAGTTTTAGATTCCGATCCTTCACTTCAGGTTTACTGTATACCTTCGACCTTCTTATTGACGATGAATCACAGAAATTGCATCCGAATTTAATACAAAAGGCACAATGCCGACTTATGTCCAAGATGACTGACACTATAACTTTCTAAGATGTGAACTTCTCCTGTGAGTCCAGTTTTAGATTCCGATGCTTCACTTTAGGTTTACTGTATCCCTTGGACCTTCTTATTGACGATGAAACACAGAAATTGCATCCGAATGTAATACAAAATTCACAATGCGGACTTAAGTACAAGAGGACTGACACTCTAACTTTCTATGATTTGAACCCCTCCTGTGAGTCCAGTTTTAGATTCCGATGCTTCACTTCAGGTTTAATGTATCCCTTGGACCTTCTTATTGACGATGAAACACAGAAATTGCATCCGAATGTAATACAAAAGGCACAATGCCGACTTAAGGACAAGAGGACTGACACTCTAACTTTCTATGATTTGAACCTCTCCTGTGAGTCCAGTTTCAGATTCCGATGCTTCACTTCAGGTTTACTGTATCCCTTGGACCTTCTTATTGACGATGAAACAGAGAAATTGCATCCGAATTTAATACAAAATTCACAATGCCGACTTAAGTACAAGAGGACTGACACTCTAACTTTCTATGATTTGAACCTCTCCTGCGAGTCCAGTTTTAGATTTCGATGCTGCACTTCAGGTTTACTGTATCCCTTCGACCTTCTTATTGACGATGAAACACAGAAATTGCATCCGAATTTAATACAAAATTCACAATGCCGACTTAAGTACAAGAGGACTGACACTCTAACTTTCTATGATTTAAACCTCTCCTGTGAGTCCAGTTTTAGATTCCGATGCTTAACTTCAGGTTTACTGTATACCTTGGACATTCTTATTGACGATGAAATACAGAAATTGCATCCGAATTTAATACAAAAGGCACAATGCCGTCTTAAGTACAAGAGGACTGACACTCTAACTTTCTGTGATCTGAACCTCTCCTGTGAATCCAGTTTTAGATTCCGATGCTTCACTTCAGATTTACTGTATGCTTTGGACCTTCTTATTGACGATGAAACACAGAAATTGCATACGAATTTAATACAAAAGGCACAATGCAGACCTAAGTACAGGAGGACTGACACTCTAACTTTCTATGATTTGAACCTCTCCTGCGAGTCCAGTTTTAGATTCCGATGCTTCCCTTCAGGTTTACCGTATACCTTGGTCCTTCATATTGACGATGAAACACAGAAATAGCATCCGAATTTAAAACAAAAGGCACAATGGCGACTTAAGCACAGGAGGACTGACACTCTAACTTTCTATGATTTGAACCTCTCCAGTGAGTCCAGTTTTAGATTCCGATCCTTCACTTCAGGTTTACTGTATCCCTTGGACCTTCTTATTGACGATCAAACACAGAAATTGCATCCGAATTTAATACAAAAGGCACAATGCCGACTTAAGTACAAGAGGACTGACACTCTAACTTTCTACGACTTGAACTAATCCTGCGAGTCCAGTTTTAGATTCCGATGCTTCACTGCATTTTTACTGTAACACTGGGACCTTCTTATTGACGATGAAACACAGAAATTGCATGCGAATTTAATACAAAAGACACAATGCCGACTTAAGTACAAGAGGACTGACACTCTATCTTTCTTAGATTTGAACCTATCCGGTGAGTCCAGTTTTAGTTTCCGATGCTTCACTTCAGGTTTACTATAAGCCTGGGACCATTTTATTGACAACGAAACACAGAAATTGCATCCGAATTTAATACAAAGGGCACAATGCCGACTTAAGTACAGGAGGACTGACACTCTAACATTCTATGTTTTGTACCTCTCCTGTGACTCCAATTTTAGATTCCGATGCTTCACTTCAGGTTTACTGTATCCCTTGGACATTCTTATTGACAATGAAACACAGAAATTGCATCCGAATTTAATACAAAAGGCACAATGCCGACCTAAGTACAGGAGGACTGACACTCTAACTTTCTATGATTTGAACCGCTCCTGCGAGTCCAGTTCTAGATTTTGATGCTGCACTTCAGGTTTACTGTATCCCTTCGACCTTCTTATTGACGATGAAACACCGAAATTGCATCCGAATTTAATACAAAAGGGACAATGACGACTTAAGAACAAGAGGACTGACACTCTAACTCTCTATGATTTGCACCTCTCCTGTGAGTCCAGTTTTAGATTCCGATGCTTCACTTCAGGTTTACTGTATACCTTCGACCTTCTTAATGACGATGAAACACAGAAATTGCATCCGAATTTAATACAAATGGCCCAATGCCGACTTAAGTACAAGATGACTGACACTATAACTTTCTATGATGTGAACTTCTCCTGTGAGTCCAGTTTTAGAATCCGATGCTTCACTTCAGGTTTACTGTATCCCTTGGACCTTCTTATTGACGATGAAACACAGAAATTGCATCCGAATTTAATACAAAATTCACAATGCCGACTTAAGTACAAGAGGACTGACACTCTAGCTTTCTATGATGTCAACCTCTCCTGTGGTTCCAGTTTTAGATTCCGATGCTTCACTTCAGGTTTACTGTATCCCTTGGACCTTCTTATTGACGATGAAACACAGAAATTGCATCCGAATTTAATACAAAAGGCACAACGCCGACTTAAGTACAAGAGGACTGATACTCTACTTTTCTATGATTTAAACCTCTCCTGTGAGTCCAATATTAGAATCTGATGATTCACTTCAGGTTTACTGTATACCTTGGACCTTCTTATTGACGATGAAACACAGAAATTGCATCCAAATTTAATACAAAAGGCACAATGCCGTCTTACGTACAAGAGGACTGACACTCTATCTTTCTATGATTTGAACCTCCCCTGTGAGTCCAGTTTCAGATTCCGATGCTTCACTTCAGGTTTACTGTATCCCTTGGACCTTCTTATTGACGATGAAACACAGAAATTGCATCCGAATTTAATACAAAAGGCACAATGCCCACTTAAGTACAAGAGGACTGACACTCTAACTTTCTATGATTTGAACCTCTCCTGTGAGTTCAGTTTCAGATTCCGATGCTTCACTTAAGGTTTACTGTATCCCCTGGACCTTCTTATTGACGATGAAACACAGAAATTGCATCCGAATTTAATACAAAAGGCACAAAGCCGACTTAAGTACAAGAGGACTGACACTCTAACTTTCTATGATTTAAACCACACCTGTGGGTCCAATTTTAGAATCTGATGATTCACTTCAGGTTTACTGTATACCTTGGACCTTCTTATTGCCGATGAAACACAGAAATTGCATCCGAATTTAATACAAAAGGCACAATGCCCACATAAGTACAAGAGGACTGACTCACTAACTTTCTATGATTTGATCCTCTCCTGTGAGTCCAGTTTCAGATTCCGATGCTTCACTTCAGGTTTACTGTATCCCTTGGACCTTCATATTGACGATGAAACACAGAAATTGCATCCGAATTTAATACAAAAGCCACAATGCCCACTTAAGTACAAGAGGACTGACACTCTAACTTTCTATGATTTGAACCGCTCCTGTGAGTCCAGTTTTAGATTCCGATTCTTCACTTCAAGTTTACTGTATCCCTTAGACCTTCCTATTGACGATGAAACACAGAAATTGCATCCGAATTTAATACACAAGGCACAATGCCGACTTGACTGACACTCTAACTTTCTGTGATTTGAACCTCTCCTGTGAGTCCAGTTTTCGTTTCCGATGCTTCCCTTCAGGTTTACCGTATACCTTGGTCCTTCGTATTGACGATGAAACACAGAAATAGCATCCGAATTTAAAACAAAAGTCACAATGCCGACTTAAGCACAGGAGGACTGACACTCTAACTTTCTATGATTTGAACCTCTCCTGTGAGTCCAGTTTTAGATTCCGATCCATCACTTCAGGTTTACTGTATCCCTTGGACCTTCTTATTGACGTTCAAACACAGAAATTGCATCCGAATTTAATACAAAAGGCACAATGCCGACTTAAGTACAAGAATACTAACACTCTAACTTTCTATGATTTGAACCTCTCCTGTGAGTCCAGTTTTAGATTCCGATGCTTCACTTCAGGTTTACTGTATCCCTTGGACCTTGTTATTGACGATGAAACACAGAAATTGCATCCGAATTTAATACAAAGAAGCACAATGCCGACTTAAGTACACGAGGACTGACACTCTAACTTTCTATGATTTGAACCTCTCCTGTGAGTCCAGTTTTAGATTCCGATGCTTCACTTCAGATTTTTCTGTATACCTTGGACCTTCTAATTGACGAAGAAGCACAGAAATTGCATCCATATTTAATACTAAAGGCACATTGCCGACTTAAGTATATTAGGACTGCCCCCCTAACTTTCTATGATTTGAACCACTCCTGTGAGTCCAGTTTTGGATTCCGGTGCTTCACGTCAGGTTTACTGTATACCTTGGATCTTCTTATTGACGATGAAACACACAAATTGCATCCGAATTTAATACGAAATTTACAATGCCGACTTAAGTACAAGAGGACTGACCATCAAACATTTTATGATTTGAACCTCTCCTATGAGTCAAGTATTAAATTCCGTTGCTTCACTTAAGGTTTACTTTATACCTTGGACCTTCTTATTGACGATGATACACAGAAATTTCATCCGAATTTAATGCAAAAGGCACAATGCCGACTTAAGTAGAAGAGGACAGACACTCTAATTTTCTATGATTTGAACCTTTCCTGTGAGGCCAGTTTTAGATTCCGAAGCTTCACTTCAGGTTTACTGTATCCCTTGGACCTTCTTATTGACGATGAAACACAGAAATTGCATCCGAGTTTAATACAAAAGGCACAATGCCGACTTAAGTACAAGAGGACTGAAATTCTAACTTTCTATGATTTGAACCACTCCTGTAAGTCCAGTTTTAGATTCCGATGTTTCTCTTCAGGTTTACTGTATCCCTTGGACCTTCTTATTGACGATGAAACACAGAAATTGTATCCGAATTTAATACAAAAGGCACAATGCCGACTTATGTACAAGAGGACTGACACTCTAACTCTCTATTATTTAAACCTCTCCTGTGAGTCCAATTTTAGAATCTGATGATTCACTTCAGGTTTACTGTATACCTTGGACTATCTTATTATCGATGAAACACAAAAATTTCATCCGAATTTAATACAAAAGGCACAATGCCGACTTAATTACAATAGGACTGACACTCTAACTATCAATGACTTGAACCTCTCCTGTGAGGCCAGCTATAGATTCCGATGCTTCACTTCAGGTTTACTGTATCCCTTGGACCTTCTTATTGTCGATGAAACACATAAATTTCATGCGAATTTAATACAAAAGGCACAATGCCGACTTAAGTACAAGAGGACAGACACTCTAACTTTCTATGATTTGAACCTTTCCTGTGAGGCCAGTTTTAGATTCCGATGCTTCACTTCAGGTTTACTGTATTCCTTCGACCTTCTTATTGACGATGAAACACAGAAATTGCATTCGAGTTTAATACAAAAGGCACAATGCCGACTTAATTACAATAGGACTGACACTCTAACTATCAATGATTTGAACCTCTCCTGTGAGTCCAGTTATAGACTCCGATACTTCACTTCAGGTTTACTGTATCTCTTGGACCTTCTTATTGTCGATGAAACACAGAAATTTCATCCGAATTTAATACAAAAGGCACAATGCCGACTTAAGTAGAAGAGGACAGACACTCTAACTCTCTATGATTTGAACCTTTCCTGTGAGTCCAGTTTTAGATTCCGATGCTTCACTTTAGGTTTACTGTATCCCTTGGACCTTCTTATTGACGATGAAACACAGAAATTGCATCCGAGTTTAATACAAAAGGCACAATGCCGACTTAAGTACAGGAGGACTGACACTCTAACTTTCTATGATTTGAACCTATCCTGTGAGTCCAGTTTTAGATTCCGATGCTTCACTGCATTTTTACTGTATCACTGGGACCTTCTTTTTGACAATGAATCACAGAAATTGCATGCGAATTTAATACAAAAGACACAATGCCGACTTAAGTACAAGAGGGCTGACACTCTAACTTTCTATGATTTGAACATATCCTGTGAGTCCAGTTTTAGTTTCCGATGCGACACTTTAGGTTTACTATACCCCAGGGAACATCTGATTGACAACGAAACAAAGAAATTGCATCCGAATTTAATACAAAGGGCACAATGCCGACTTAAGTACAGGAGGACTGACACTCTAACTTTCTATGTTTTGTACCTCTCCTGTGACTCCACTTTTATATTCCGATGCTTCACTTCAGGTTTACTGTATCTCTTGGACCTTCTTATTGACAATGAAACACAGAAATTGCATCCGAATTTAATACAAAAGGGTCAATGCCGACCTATGTACAGGAGGACTGACACTCTAACTTTCTATGATTTGAACCGCTCCTGCGAGTCGAGTTCTAGATTTTGATGGTGCACTTCAGGTTTACTGTATCCCTTCGACCTTCTTATTGACGATGAAACACAGAAATTGCATCCGAATTTAATACAAAAGGCACAATGCCGACTTAAGAACAAGAAGACTGACACTCTAACTCTCTATGATTTGCACCTCTCCTGTGAGTCCAGTTTTAGATTCCGATGCTTCACTTCAGGTTTACTGTATACCTTCGACCTTCTTAATGACGATGAAACACAGAAATTGCATCCGAATTTAATACAAAAGGCCCAATGCCGACTTAAGTACAAGATGACTGACACTATAACTTTCTATGATGTGAACTTCTCCTGTGAGTCCAGTTTTAGAATCCGATGCTTCACTTCAGGTTTACTGTATCCCTTGGACCATCTTAATGACGATGAAATACAGAAATTGCATCCGAATTTAATACAAAAGGCACAATGCCGACTTAAGTACAAGAGGACTGACACTCTAACTTTATATGATCTGAACCTCTCCTATGAGTCAAGTTTTAGATTCCGTTGCTTCACTTAAGGTTTACTTTATACCTTGGACCTTCTTATTGACGATGAAACACAGAAATTGCATCCGAGTTTAATACAAAAGGCACAATGCCGACTTAAGTACAAGAGGACTGACATTCTAACTTTCTATGATTTGAACCTCTCCTGTGAGTCCAGTTTTAGATTCCGATGTTTCACTTCAGGTTTACTGTATCCCTTGGACCTTCTTATTGACGATGAAACACAGAAATTGTATCCGAATTTAATACAAAAGGCACAATGCCGACTTAAGTACAAGAGGACTGACACTCTAACTTTTTATGATCTGAACCTCTCCTATGAGTCAAGTTTTAGATTCCGTTGCTTCACTTAAGGTTTACTTGATACCTTGGACCTTCTTATTGACGACGAAACACATAAATTACATCCGAATTTAATACAAAAGCCACAATGCCGACTTAAGTACAAGAGGACTGACACTCTAACTTTATATGATATGAACCTCTCCTGTGAGTCCAGTTTTAGATTCCGATGCTTCACTTCAGGTTTACTCTATCCCTTGGACCTTTTTATTGACGATGAAACACAGAAATGGCATCCGAATTTAATACAAATGGCACAATGCCGACTTAATTACAATAGGACTGACACCCTAACTATCAATGATTTGAACCTCTCCTGTGAGTCCAGTTATAGATTCCGATGCTTCACTTCAGGTTTACTGTATCCCTTGGACCTTCTTATTGTCGATGAAACACAGAAATTTCATCCGAATTTTAAAAAAAGGCACAATGCCGACATAAGTAGAAGAGGACAGACACTCTAGCTCTCTATGATTTGAACCTTTCCTGTGAGTCCAGTTTTAGATTCCGATGCTTCACTTCAGGTTTACTGTATCCCTTGGACCTTCTTATTGACGATGAAACACAGAAATTGCATCCGAGTTTAATACAAAAGGCACAATGCCGACTTAAGTACAGGAGGACTGACACTCTAACTTTCTATGATTTGAACCTATCCTGTGAGTCCAGTTTTAGATTCCGATGCTTCACTGCATTTTTACTGTATCACTGGGACTTTCTTATTGACAATGAATCACAGAAATTGCAAGCGAATTTAATACAAAAGACACAATGCCGACTTAAGTACAAGAGGGCTGACACTCTAACTTTCTATGATTTGAACCTATCCTGTGAGTCCAGTTTTAGTTTCCGATGCTTCACTTTAGGTTTACTATACCCCTGGGAACATCTTATTGACAACAAAACAAAGAAATTGCATCCGAATTTAATACAAAGGGCACAATGCCGACTTAAGTACAGGAGGACTGACACTCTAACTTTCTATGTTTTGTACCTCTCCTGTGACTCCACTTTTATATTCCGATGCTTCACTTCAGGTTTACTGTATCCCTTGGACCTTCTTATTGACAATGAAACACAGAAATTGCATCCGAATTTAATACAAAAGGGTCAATGCCGACCTAAGTACAGGAGGACTGACACTCTAACTTTCTATGATTTGAACCGCTCCTGCGAGTCGAGTTCTAGATTTTGATGGTGCACTTCAGGTTTACTGTATCCCTTCGACCTTCTTTTTGACGATGAAACACAGAAATTGCATCCGAATTTAATACAAAAGGCACAATGCCGACTTAAGAACAAGAAGACTGACACTCTAACTCTCTATGATTTGCACCTCTCCTGTGAGTCCAGTTTTAGATTCCGATGCTTCACTTCAGGTTTACTGTATACCTTCGACCTTCTTAATGACGATGAAACACAGAAATTGCATCCGAATTTAATACAAAAGGCCCAATGCCGACTTAAGTACAAGATGACTGACACTATAACTTTCTATGATGTGAACTTCTACTGTGAGTCCAGTTTTAGAATCCGATGCTTCACTTCAGGTTTACTGTATTCCTTGGACCTTCTTAATGACGATGAAACACAGAAATTGCATCCGAATTTAATACAAAATTCACATGGCCGACTTAAGTACAAGAGGACTGACACTCTAACTTTCTATGATTTCAACCTCTCCTGTGAGTCCAGTTTTAGATTCCGATGCTTCACTCCAGGTTCACTGTTTCCCTTGGACCTTCTTATTGACGATGAAACACAGAAATTGCATCCGAATTTAATACAAAAGGCACAATGCCGACTTAAGTACAAGAGGACTGACACTCTACTTTTCTATGATTTAAACCTCTCCTGTGAGTCCAATTTTAGAATCTGATGATTCACTTCAGGTTTACTGTATACCTTGGACCTTCTTATTGACGATGAAATACAGAAATTGCATCCGGATTTTTATACAAAAGGCACAATGCCGACTTAAGTACAAGAGGACTGACACTCTATATTTCTATGATTTGAACCTCTCCTGTGAGTCCAGTTTTAGATTCCGATGCTTCACTTCAGGTTTACTGTATCCCTTAGAACTTCTTATTGACGATGAAACATAGAAATTGCATCCGAATTTAATACAAAAGGCACAATGCCCACTTAAGTACAAGAGGACTGACACTCTAACTTTCTATGATTTGAACCTCTACTGTGAGTCCAGTTTCAGATTCCGATGCTTCACTTCAGGTTTACTGTATCCCTTGAACCTTCTTATTGTCGATGAAACACAGAAATTACATCCGAATTTAATACAAAAGGCACAATGCCGACTTCAGCAGAAGAGGACAGACACTCTAACTTTCTATCATTTGAACCTTATCTGTGAGTCCAGTTTTAGATTCCGATGCTTCACTTCAGGATTACTGTATCCCTTGGACCTTCTAATTGACGTTGAAACACAGAAATTGCATCCGAGTTTAACACAAAAGGCACAATGCCGACTTAAAAACAAGAGGACTGACATTCTAACTTTCTATGATTTGAACCTCTCCTGTGAGTCCAGTTTTAGATTCCGTTGTTTCACTTCAGGTTTACTGTATCCCTTGGACCTTCTTATTGCCGATGAAACACAGAAATTGTATCCGAATTTAATACAAAAGGCACAATGCCGTCTTAAGTACAAGAGGACTGACACTCTAACTTTCTATTTTTTAAACCTCTCCTGTGAGTCCAATTTTAGAATCTGATGATTCACTTCAGGTTTACTGTATACCTTGGACTATCTTATTGGCGATAAAACACAGAAATATGATCCGAATTTAATACAAAAGGCACAATGCCGACTTAATTACAATAGGACTGACACTCTAACTATCAATGACTTGAACCTCTCCTGTGAGTCCAGCTATAGATTCCGATGCTTCACTTCAGGTTTACTGTATCCCTTGGACCTTCTTATTGTCGATGAAACACATAAATTTCATGCGAATTTAATACAAAAGGCACAATGCCGACTTAAGTACAAGGGGACTGACACTCTAACTTTCTATGATTTGAACCTATCCTGTGAGTCCAGTTTTAGATTTCGATGCTTCACTGCATTTTTACTGTATCACTGGGACCTTCTTATTGACAATGAATCACAGAAATTGCATGCGAATTTAATACAAAAGACACAATGCCGACTTAAGTACAAGAGGGGTGACACTCTAACTTTCTATGATTTGAACCTATCCTGTGAGTCCAGTTTTAGTTTCCGATGCTTCAGTTTAGGTGTACTAGACCATTGGGAACATCTTATTGACAACGAAACAAAGAAATTGCAACCGAATTTAATACAAAGGGCACAATGCCGACTTAAGTACAGGAGGACTGACACTCTAACTTTCTATGTTTTGTACCTCTCCTGTGACTCCACTTTTATATTCCGATGCTTCACTTCAGGTTTACTGTATCTCGTGGACCTTCTTATTGACAATGAAACACAGAAATTGCATCCGAATTTAATACAAAAGGCACAATGCCGACCTAAGTACAGGAGGACTGACACTCTAACTTTCTATGATTCGAACCGCTCCTTCGAGTCGAGTTCTAGATTTTGATGGTGCACTTCAGGTTTACTGTATCCCTTCGACTTTCTTATTGACGATGAAACACAGAAATTGCATCCGAATTTAATACAAAAGGCACAATGCCGACTTAAGAACAAGAAGACTGACACTCTAACTCTCTATGATTTGCACCTCTCCTGTGAGTCCAGTTTTAGATTCCGATGCTTCACTTCAGGTTTACTGTATACCTTCGACCTTCTTAATGACGATGAAACACAGAAATTGCATCCGAATTTAATACAAAAGGCCCAATGCCGACTTAAGTACAAGATGACTGACACTATAACTTTCTATGATGTGAACTTCTCCTGTGAGTCCAGTTTTAGAATCCGATGCTTCACTTCAGGTTTACTGTATCCCTTAGACCTTCTTATTGACGATGAAACATAGAAATTGCATCCGAATTTAATACAAAAGGCACAATGCCCACTTAAGTACAAGAGGACTGACACTCTAACTTTCTATGATTTAAACCTCTCCTGTGAGTCCAATTTTAGAATCTGATGATTCACTTAAGGTTTACTGTATACCTCGGACCTTCTTATTGACGATGAAACACAGAAATTGCATCCGGATTTAATACAAAAGGCACAATGCCCACTTAAGTACAAGTGGACTGACACTCTAACTTTCTATGATTTGAACCACTCCTGTGAGTCCAGTTTTAGATTCCGATTCTTCACTTCAGGTTTACTGTATCCCATAGACCTTCCTATTGACGATAAAACACAGAAATTGCATCCGAATTAAATACACAAGGCACAATGCCGACTTCACTGACACTCTAACTTTCTGTGATTTGAACCTCTCCTGTGAGTCCAGTTTTAAATTCCGATGCTTCCCTTCAGGTTTACCGTATACCTTGGACCTTCGTATTGACGATGAAACACAGAAATAGCATCCGAATTTAATACAAAAGGCACAATGCCGACTTAAGCACAGGAGGACTGACACTCTAACTTTCTATGATTTGAACCTCTCCTGTGAGTCCAGTTTTAGATTCCAATCCTTCACTTCAGATTTACTGTATCCCTTGGACCTTCTTATTGACGATCAAACTCAGAAATTGCATCCGAATTTAATACAAAAAGCACAATGCCGACTTAAGTACAAGAATACTGACACTCTAACTTTCTATGATTTGAACCTCTCCTGTGAGTCCAGCTTTAGATTCCGATGCTTCACTTCAGGTTTACTGTATCCCTTGGACCTTCTTATTGACGATGAAACACAGAAATTGCATCCGAAATTAATACAAAAAAGCACAATGCCGACTTAAGTACAGGAGGACTGACACTCTAACTTTCTATGATTTGAACCTCTCCTGTGAGTCCAGTTTTACATTCCGATGCTTCACTTCAGGTTTTTCTGTATACCTTGGACCTTCTAATTGACGAAGAAACACAGAAATTGCATCCAAATTTAATACAAAAGGCACATTGCCGACTTAAGTATAGGAGGACTGACACCCTAACTTTCTATGATTTGAACCTCTCCTGTGAGTCCAGTTTTGGATTCCGATGCTTTACTTCAGGTTTACTATATCCCTTGGATCTTCTTATTGCCGATGAAACACTGAAATTGTATCCGAATTTAATACAAAAGGCACAATGCCGTCTTAAGTACAAGAGGACTGACACTCTAACTTTCTATTTTTTAAACCTTTCCTGTGAGTCCAATTTTAGAATCTGATGATTCACTTCAGGTTTACTGTATACCTTGGACTATCTTATTGGCGATAAAACACAGAAATTTGATCCGAATTTAATACAAAAGGCACAATGCCGACTTAATTACAATAGGACTGACACTCTAACTATCAATGACTTGAACCTCTCCTGTGAGTCCAGCTATAGATTCCGATGCTTCACTTCAGGTTTACTGTATCCCTTGGACCTTCTTATTGTCGATGAAACACATAAATTTCATGCGAATTTAATACAAAAGGCACAATGCCGACTTAAGTACAAGAGGACTGACACTCTAACTTTCTATGATTTGAACCTATCCTGTGAGTCCAGTTTTAGATTCCGATGCTTCACTGCAATTTTACTGTATCACTGGGACCTTCTTATTGACAATGAATCACAGAAATTGCATGCGAATTTAATACAAAAGACACAATGCCGACTTATGTACAAGAGGGCTGACACTCTAACTTTCTATGATTTGAACCTATCCTGTGAGTCCAGTTTTAGTTTCCGATGCTTCACTTTAGGTTTACTATACCCCTAGGAACATCTTATTGACAACGAAACAAAGAAATTGCATCCGAATTTAATACAAAGGGCACAATGCCGACTTAAGTACAGGAGGACTGACACTCTAACTTTCTATGTTTTGTACCTCTCCTGTGACTCCACTTTTATATTCCGATGCTTCACTTCAGGTTTACTGTATCTCTTGGACCTTCTTATTGACAATGAAACACAGAAATTGCATCCGAATTTAATACAAAAGGCACAATGCCGACCTAAGTACAGGAGGACTGACACTCTAACTTTCTATGATTTGAACCGCTCCTGCGAGTCGAGTTCTAGATTTTGATGCTGCACTTCAGGTTTACTGTATCCCTTCGACCTTCTTATTGACGATGAAACACAGAAATTGCATCCGAATTTAATACAAAAGGCACAATGCCGACTTAAGAACAAGAAGACTGACACTCTAACTCTCTATGATTTGCACCTCTCCTGTGAGTCCAGTTTTAGATTCCGATGCTTCACTTCAGGTTTACTGTATACCTTCGACCTTCTTAATGACGATGAAACACAGAAATTGCATCCGAATTTAATACAAAAGCCCCAATGCCGACTTAAGTACAAGATGACTGACACTATAACTTTCTATGACGTGAACTTCTCCTGTGAGTCCACTTTTAGAATCCGATGCTTCACTTCAGGTTTACTGTATCCCTTGGACCTTCTTAATGACGATGAAACACAGAAATTGCATCCGAATTTAATACAAAATTCACAATGCCGACTTAAGTACAAGAGGACTGACACTCTAACTTTCTATGATTTCAACCTCTCCTGTGAGTCCAGTTTTAGATTCCGATGCTTCACTTCAGGTTCACTATTTCCCTTGGACCTTCTTATTGACGATGAAACACAGAAATTGCATCCGAATTTAATACAAAAGGCACAATGCCGACTTAAGTACAAGAGGACTGACACTCTACTTTTCTATGATTTAAACCTCTCCTGTGAGTCCAATTTTAGAATCTGATGATTCACTTGAGGTTTACTGTATACCTTGGACCTTCTTATTGACGATGAAACAGAGAAATTGCATCGAATTTAATACAAAAGGCACAATGCCGACTTAAGTACAAGAGGACTGACACTCTATATTTCTATGATTTGAACCTCTCCTGTGAGTCCAGTTTTAGATTCCGATGCTTCACTTCAGGGTTACTGTATCCCTTAGACCTTCTTATTGACGATGAAACATAGAAATTGCATCCGAATTTAATACAAAAGGCACAATGCCCACTTAAGTACAAGAGGACTGACACTTTAACTTTCTATGATTTGAACCTCTACTGTGAGTCCAGTTTCAGATTCCGATGCTTCACTTCTGGTTTACTGTATCCCTTGGACCTTCTTATTGACAATCAAACACAGAAATTGCATCCGAATTTAATACCACAGGCACAGTGCCGACTTAAGTACAAGAGGACTGACACTCTAACTTTCTATGATTTAAACCTCTCCTGTGAGTCCAATTTTAGAATCTGATGATTCACTTCAGGTTTACTGTATACCTCGGACCTTCTTATTGACGATGAAACACAGAAATTGCATCCGAATTTAATACAAAAGGCACAATGCCCACTTAAGTACAAGAGGACTGACACTCTAACTTTCTATGATTTGAACCGCTCCTGTGAGTCCAGTTTTAGATTCCGATTCTTCGCTTCAGGTTTACTGTATCCCTTAGACCTTCCTATTGACGATGAAACACAGAAATTGCATCCGAATTTAATACACAAGGCACAATGCCGACTTGACTGACACTCTAACTTTCTGTGATTTGAACCTCCCCTGTGAGTCCAGTTTTAAATTCCGATGCTTCCCTTCAGGTTTACCGTATACCTTGGACCTTCGTATTGACGATGAAACACAGAAATAGCATCCGAATTTAATACAAAAGGCACAATGCCGACTTAAGCACAGGAGGACTGACACTCTAACTTTCTATGATTTGAACCTCTCCTGTGAGTCCAGTTTTAGATTCCAATCCTTCACTTCAGATTTACTGTATCCCTTGGACCTTCTTATTGACGATCAAACACAGAAATTGCATCCGAATTTAATACAAAAGGCACAATGCCGACTTAAGTACAAGAGGACTGACACTCTAACTTTCTATGATTTAAACCTCTCCTGTGAGTCCAATTTTAGAATCTGATGATTCACTTCAGGTTTACTGTATACCTCGGACCTTCTTATTGACGATGAAACACAGAAATTGCATCCGAATTTAATACAAAAGGCACAATGCCGACTTAAGTACAAGAGGACTGACACTCTATATTTCTATGATTTGAACCTCTCCTGTGAGTCCAGTTTTGGATTCCGGTGCTTCACGTCAGGTTTACTGTATACCTTGGACCTTCTTATTGACGATGAAACACAGAAATTGCATCCGAATTTAATACGAGAGGCACAATGCCGACTTAAGTACAAGAGGACTGATCATCAAACTTTCTATGATTTGAACCTCTCCTATGAGTCAAGTTTTAGATTCCGTTGCTTCACTTAAGGTTTACCTTATACCTTAGACCTTCTTATTGACGCTGAAACACATAAATTACATCCGAATTTAATACAAAAGCCACAATGCCGACTTAATTACAAGCGGACTGACACTCTAACTTTATATGATCTGAACCTCTCCTGTGAGTCCAGTTACAGATTCCGATGCTTCACTTCAGGTTTACTGTATCCCTTGGACCTTCTTATTGACGATGAAACACAGAAATTGCATCCGAATTTAATACAAAAGGCACAATGCCGACTTAATTACAATAGGACTGACACTCTAACTATCAATGATTTGAACCTCTCCTGTGAGTCCAGTAATAGATTCCGATGCTTCACTTCAGGTTTACTGTATCCCTTGGACCTTCTTATTGTCGATGAAACACAGAAATTTCATCCGAATTTAATACAAAAGGCACAATGCCGACTTAAGTAGAAGAGGACAGACACTCTAACTTTCTATGATTTGAACCTTTCCTGTGAGTCCAGTTTTAGATTCCAAAGCTTCACTTCAGGCTTACTGTATCCCTTGGACCTTCTTATTGACGATGAAACACAGAAATTGCATCCGAGTTTAATACAAAAGGCACAATGCCGACTTAAGTACAAGAGGACTGAAATTCTAACTTTCTATGATTTGAACCTCTCCTGTGAGTCCAGTTTTAGATTCCGATGTTTCACTTCAGGTTTACTGTATCCCTTGGACCTTCTTATTGACGATGAAACACAGAAATTGTATCCGAATTTAATACAAAAGGCACAATGCCGACTTAAGTACAAGAGGACTGACACTCTAACTTTCTATTATTTAAACCTCTCCTGTGAGTCCAGTTTTAGAATCTGATGATTCACTTCAGGTTTACTGTGTACCTTGAACCTTCTTATTGTCGATGAAACACGGAAATTTCATCCGAATTTAATACAAAAGGCACAATGCCGACTTCAGTAGAAGAGGACAGACACTCTAACTTTCTATCATTTGAACCTTTCCTGTGAGTCCAGTTTTAGATTCCGATGCTTCACTTCAGGATTACTGTATCCCTTGGACCTTCTAATTGACGATGAAACACAGAAATTGCATCCGAGTTTAATACAAAAGGCACAATGCCGACTTAAAAACAAGAGGACTGACATTCTAACTTTCTATGATTTGAACCTCTCCTGTGAGTCCAGTTTTAGATTCCGTTGTTTCACTTCAGGGATACTGTATCCCTTGGACCTTCTTATTGCCGATGAAACACAGAAATTGTATCCGAATTTAATACAAAAGGCACAATGCCGTCTTAAGTACAAGAGGACTGACACTCTAACTTTCTATTTTTTAAACCTCTCCTGTGAGTCCAATTTTAGAATCTGATGATTCACTTCAGGTTTACTGTATACCTTGGACTATCTTATTGGCGATAAAACACAGAAATTTCATCCGAATTTAATACAAAAGGCACAATGCCGACTTAATTACAATAGGACTGACACTCTAACTATCAATGACTTGAACCTCTCCTGTGAGTCCAGCTATAGATTCCGATGCTTCACTTCAGGTTTACTGTATCCCTTGGACCTTCTTATTGTCGATGAAACACATAAATTTCATGCGAATTTAATACAAAAGGCACAATGCCGACTTAAGTACAAGAGGACTGACACTCTAACTTTCTATGATTTGAACCTATCCTGTGAGTCCAGTTTTAGAATCCGATGCTTCACTGCAATTTTACTGTATCACTGGGACCTTCTTATTGACAATGAATCACAGAAATTGCATGCGAATTTAATACAAAAGACACAATGCCGACTTATGTACAAGAGGGCTGACACTCTAACTTTCTATGATTTGAACCTCTCCTGTGAGTCCAGTTTTAGATTCCGATGCTTCACTTCAGGTTTACTGTATCCCTTAGACCTTCTTATTGACGATGAAACATAGAAATTGTATCCGAATTTAACACAAAAGGCACAATGCCCACTTAAGTACAAGAGGACTGACACTTTAACTTTCTATGATTTGAACCTCTACTGTGAGTCCAGTTTCAGATTCCGATGCTTCACTTCTGGTTTACTGTATCCCTTGGACCTTCTTATTGACAATCAAACACAGAAATTGCATCCGAATTTAATACCACAGGCACAGTGCCGACTTAAGTACAAGAGGACTGACACTCTAACTTTCTATGATTTAAACCTCTCCTGTGAGTCCAATTATAGAATCTGATGATTCACTTCAGGTTTACTGTATACCTCGGACCTACTTATTGACGATGAAACACAGAAATTGCATCCGAATTTAATACAAAAGGCACAATGCCCACTTCAGTACAAGAGGACTGACACTCTTAACTTTCTATGATTTGAACCGCTCCTGTGAGTCCAGTTTTAGATTCCGATTCTTCGCTTCAGGTTTACTGTATCCCTTAGACCTTCCTATTGACGATGAAACACAGAAAATGCATCCGAATTTAATACACAAGGCACAATGCCGACTTGACTGACACTCTAACTTTCTGTGATTTGAACATCTCCTGGGAGTCCAGTTTTAAATTCCGATGCTTCCCTTCAGGTTTACCGTATACCTTGGACCTTCGTATTGACGATGAAACACAGAAATAGCATCCGAATTTAATACAAAAGGCACAATGCTGACTTAAGCACAGGAGGACTGACACTCTAACTTTCTATGATTTGAACATCTCCTGTGAGTCCAGTTTTAGATTCCAATCCTTCACTTCAGATTTACTGTATCTCTTGGACCTTCTTATTGACGATCAAACACAGAAATTGCATCCGAATTTAATACAAAAGGCACAATGCCGACTTAAGTACAAGAATACTGACACTCTAACTCTCTATGATTTGCACCTCTCCTGTGAGTCCAGTTTTAGATTCCGATGCTTCACTTCAGGTTTACTGTATACCTTCGACCTTCTTAATGACGATGAAACACAGAAATTGCATCCGAATTTAATACAAAAGGCCCAATGCCGACTTAAGTACAAGATGACTGACTCCATAACTTTCTATGATGTGAACTTCTCCTGTGAGTCCAGTTTTAGAGTCCGATGCTTCACTTCAGGTTTACTGTATCCCTTGGACCTTCTTAATGACGATGAAACACAGAAATTGCATCCGAATTTAATACAAAATTCACAATGCCGACTTAAGTACAAGAGGACTGACACTCTAACTTTCTATGATTTCAACCTCTCCTGTGAGTCCAGTTTTAGATTCCGATGCTTCACTTCAGGTTCACTGTTTCCCTTGGACCTTCTTATTGACGATGAAATACAGAAATTGCATCCGAATTTAATACAAAAGGCACAATGCCGACTTAAGTTCAAGAGGACTGACACTCTACTTTTCTATGATTTAAACCTCTCCTGTGAGTCCAATTTTAGAATCTGATGATTCACTTGAGGTTTACTGTATACCTTGGACCTTCTTATTGACGATGAAACACAGAAATTGCATCCTAATTTAATACAAAAGGCACAATGCCGACTTACGTACAAGAGGACTGACACTCTATATTTCTATGATTTGAACCTCTCCTGTGAGTCCAGTTTTAGATTCCGATGCTTCACTTCAGGTTTACTGTATCCCTTAGACCTTCTTATTGACGATGAAACATAGAAATTGTATCCGAATTTAATACAAAAGGCACAATGCCCACTTAAGTACAAGAGGACTGACACTTTAACTTTCTATGATTTGAACCTCTACTGTGAGTCCAGTTTCAGATTCCGATGCTTCACTTCTGGTTTACTGTATCCCTTGGACCTTCTTATTGACAATCAAACACAGAAATTGCATCCGAATTTAATACCACAGGCACAGTGCCGACTTAAGTACAAGAGGACTGACACTCTAACTTTCTATGATTTAAACCTCTCCTGTGAGTCCAATTATAGAATCTGATGATTCACTTCAGGTTTACTGTATACCTCGGACCTCCTTATTGACGATGAAACACAGAAATTGCATCCGAATTTAATACAAAAGGCACAATGCCCACTTAAGTACAAGAGGACTGACACTCTTAACTTTCTATGATTTGAACCGCTCCTGTGAGTCCAGTTTTAGATTCCGATTCTTCGCTTCAGGTTTACTGTATCCCTTAGACCTTCCTATTGACGATGAAACACAGAAAATGCATCCGAATTTAATACACAAGGCACAATGCCGACTTGACTGACACTCTAACTTTCTGTGATTTGAACATCTCCTGGGAGTCCAGTTTTAAATTCCGATGCTTCCCTTCAGGTTTACCGTATACCTTGGACCTTCGTATTGACGATGAAACACAGAAATAGCATCCGAATTTAATACAAAAGGCACAATGCCGACTTAAGCACAGGAGGACTGACACTCTAACTTTCTATGATTTGAACATCTCCTGTGAGTCCAGTTTTAGATTCCAATCCTTCACTTCAGATTTACTGTATCCCTTGGACCTTCTTATTGACGATCAAACACAGAAATTGCATCCGAATTTAATACAAAAGGCACAATGCCGACTTAAGTACAAGAATACTGACACTCTAACTTTCTATGATTTGAACCTCTCCTGTGAGTCCAGTTTTAGATTCCGATGCTTCACTTCAGGTTTACTGTATCCCTTGGACCTTCTTATTGACGATGAAACACAGAAATTGCATCCGAATTTAATACAAAAAAGCACAATGCCGACTTAAGTACAGGAGGACTGACACTCTAACTTTCTATGATTTGAACCTCTCCTGTGAGTCCAGTTTTACATTCCCATGCTTCACTTCAGGTTTTTCTGTATACCTTGGACCTTCTAATTGACGAAGAAACACAGAAATTGCATCCAAATTTAATACAAAAGGCACATTGCCGACTTAAGTATAGGAGGACTGACACCCTAACTTTCTATGATTTGAACCTCTCCTGTGAGTCCAGTTTTGGATTCCGGTGCTTCACGTCAGGTTTACTGTATACCTTGGACCTTCTTATTGACGATGAAACACAGAAATTGCATCCGAATTTAATACGAGAGGCACAATGCCGACTTAAGTACAAGAGGACTGATCATCTAACTTTCTATGATTTGAACCTCTCCTATGAGTCAAGTTTTAGATTCCGTTGCTTCACTTGAAACGTCCCCTTTGAACAATTATACACGACTGTCCTTAACCTGACACACAATATTTTTAGCGCAACGCAATCTGACTTTCAGAATTCTCTACAAAAGAATGGCCCTGACTAACATTAAACTATACCTTTCACAAATCACTTACCTCACAAAAATCTTCGCTGCTCAAGCTACTGCAATACAGCAAGCGCCACTACTGCCAGCTAAATAAAAGATTCAAACTACTAAAGGCACTAACTACTGATAGGGATAGTTAGCAAATGAAAGATATTAATAGAGAACAAACAATGTATTTACCTTAATATCATCACAAGTCATAATATATGTATCAGTTCATGACAAATTGCAAACCTCCGCCATCTCTCTCCCCACATCCACCACTGCTGGCGGCTCACCTCCAACTGCGCGACGCTACGCGCTGTTCACAGCCAGCTGCCGCTGCCCAACACTACAATGGCAGACAACAATGCAAACTAGCCACAGACTGCACACAGCACAGCCAGTGATTTTCATATTGAGCGCTACGTAACGTTGCCAATAAGAAAACATAAACAGCCTACTTACATAGAGAAAACATAAACAGCCTACTTACATAGAGAAAACATAAACAGCCTACTTACATAGAGAAAACATAAACAGCCTACTTACACACTTAAGGTTTACCTTATACCTTGGACCTTCTTATTGACGATGAAACACATAAATTACATCCGAATTTAATACAAAAGCCACAATGCCGACTTAATTACAAGAGGACTGACACTCTAACTTTATATGATCTGAACCTCTCCTGTGAGTCCAGTTACAGATTCCGATGCTTCACTTCAGGTTTACTGTATCCCTTGGACCTTCTTATTGACGATGAAACACAGAAATTGCATCCGAATTTAATACAAAAGGCACAATGCCGACTTAATTACAATAGGACTGACACTCTAACTATCAATGATTTGAACCTCTCCTGTGAGTCCAGTAATAGATTCCGATGATTCACTTCAGGTTTACTGTATCCCATGGACCTTCTTATTGTCGATGAAACACAGAAATTTCATCCGAATTTAATACAAAAGGCACAATGCCGACTTAAGTAGAAGAGGACAGACACTCTAACTTTCTATGATTTGAACCTTTCCTGTGAGTCCAGTTTTAGATTCCGAAGCTTCACTTCAGGTTTACTGTATCCCTTGGACGTTCTTATTGACGATGAAAGACAGAAATTGCATCCGAGTTTAATACAAAAGGCACAATGCCGACTTAAGTACAAGAGGACTGAAATTCTAACTTTCTATGATTTGAACCTCTCCTGTGAGTCCAGTTTTAGATTCCGATGTTTCACTTCAGGTTTACTGTATCCCTTGGACCTTCTTATTGCCGATGAAACACATAAATTTCATGCGAATTTAATACAAAAGGCACAATGCCGACTTAAGTACAAGAGGACAGACACTCTAACTTTCTATGTTTTGAACCTTTCCTGTGAGTCCAGTTTTGGATTCCGATGCTTCACATCAGGTTTACTGTATCCCTTGGACCTTCTCATTGACGATGAAACACAGAAATTGCATCCGAGTTTAATAAAAAAGGCACAATGCCGTCTTAATTACAATAGGACTGACACTCTAACTATCAATGATTTGAACCTCTCCTGTGAGTCCAGTTATAGATTCCGATGCTTCACTTCAGGTTTACTGTATCCCTTGGACCTTCTTATTGTCGATGAAACACAGAAATTTCATCCGAATTTAACACAAAAGGCAAAATGCCGACTTAAGTAGAAGAGGACAGACACTCTAACTTTCTATGATTTGAACCTTTCCTGTGAGTAAAGTTTTAGATTCCGATGCTTCACTTCAGGTTTACTGTATCCCTTGGGCCTTCTTATTGACGATGAAACACAGAAATTGCATCCGAGTTTAATACAAAAAGCACAATGCCGACTTAAGTACAAGAGGACTGACATTCTAACTTTCTATGATTTGAACCTCTCCTGTGAGTCCAGTTTTAGATTCCGATGTTTCACTTCAGGTTTACTGTATCCCTTGGACCTTCTCATTGACGATGAAACACAGAAATTGTATCCGAATTTAATACAAAAGGCACAATGCCGACATAAGAACAAGAGGACTGACACTCTAACTTTATATGATCTGAACCTCTCCTATGAGTCAAGTTTTAGATTCCGTTGCTTCACTTAAGGTTTACTTTATACCTTGGACCTTCTTGTTGACGATGAAACACATAAATTACATCCGAAATTAATACAAAAGCCACAATGCCGACTTAAGTACTAGAGGACAGACACTCTAACTTTATATGATATGAACCTCTCCTGTGAGTCCAGTTTTAGATTCCGATGCTTCACTTCAGGTTTACTGTATCCCTAGGACCTTCTTATTGACGATGAAACACAGAAATTGCATCCGAATTTAATACAAAAGGCACATTGCCGACTTAACTACAATAGGACTGATACTCTAACTATCAATGATTTGAACCTCTCCTGTGAGTCCAGTTATAGATTCCGATGCTTCACTTCACGTTTACTGTATCCCTTGGACCTTCTTAATGTCGATGAAACACAGATATTGCGTCCGAATTCAATACAAAAGGCACAATGCCGACTTAAGTAGAAGAGGACAGACACTCTAACTTTCTATGATTTGAACCTTTCCTGTGAGTCCAGTTTTAGATTCCGATGCTTCACTTCAGGATTACTGTATCCCTTGGACCTTCTTATTGACGATGAAACACAGAAATTGCATCCGAGTTTAATACAAAAGGCACAATGCCGACTTAAGTACAAGAGGACTGAAATTCTAACTTTCTATGATTTGAACCTCTCCTGTGAGTCCAGTTTTAGATTCCGATTTTTCACTTCAGGTTTACTGTATCCCTTGGACCTTCTTATTGACGATGAAACACAGAAATTGTATCCGAATTTAATACAAAAGGCACAATGGCGACTTAAGTACAAGAGGACTGACACTCTTACTTTCTATTATTTAAAACTCTCCTGTGAGTCCAATATTAGAATCTGATGATTCACTTCAGGTTTACTGTATACCTTGGACCTTCTTATTGTCGATGGAACACAGAAATTTCATCCGAATTTAATACAAAAGGCACGATGCCGACTTAAGAAGAAGAGGACAGACACTCTAACTTTCTATGATTTGAACCTTTCCTGTGAGTCCAGTTTTAGATTCCGATGCTTCACTTCAGGTTCACTGTATACCTTGGACCTTCCTATTGACGATGAAACACAGAAATTGCATCCGAGTTTAATACAAAAGGCACAATGCCGACTTAAGTACAAGAGGACTGACATTCTAACTTTCTATGATTTGAACCTCTCCTGTGAGTCCAGTTTTAGATTCCGTTGTTTCACTTCAGGTTTACTGTATCCCTTGGACCTTCTTATTGACGATGAAACACAGAAATTGTATCCGAATTTAATACAAAAGGCACAATGCCGTCATAAGTACAAGAGGACTGACACTCTAACTTTCTGTTATTTAAACCTCTCCTGTGAGTCCAATTTTACAATCTGATGATTCACTTCAGGTTTACTGTATACCTTGGACTATCTTATTGTCGATGAAACACAGAAATTTCATCCGAATTTAATACAAAAGGCACAATGCCGACTTAATTACAATAGGACTGACACTCTAACTATCAATGATTTGAACCTCTCCTGTGAGTCCAGTTATAGATTCCGATGCTTCACTTCAGGTTTATTGTATCCCTTGGACCTCCTTATTGTCGATGAAACACAGAAATTTCATCCAAATTTAATACAAAAGGCACAATGCCGACTTAAGTAGAAGAGGACAGACACTCTAACTTTCTATGATTTGAACCTTTCCTGTGAGTCCAGTTTTAGATTCCGATGCTTCACTTCAGGTTTACTGTATCCCTTGGACCTTCTTATTGACGATGAAACACAGAAATTGCATCCGAGTTTAATACAAAAGGCACAATGCCGACTTAAGTACAAGAGGACTGACATTCTAACTTCCTATGATTTGAACCTCTCCTGTGAGTCCAGTTGTAGATTCCGATGTTTCACTTCAGGTTTACTGTATCCCTTGGACCTTCTTATTGACGATGAAACACAGAAATTGTATCCGAATTTAATACAAAAGGCACAATGCCGAGTTAATTACAAGGGGACTGACACTCTAAATTTCTATTATTTAAACCTCTCCTGTGAGTCCAATTTTAGAATCTGATAATTCACTTCAGGTTTAGTGTATACCTTGGTCCTTCTTATTGACGATGAAGCACAGAAATTGCAACCGAATATAATACAAAGGGCACAATGCCGACTTAAGTACAAGAGGACTGACTTTCTATCTTTCTATAATTTGAACCTCTCCTGTTAGTCTAGTTATAGATTCCGATGCTTCCCTTGGGGTTTACTGTATACCTTGGACCTTCTTATTGACGATAAATCACAGAAATTGCATCCGAATTTAATACAAAAGGCAAAATGCCGACTTCAGTACTAGAGGACTGACACTCAAATTTTCTATGATTTGAACCTCTCGTGTGAGTCCAGTTTTAGATTCCGATGCTTCACTTCAGGTTTACTGTATCCCGTGGACCTTCTTATTCACGATGAAACACAGAAATTGCATCCGAATTTAATACACAAGGCACAATGCCGACTTGACTGACACTCAAACTTCCTGCGATTTGAACCTCTCCTGTGAGTCCAGTTTTAGATTCCGATGCTTCACTTCAGGTTTACTGTATACCTTGGACCTTCTTATTGACGATGAAACACAGAAACTGCATCCAAATTTAATACAAAAGGCACAATGCCGACTTAAGCACAAGAGGACTGACACTGTAACTTTCTATGATTTGAACCTCTCCTGTGAGTCCAGTTTTAAATTCCGATCTTTCACTTTAGGTTTACTGTATCCCTAGGACCTTCTTATTGACGATGAAACACAGAAATTGCATCCGAATTTAATACAAAAGCCACAATGCCGACTTAGGTACAAGAAGACTGACACTCTAACTTTCTATGATTTGAACCGCTCCTGTGAGTCCAGTTTTAGATTACGATCCTTCACTTCAGGTTTACTGTATCCCTTAGACCTTCCTATTGACGATGAAACACAGAAATTGCATCCGAATTTAATACACAAGGCACAACGCCGACTTGACTGACACTCTAACTTTCTGTGATTTTAACCTCTCCTGTGAGTCCAGTTTTAGATTCCGATGCTTCACTTCAGGTTTACTGTATACCTTGGACCTTCTTATTGACGAAGAAACACAGAAATTGCATCCAAATTTAATACAAACGGCACAATGCCGACTTCAGTACAGGAGGACTGACACACTAACTTTCTATTATTTGTACCTCTCCTGTGAGTCCAGTTTCGGATTCCGATGCTTCACATCAGGTTTACTGTATACCTTGGACCTTCTTATTGACGATGAAACACAGAAATTGCATCCGAATTTAATACAAAAGGCACAATGCCGACTTAAGTACAAGAGGACTGACACTCTAACTTTCTGTTATTTAAACCTCTCCTGTGAGTCCAATTTTAGAATCTGATGATTCACTTCAGTTTTACTGTATACCTTGGACCTTCTTATTGACGATGAAACACAGAAATTGCATCCGAATTTAATACACAAGGCACAATGCCGACTTGACTCACACTCTAAATTTCTGTGATTTGAACCACTTCTGAGAGTCCAGTTTTAGATTCCGATGCTTCACTTCAGGTTTACTGTATACCTTGGACCTTCTTATTGACGATGAAACACAGAAATTGCATCCGAATTTAATACAAAAGGCACAATGCCGACTAAAGTACTAGAGGACTGACACTCTAACTTTCTATGATTAGAACCTCTCCTGTGAGTCCAGTTTTAGATTCCGATGCTTCACTTCAGGTTTACTGTATCCCTTGGACCTTCTTATTGACGATGAAACACAGAAATTGCATCCGAATTTAATACACAAGGCACAATGCCGACTTGACTCACACTCTAAATTTCTGTGATTTGAACCACTTCTGAGAGTCCAGTTTTAGATTCCGATGCTTCACTTCAGGTTTACTGTATACCTTGGACCTTCTTATTGACGATGAAACACAGAAATTGCATCCGAATTTAATACAAAAGGCACAATGCCGACTTACGCGCAGGAGGACTGACACTGTAACTTTCTACGATTTGAACCTCTCCTGTGAGTCCAGTTTTAGATTCCGATCCTTCACTTCAGGTTTACTGTATCCCTTGGACCTTCTTATTGACGATGAAACACAGAAATTGCATCCAAATTTAATACAAAGGGCACAATGCCGACTTAACTACAAGAGGACTGACACTCTAACTTTCTATGATTTGAACCTCTCCTGTGAGTCCAGTTTTAGATTCCGATGCTTCACTTCAGGTTTACTGTATCCCTTGGACCTTCTTATTGACGATGAATCCTAGAAATTGCATCCGAATTCAATACAAAATGCACAATGCCGACTTAAGTACAAGAGGACTGACACTCTAACTTTCTGTGATTTGAACCTGTCCTGTGAGTCCGGTTTTAGATTCCGATGCCTCACTTCAGGTTTACTGTATCCATTGGATCTTCTTATTGACGATGAAACTCAGAAATTGCGTCCGAATTCAATACAAAAGGCACAATGGCGACTTAAGTACAAGAGGACTGACACTCTAACTTTCTATGATTTAAACCTCTCCTGTGAGTCCAATTTTAGAATCTGACGATTCACTTCAGGTTTATGTATACCTTCGACCTTCTTATTGACTATGAAACACAGAAATTGCATCCGAATTTAATACAAAAGCATAATGCCGACTTAAGCACAAGAGGACTGACACTGTAACTTTCTATGATTTGAACCTCTCCTGTGAGTCCAGTTTTAAATTCCGATCTTTCACTTCAGGTTTACTGTATCCCTAGGACCTTCTTATTGACGATGAAACACAGAAATTGCATCCAAATTTAATACAAAAGGCACAATGCCGACTTCAGTACAGGAGGACTGACACACTAACTATCTATTATTTGTACCTCCCCTGTGAGTCCAGTTTCGGATTCCGATGCTTCACATCAGGTTTACTGCATACCTTGGACCTTCTTATTGACGATGAAACACAGAAATTGCATCCGAATTTAATACAAAAGGCACAATGCCGACTTAAGTACATGAGTACTGACACTCTATTTTTCTGTTATTTAAACCTCTCCTGTGAGTCCAATTTTAGAATCTGATGATTCACTTCAATTTTACTGTATACCTTGGTCCTTCTTATTGACGATGAAGCACAGAAATTGCATCCGAATTTAATACAAAGGGCACAATGCCGACTTAAGTTCAAGAGGACTGACTTTCTAACTTTCTATGATATGAACCTCTCCTGTTAGTCCAGTTTTAGATTCCGATGCTTCACTTCAGGTTTACTGCATACCTTAGACCTTCTTATTGACGATGAAACACAGAAATTGCATCCGAATTTAATACACAAGGCACAATGCCGACTTGACTGACACTCTAACTTTCTGTGATTTGAACCAATTCTGTGAGTCCAGTTTTAGATTCCGATGCTTCACTTCAGGTTTACTGTATACCTTGGACCTTCTTATTGACGATGAAACACAGAAATTGCATCCGAATTTAATACAAAAGGCACAATGCCGACTTAAGCGCAGGAGGACTGACACTGTAACTTCCTATGATTTGAACCTCTCCTGTGAGTCCAGTTTTAGATTCCGATCCTTCACTTCAGGTTTGCTGTATCCCTTGGACCTTCTTATTGACGATGAAACACAGAAATTGCAACCGAATTTAATACAAAGGGCATAATGCCGACTTAACTACAAGAGGACTGACACTCTAACTTTCTATGATTTGAACCTCTCCTGTGAGTCCAGTTTTAGATTCCGATGCTTCACTTCAGGTTTACTGTATCCCTTGGAGCTTCTTATTGACGATGAATCCTAGAAATTGCATCCGAATTTAATACAAAAAAGCACAACGCCGACTTAAGTACAGGAGGACTGACACTCTAACTTTCTATGATTTGAACCTCTCCTGTGAGTCCAGTTTTAGATTCCGATGCTTCACTTCAGGTTTACTGTATACCTTGGGCCTACTTATTGACGAAGAAACACAGAAATTGCATCCAAATTTAATACAAAAGGCACAATGCCGACTTAAGTACAGGAGGACTGTCCATCTAACTTTCTATGATTTGAAACTCTCCTGTGAGCCAAGTTTTTGATTCCAGTGCTCCACTTAAGGTTTCCTGTATACCTCGGACCTTCTTATTGACGAGGAGATCACATAAATTACATCCGAATTTAATACAAAAGCCACAAAGCCGACTTAAGTACAAGAGGACTGACACTCTAATTTTCTATGATTTGAACCTCACCTGTGAGTCCAGTTTTAGATTCCGATGCTTCACTTCAGGTTTACTGTATCCCGTGGACCTTCATATTGACGATGAAACACAGAAATTGCATCCGAATTCAATACAAAAGGCACAATGCCGACTTAATTACAAGAGGACTGACACTCTAACTTTCTATGATTTGAACCTCTCCTGTGAGTCCAGTTTTAGCTTCCGATGCTGCACTTCAGGTTTACTGTATACCTTCGACCTTCTTATTTACGATGAAACACAGAAATTGCGTCCGAATTTAATACAAAAGGCACAATGCCGACATAAGTACAAGATGACTGACACTCTAACTTTCTATGATTTGAACCTCTCCTGTGAGTCCAGTTTTAGATTCCGATGCTTCACGTCAGGTTTACTGTATCCCTTGGACCTTCTTATTGACGATGAAACACAGAAATTTCATCCGAATTTAATACAAAAGGCAGAATGCCGACATAAGTACAAGAGGACTGACACTCTAACTTTCTGTGATTTGAACCTGTCCTGTGAGTCCGGTTTTAGATTCCGATGCCTCACTTCAGGTTTACTGTATCCCTTGGACCTTTTTATTGACGATGAAACACAGAAATTGCATCCGAATTCAATACAAAAGGCACAATGCCGACTTAAATACAAGAGGACTGACACTCTAGCTTTCTATGATTTAAACCTCTCCTGTGAGTCCAATTTTAGAATCTGATGATTCACTTCAGGTTTATGTATACCTTGGACCTTCTTATTGACTATGAAACACAGAAATTTCATCCGAATTTAATACAAAAGGCACAATGCCGACTTAAGTACAAGAGGACTGACACTCTAACTTTCTATGATTTGAACCTCTCCTGTGAGTCCAGTTTTAGATTCCTATGCCTCACTTCAGGTTTATTGTATCCCTCGGATCTTCCTATTGACGATGAAACACAGAAATTGCATCCGAATTTAATACAAAAGGCACAATGTCGACTTAAGTACAAGAGGACTGACACTCTAACTTTCAATGATTTGAACCTCTCCTGTGAGTCCAGTATTAGATTCCGATGCTTCACTTCAGGGTTACTGTATCCTTTGGACCTTCTTATTAACGATGAAACACAGAAATTGCAACCGAATTTATTACACAAGGCACAATGCCGACTTGTCTGACACTCTAACTCTCTGTGATTTGAACCTCTCCTGTGAGTCCAGTTTTAGATTCCGATGCTTCACTTCAGGTTTACTGTATACCTTGCACCTTCTTATTGACAATGAAACACAGAAATTGCATCCGAATTTAATACAAAATTCAAAATGCCGACTTAAGCACAGGAGGACTGACACTCTAACTTTCTATGATTTGAACCTCTCCTGTGAGTCCAGTTTTAGATTCCGATCCTTCACTTCAGGTTTACTGTATCTCTTGGACCTTCTTATTGACGATGAAACACAGAAATTGCATCCGAATTTAATACAAAAGGCACAATGCCGACTTAAGTACAAGAGGTCTGACCATCTAACTTTCTATGATTTGAACCTCTCCTGTGAGTCAAGTTTCAGATTCCGATGCATCACTTCAGGTTTACTGTATAATTTGGACCTTCTTATTGAAGATGAAATACAGAAATTTCATCCGAATTTATTAAAAAGGCACAATGCCGACTTAAGTACAAGAAGACTGACACTCTAACTCTCTATGATTTGAACTTTCCTGTGATCTTAGTATTACATTCCGATGCTTCACTTCAGGTTTACAGTATACCTTGGACCTTCTTATTGACGAAGAAACACAGAAATTGCTACCAAATTTAATACAAAAGGCACAATGCCGACTTAAGTACAGGAGGACTGACACCCTAACTTTCTATTATTTGTACCTCTCCTGTGAGTCCAGTTTTGGTTCCGATGCTTCACTTCAGGTTTACTGTATACCTAGGACCTTCTTATTGACGGTGAAACACAGAAATTGCATCCTAATTTAATACAAAGGCACAATGCCGACTTAAGTACAAGAGGTCTGACCATCTAACTTTCTATGATTTGAACCTTTCCTGTGAGTCAAGTTTTAGATTCCGATGCTTCACTTAAGGTTTACTGTATACCTTGGACTTTCTTATTGAAGATGAAACACAAAATTACATCCGAATTTAATAAAAAAGGCACAATGCCGACTTAAGTATAAGAGGACCGACACTCTAACGTTCTATGATTTGAACCTCTCCTGTGAGTCCAGTTTTAGATTCCGATGCTTCACTTTAGGTTTACTGTATACCTTGTACCTTCTTATTGACGATGAAACACAGAAATTGCATCCGAATTTAATACAAAAGGCACAATGCGGACTTAAGTACAAGAGGACTGACACTCTAACTTTCTATGATTAAAACCACTCCTGTGAGTCCAATTTTAGAATCTGATGATTCACTTCAGGTATACTGTATACCTTGGTCCTTTTTATTGGCGATGAAGCACAGATATTGCATCCGAATTTAATACAAAGGGCACAATGCCGACTTAAGTACAAGAGGACTGACACTCTAACTTTCTATGATTTGAACCTCTCATGTGAGTCCAGTTGTAGATCCGATGCTTCACTTCATTTTATCGTATACCTTCGACCGTCTTATTGACAATGAAACACAGAAATTGCATCCGAAGGTAATACAAAAGGCACAATGCCGACTTAAGCACAAGAGGACTGACACTCTAACTTTCTATGATTTGAACCTCTCCTCTGAGTCCAGTTTTAGATTCCGATGCTTCACTTCAGGTTTACTGTATACCTTGGACGTTCTTATTGACGATGAAACACAGAAATTGCATCCGAATTTAATACAAAACGACAATGCCGACTTAAGTACAAGAGGACTGACACTCTAACTCTCTATCATTTAAACCTCTCCTGTGAGCCCAGTTTAAATTTCTGCTGCTTTACTTTTGGTTCACTGTATACATTGGCCCTTTTTATTGACGATGAAGCACAGAAATTGCATCCGAAATTAATACAAAAGGCACAATGCCGACTTAAGTACAAGAGGACTGACACTCTAATTTTCTATGATTTGAACCCCTCCCGTGGTTCCAGTTTTACATTTCGATGCTTCACTTCATGTTTACTGTATCCCTTGGACGTTCTTATTGACGATGAAACACAGAAATTGCATCCGAATTTAATGCAAAATGCACAATGCCGACTTACGTACAAGAGGACTGACACTCTAACTCTCTATCATTTAAACCTCTCCTGTGAGCCCAGTTTTAGATTCTGCTGCTTTACATCAGGTTCACCGTATACATTGGCCCTTTTTATTGACGATGAAGCACAGAAATTGCATCCGAAATTAATACAAAAGGCACAATTCCGACTTAAGTACAAGAGGACTGACACTCAAACTCTCTATGATTTAAACCTCTCCTGTGAGCCCAGTTATAGATTCTGATGCTTTACTTCAGGTTTACTGTATACATTGGTCCTTTGTATTGACGATGAAGCACAGGAATTGCAACCGTATTTAATACAAAAGCCACAATGCCGACATAAGTACACGTGGACTGACACTCTAACTTTCTATGATTTGAACCTCTCCTGTGAGTCCAGTTTTAGATTTCGATGTTTTACTTCATTTTACTGTAACCCTTAGACCTTCTTATTGACGATGAAACACAGAAATTGCATCCGAATCTAATACAAGAGGCACAATGCCGACTTAAGTACAAGAGGACTCACACTCTAACTTTCTATGATTTGAACCTCTAAAGTGTGTCCAGTTTTAGATTCCGATGCTTCACTTCAGGTTTACTGTATAATTTGGACCTTCTTATTGACGATGAAACACAGAAATTGCATCCGAATTTAATACAAAAGGCACAATGCCGACTTAATTACAAGAGGTCTGACACTCTAACTTTCTATGATTTAAACCTCTCCTGTGAGTCCAGTTTTAGATTCCGATGCTTTACTTCTGGTTTACTGTATACCTTGGACATTCTTATTGACGATGAAACACAGAAATTTCATTCGAATTAAATACAAAAGGCACAATGCCGACTTAGGTACAAGAGGCCTGACACTCTAACTTTCTATGATTTGAACGAATCCTTTGAGTTGAGTTTTAGATTCCGATGCTTCACTTCAGGTTTACTGTATACCTTTGACCTTCTTATTGACGATGAAACACAGAAAATGCATCCTAATTTAATACAAAAGGCACAATGCCGAATTAAGTACAAGAGGATTGACACTCTAACCTTCTATGATTTAAGGTTCTCCTGAGAGTCCAGTTTTAGATTCTGATGCTTCACTTCAGGTTTTCTGTATATCTTGGTCCTTCTTATTGACGATGAAGCACAGAAATTGCATCCGAATTTAATACAAAAGGCACAATGCCGACTTAAGTACAAGAGGACTCACGCTCTAACTTTCTATGATTTGAACCTCTCCTGTGAGTCCAGTTTTAGATTCCGATGTTTCACTTCATTTTACTGTATCCCTTAGACCTTCTTATTGACGATGAAACACAGGGATTGCATCCGAATGTAATACAAATGGCACAATGCCGACTTTAGTACATAGAGAACAGACACTCTAACTTTCTATGATTTGAACCTCTCCTGTGAGTCCAGGTTTAGATTCCGATGCTTCACTTCAGGTTTACTGTATACCTTGGACCTTCTTATTATCGATGAAACACAGAAATTGCATCCGAATTTAATACAAAAGTCACAATACCGACTTATGTACAAGAGGACTGACACTGATTTTCTAAGATTTGAACCTCTCCTGTGAGTCCAGTTTTAGATTCCGATGCTTCACTTCAGGTTTACTGTATCCCTTGGACCAACTAATTGACGATGAAACACAGAAATTGCATCCGAATTTAATACAAAAGGCACATTGCCGACTTAAGTACAAGAGGACTGACACTCTAACTTTCTATTAATTGAACCTGACCTGTGTGTCCAGTTTTAGATTCCGATGCTTGACTTCCGGATTACTTTATCACTTGGACCTTCTTATTTGACGATGAAACACAGAAATTGCATCCGAATTTAATACAAAAGGCACAATGCCGACTTAAGTACAAGAGGATTGACACTCTAACCTTCTATGATTTAAACCTGTCCTGTGAGTCCAGTTTTAGATTCTGATGCTTCACTTCAGGTTTTTCTGTATATCTTGGTCCTTCTTATTGACGATGAAGCACAGAAATTGCATCCAAATTTAATACAAAAGGCACAATGCCGACTTAAGTACAAGAGGACTGACACTCTAAGTTTCTATGATTTGAACCTCTCCTGTGAGTGGAGTTTTAGATTTCGATGCTTCACAACAGGTTTACTGTATACCTTGGACCTTCTTATTGACAATGAAACACAGAAATCGCATCCGAATTTAATACAAAAGGCACAATGCCGACTTAAGTATAAGCGGACTGACATTCTAACTTCCTATGATTTAAACCTCTCCAGTGAGACCAGTTTTAGATTCCGATGCATCACTTCTGGTTTACTGTATACCTTAGACCTTCTTAATGACGATGAAACACAGAAATTGCATCCGAATTTAATACAAAAGGCACAAAGCCGACTTAAGTACAAGAGGACTCACACTCTAACTTTCTATGATTTGAACCTCTCCTGTGTGTCCAGTTTTAGATTCCGAAGCTTCACATCAGGTTTACTGTATCCCTTGGACCTTCTTATTGACGATGAAACACAGAAATTGCATCCGAATTTAATACAAAAGGCACAATGCCGACTTAAGTACAAGACTCCTGACACTCTAACTTTCTATGATTTGAACCTCTCCTGTGAGTCGAGTTTTAGATTCCGATGTTTCACTTCATTTTACAGTTTCCCTTAGACCTTCTTATTGACGATGAAACACAGAAATAGCATCCGAATTTAATACAAAAGGCACAATGCCGACTTAAGTACAACAGGACTGACATTAACTTTCTATGATTTGAACCTCACCTGTGAGTCAAGTTTTAGATTCCGATGCTTCACTTCAGGTTAACTGTATATCTTGGACTTTCTTGTTGACGATGAAACACAGAAATTGCATCCGAATTTAATACAAAAGTCACAATACCGACTTATGTACAAGAGGACTGACACTGACTTTCTAAGATTTGAACCTCTAATGTGAGTGCAGGTTTAGATTCCGATGCTTCACTTCAGGATTCCTGTATCCCTTGGACCATCTTATTGACGATGAAACACAGAAATTGCATCCAAATTTAATACAAAAGGCACAATGCCTACTTAAGCTCAGGAGGACTGGCACTCTAAATTTCTATGAATCGAACCTCTCCTGTTAGTCCTGATTTAGATTCCGATGCTTTACTTTAGGTTTACTGTATACCTTGGACTGTCTTATTGGCGATGGAACATAGAAATTGCATCCGAATTTCATACAAAAGGCACAATGCCGACTTAGGTACAAGAGGACTGACAGTCTAACATTCTATGATTTGAACCTCTCGTGTGAGTCCAGTTTTAGATTCCGATGCTTCACTTCAGGTTTACAGTATCCCTTTTACCTTCTTATTGACGATGAAACACAGAAATTGCATCCGAATGTAATACAAAAGGCACAATGCCGACTTGAGTATAAGAGGACTGAACTGTAACTTTCTATGAATTGAACCTCTCCTCTGAGTCCAGTTTTAGATTCCGAGGCTTCACTTCAGGTTTACTATATCCCTTGGACCTTCATATTGACGATGAAACACAGAAATTGCATCCGAATATAATACGAAAGGCACAATGCCGACTTAAGTACATGAGGATTGACACTCTAACTTTCTATGATTTAAATCTCTCCAGTGAGTCCAGTCTTAGATTCTAATGCTTCACTTCAGGTTTTCTGCATATCTTGGTCCTTCTTATTGACGAAGAAGAACAGAAATTGCATCCGAAATTAATACAAAAGGCACAAAGCCGACTTAAGTACAAGAGGACTGACAATCTAACTTTCTATGATTTGTTCCTCTCCTGTGAGTCCAGTTTTAGATTCCGATGCTTCACTTCAGATTTACTGTATACCTTGGACCTCCTTATTGCCGATGAAACACAGAAATTGCATCCGAATTTAATACAAATGTCACAATACCGACTTATGTACAAGAGGACTGACACTGTTTTTCTAAGATTTGAACCTCTCCTCTGAGTCCAGTTTTAGATTCCGATGCTTCACTTCAGGTTTACTGTATCCCATGGACCATCTTATTGACGATGAAACACAGAAATTGCATCCGAATTTAATACAAAAGGCACAATGCCTACTTAAGTACAGAAGGACTGACACTCTAAATTTCTATGAATCGAACCTCTCCTGTGAGTCCAGATTTAGATTCCGATGCTTTAATTCTGGTTTACTGTATACCTGGGACTGTCTTATTGGCGATGAAACATAGAAATTGCATCCGAATTTCATACAAAAGGTACAATGCCGACTTAAGTACAAGAGGACTAACACTCTACTATCCTATGATTTAAACCTCTCCTGCGAGTCCAGTTTTAGATTCCGATGCTTCACTTCAGGTTTACTGTATCCCTTGGACCTTCTTATTGACGATGAAACACAGAAATTGCTTCCGAATTTAATACAAAAGGCACAATGCCGACTTAAGTACAAGAGGACTGAACTGTAACTTTCTATGAATTGAACCTCTCCTATGAGTCCAGTTTTAGATTCCGATGCTTCACTTCAGGTTTACTATATCCCTTGGACCTTCTTATCGACGATGAAACACAGAAATTGCATCCGAATTTAACACAAAAGGCACAATGCCGACTTAAGAACAAGAGGACTGACACTATATTTTTCTATGAATTGAACCTCTCCTGTGAGTCCAGTTTTAGATTCCGATGCTTCACTTCCGGTATACTACATCCCTTGGACCTTCTTATTGACGTTGAAACACAGAAATCGCATCCGAATTCAATACAAAAGGCACAATGCCGGCTTAAGTATAAAAGGACTGACACTGTAACTTTCTATGATTTAAACCTCTCCTGTGAGACCAGTTTTTGATTCAGCTGCTTCACTTCTGGTTTACTGTATACCTTGGTCCTTCTTATTGACCACGAAACACAGAAATTGCATCCGAATTTAATACAAAAGGCACAACGCGGACTTAAGTACAAGAGGACTGACACTCTAACTTTCTATGATTAAAACCTCTCCTGAGAGTCCAATTTTAGAATCTGATGATTTACTTCAGGTTTACTGTATACCTTGGTCCTTTTTATTGGCGATGAAGCACAGATATTGCATCCGAATTTAATACAAAGGGCACAATGCCGACTTAAGTACAAGTGGACTGACACTCTAACTTTCTATGATTTGAACCTCTCATGTGAGTCCAGTTGTAGATCCGATGCTTCACTTCATTATATCGTATCCCTTCGACCGTCTTATTGACGATGAAACACAGAAATTGCATCCGAAGGTAATACAAAAGGCACAATGCCGACTTAAGCACGAGAGGACTGACACTCTAACTTTCTGTGATTTGAACCTCTCCTGTGAGTCCAGTTTTAGATTCCGATGCTTCACTTCAGGTTTACTGTATACCTTGGACGTTCTTATTGACGATGAAACACAGAAATTGCATCCGAATTTAATACAAAACGACAATGCCGACTTAAGTACAAGAGGACTGACACTCTAACTCTCTATCATTTAAACCTCTCCTGTGAGCCCAGTTTTAGATTCTGCTGCTTTACTTCAGGTTCACTGTATACATTGGCCCTTTTTATTGACGATGAAGCACAGAAATTGCATCCGAAATTAATACAAAAGGCACAATGCCGACTTAAGTACAAGAGGACTGACACTCTAACTTTCTATGATTTGAACCTCTCCCGTGAGTCCAGTTTTACATTTCGATGCTTCACTTCAGGTTTACTGTATCCCTTGGACGTTCTTATTGACGATGAAACACTGAAATTGCATCCGAATTTAATGCAAAATGCACAATGCCGACTTAAGTACAAGAGGACTGACACTCTAACTCTCTATCATTTAAACCTCTCCTGTGAGCCCAGTTTTAGATTCTGCTGCTTTACTTCAGGTTCACTGTATACATTGGCCCTTTTTATTGACGATGAAGCACAGAAATTGCATCCGAAATTAATACAAAAGGCACAATTCCGACTTAAGTACAAGAGGACTGACACTCAAACTCTCTATGATTTAAACCTCTCCTGTGAGCCCAGTTTTAGATTCTGATGCTTTACTTCAGGTTTACTGTATACATTGGTCCTTTTTATTGACGATGAAGCACAGGAATTGCATTCGAATTTAATACAAAAGCCACAATGCCGACATAAGTACACGTGGACTGACGTCTAACTTTCTATGATTTGAACCTCTCCTGTGAGTCCAGTTTTAGATTTCGATGTTTTACTTCATTTTACTGTAACCCTTAGACCTTCTTATTGTCGATGAAACACAGAAATTGCATCCGAATTTAATACAAAAGGCACAATGCCGACTTAAGTACAAGAGGACTGACACTCTAACATTCTATGATTTGCTCCTCTCCTGTTAGTTGAGTTTTAGATTCCGATGCTTAACTTCAGGTTTACTGTATACCTTGGACCTTCTTATTGACAATGAAACACAGAAATTGCATCCGAATTTAATACAAAAAACACAATGCCGACTTAAGTACAGGAGGACTGACACTCTAACTTTCTATGAATTGAACCTCTCCTGTGAGACCAGTTTTAGATTCAGATGCTTCACTACCGGTTTACTATATCCCTTGGACCTTCTTATTGACGATGAAACACAGAAATTGCATCCGAATCTAATACAAAAGGCACAATGCCGGCTTAAGTACAAGAGGACTCACACTCTAACTTTCTATGATTTGAACCTCTAAAGTGTGTCCAGTTTTAGATTCCGATGCTTCACTTCAGGTTTACTGTATAATTTGGACCTTCTTATTGACGATGAAACACAGAAATTGCATCCGAACTTAATACAAAAGGCACAATGCCGACTTAATTACAAGAGGTCTGACACTCTAACTTTCTATGATTTAAACCTCTCCTGTGAGTCCAGTTTTAGATTCCGATGCTTCACTTCAGGTTTACTGTATACCTTTGACCTTCTTATTGACGATGAAACACAGAAAATGCCTCCTAATTTAATACAAAAGGCACAATGCCGACTTAAGTACAAGAGGATTGACACTCTAACCTTCTATGATTTAAGCCTCTCCTGAGAGTCCAGTTTTAGATTCTGATGCTTCACTTCAGGTTTTCTGTATATCTTGGTCCTTCTTATTGTCGATGAAGCACAGAAATTGCACCCGAATTTAATACAAAAGGCACAATGCCGACTTAAGTACAAGAGGACTCACACTCTAACTTTCTATGATTTGAACCTCTCCTGTGAGTCCAGTTTTAGATTCCGATGTTTCACTTCATTTTACTGTATCCCTTAGACCTTCTTATTGACGATGAAACACAGAGATTGCATCCGAATGTAATACAAATGGCACATTGCCGACTTTAGTACATAGAGGACTGACACTCTAACTTTCTATGATTTGAACCTCTCCTGTGAGTCCAGGTTTAGATTCCGATGCTTCACTTCAGGTTTACTGTATACCTTGGACCTTCTTATTATCGATGAAACACAGAAATTGCATCCGAATTTAATACAAAAGTCACAATACCGACTTATGTACAAGAGGACTGACACTGATTTTCTAAGATTTGAACCTCTCCTGTGAGTCCAGTTTTAGATTCCGATGCTTCACTTCAGATTTACTGTATCCCTTGGACCAACTTATTGACGATGAAACACAGAAATTGCATCCGAATTTAATACAAAAGCACATTGCCGACTTAAGTACAAGAGGACTGACACTCTAACTTTCTATGAATTGAACCACCCCTGTGTGTCCAGTTTTAGATTCCGATGCTTGACTTCCGGTTTACTTTGTCACTTGGACCTTCTTATTGACGATGAAACAAAGAAATTGCATCCGAATTTAATACAAAAGGCACAATGCCGATTTCAGTACAAGAGGACTGACACTCCAACTTTCTGTGATTTAAACCTCTCCTGTGAGTCCAGTTTTAGATTCCGATGCCCTACTTCAGGTTTACTGTATACCTTGGACATTCTTATTGACGATGAAGCACAGAAATTGCATCCGAATTTAATACAAATGCACAATGCCGACATAAGTACAAGAGGCCTGACACTCTAACTATCTATGATTTGCACCAATCCTGTGAGTTGAGTTTTAGATTCCGATGCTTCACTTCGGGTTTACTGTATACCTTTGACCTTCTTATTGACGATGAAACAAAGAAATTTCATCCGAATTTAATACAAAAGGCACAAAGCCGACTTAAGTACAAGAGGACACACACTCTAACTTTCTATGATTTGAACCTCTCCTGTGTGTCCAGTTTTAGATTCCGAAGCCTCACATCAGGTTTACTGTATCCCTTGGACCTTCTTATTGACGATGAAACACAGATATTGCATCCGAATGTAATACAAAAGGCACAATGCCGACTTAATTACAAGAGGTCAGACACTCTAACTTTCTATGATTTAAACCTCTCCTGTGGGTCCAGTTTTAGATTCCGATGCCTTACTTCTGGTTTACTGTATACCTTGGACATTCTTATTGACGATGAAACACAGAAATTGCATCCGAATTTAATACAAAAGGCACAATGCCGACTTAAGTACAAGAGGATTGACACTCTAACTTTCTATGATTTGAACCTCTCCTGTGAGTCCAGTTTTAGATTCCGATGTTTCACTTCATTTTACTGTTTCCCTTAGTCCTTCTTATTGACGATGAAACACAGAAATTGCATCCGAATTTAATACAAAAGGCACAATGCGAAACTAAGTACAAGAGGACTGACAGTAACTTTCTATGATTTGAACCTCACCTGTGAGTCAAGTTTTAAATTCCGATGCTTCACTTCAGGTTAACTGTATATCTTGGACTTTCTTATTGACGATGAAACACAGAAATTGCATCCGAATTTAATACAAAAGTCACAATACCGACTTACGTACAAGAGGACTGACACTGACTTTCTAAGATTTGAACCTCTAATGTGAGTGCAGGTTTAGATTCCGATGCTTCACTTCAGGATTCCTGTATCCCTTGGACCATCTTCTTGACGATGAAACACAGAAATTGCATCCGAATTTAATACAAAAGGCACAATGCCTACTTAAGCTCAGGAGGACTGGCACTCTAAATTTCTATGAATCGAACCTCTCCTGTGAGTCCTGATTTAGATTCCGATGCTTTACTTCAGGTTTACTGTATACCTTGGACTGTCTTATTGGCGATGGAACATAGAAATTGCATCCGAATTTCATACAAAGGGCACAATGCCGACTTAGGTACAAGAGGACTGACAGTCTAACATTCTATGATTTGAGCCTCTCGTGTGAGTCCAGTTTTAGATTCCGATGCTTCACTTCAGGTTTACTGTATCCCTTTTACCTTCTTATTGACGATGAAACACAGAAATTGCATCCGAATGTAATACAAAAGGCACAATGCCGACTTAAGTACAAGAGGACTGAACTGTAACTTTCTATGAATTGAACCTCTCCTCTGAGTCCAGTTTTAGCTTCTGATGCTTCACTTCAGGTTTACTGTGTACCTTGGACCTTCTTATTGACGATGAAACATAGAAATTGCATCCGAATTTTATACAAAAGGCACAATGCCGACTTAAGTACAAGAGGACTGACACTCTAACTCTCTATGATTTAAATCTCTCCTGTGAGTCCAGTTTTGGATTCTGATGCTTTACTTCAGGATTACTGTATACATTGGTCTTTTTTATTGACGATGGAGCACAGAAATTGCATCCGAATTTAATACAAAGGGCACAATGAAGACTTAAGTAGAAGAGGAATGACACTCTAACATTCTGTTATTTGAACCTCTCCTGTTAGTCCAGTTTTAGATTCCGATGCTTCACTTCAGGTTTACAGTAACCCTTGGACCTTCTTATTGACGATGAAACACAGAAATTGCATCCGAATTTAATACAAAAGGCACAATGCCGACTTAAGTACAGGAGGACTGACACTCTAACATTCTATGAATTGAACCTCTCCTGTGAGTCCAGTTTTAGATTCCGATGCTTCACTTCCGGTTTACTGTAAACCTCGGATTTTCTTATTGACGATGAAACATAGAAATTGCATACGAATTTAATACAAAAGGCACAATGCCGACTTCAGTAGAAGAGAACTGACACTCAAACATTCAATGATTTGAACCTCTCCTGTGAGTCCAGTTTTAGATTCCGATGCTTCACTTCAGGTTTACTGTATCCCTTGGACCCTCTTATTGACGATGAAACACAGATATTGCATCCGAATTTAGTACAAAAGGCACAACGCCGACTTAAGTACAAGAATACTCACATTCTAACTTTCTATGATTTCAACTTCTCCTGTGAGTCCAGTTTTAGCTTCTGATGCTTCACTTCAGGTTTACTGTGTACCTTGGACCTTCTTATTGACGATGAAACATAGAAATTGCATCCCAATTTAATACAAAAGGAACAATGCCGACTTAAGTACAAGAGGACTGACACTCTAACTCTCTATGATTTAAATCTCTCCTGTGAGTGCATTTTTGGATTCTGATGCTTTACTTCAGGATTACTGTATACATTGGTCTTTTTTATTGACGATGGAGCACAGAAATTGCATCCGAATTTAATACAAAGGGCACAATGCCGACTTAATTACAAGAGGACTGACACTCGAACTTTCTATGATTTAAACCTCTCCTGTAAGTCCAGTTCTAGATTCCGATTCTTCATTTAAGGTTTACTGTATACCTTGGACATTCTTATTGGCGATGAAACACAGAAATTGCATCCGAATTTAATACAAAATGCACAATGAAGACTTAAGTAGAAGAGGAATGACACTCTAACATTCTGTTATTTGAACCTCTCCTGTTAGTCCAGTTTTAGATTCCGATGCTTCACTTCAGGTTTACAGTAACCCTTGGACCTTCTTATTGACGATGAAACACAGAAATTGCATCCGAATTTAATACAAAAGGCACAATGCCGACTTAAGTACAAGAGGTCTGACACTCTAACTTTCTATGAATTGAACCTCTCCTGTGAGTCCAGTTTTAGATTCCGATGCTTCACTTCCGGTTTACTGTAAACCTCGGATTTTCTTATAGACGATGAAACATAGAAATTGCATACGAATTTAATACAAAAGGCACAATGCCGACTTCAGTAGAAGAGAACTGACACTCAAACATTCAATGACTTGAACCTCTCCTGTGAGTCCAGTTTTAGATTCCGATGCTTCACTTCAGGTTTACTGTATCCGTTCGACCTTCTTATTGACGATGAAACACAGAAATTGCATCCGAATTTAATAAAAAAGCACAATGCTGACTTAAGTACAAGAGGAATGACACTCTAACTTTCTATGAATTGAACGTCTCGTGTGAGTCCAGTTTTAGATTCCGATGCTTCACTTCAGGTTTACTATATCCTTGGACCTTCTTATTGACGATGAAACACAGAAATTGCATCCGAATTTAATACAAAAGGCACAATGCCGACTTAAGTACAATGGGACTGACACTCTAACTCTCTATGATTTAAACCTCTCCTGTGAGTCCAGTTTTCGATTCTGATGCTTTACTTCAGCATTACTGTATACATTGGTCTTTTTTATTGACGATGGAGCACAGAAATTGCATCCCAATTTTATACAAAGGGCACAATGCCGACTTAATTACAAGAGGACTGACACTCGAACTTTCTGTGATTTAAACCTCTCCTGTGAGTCCAGTTCTAGATTCCGATGCTTCATTTAAGGTTTACTGTATACCTTGGACATTCTTATTGACGATGAAATACAGAAATTGCATCTGAATTTAATACAAAATGCACAATAAAGACTTAAGTAGAAGAGGAATGACACTCTAACATTCTGTTATTTGAACCTCTCCTGTTAGTCCAGTTTTAGATTCCGATGCTTCACTTCAAGTTTACTGTATCCCTTGGACCTTCTTATTGACGATGATACACAGAAATTGCATCCGAATTTAATACAAAAGGCACAATGCCGTCTTAAGTACAAATGGACTGAACTGTAAATTTCTATGAATTGAACCTCTCCTGTGAGTCCAGTTTTAGATTCCGATACTTCACTTCAGGTTTACTATATCCCTTGGACCTTCTCATTGACGATGAAACACAGAAATTGCATCCGAATTTAATACAAAAGACACAATGCCGACTTAAGTACAAGAGGACTGAAACTCCAACTTTCTATGAATTGAACCTCTCCTGTGAGTCCAGTAGTAGATTCCGATGCTTCACTTCCGGTTTACTGTATACCTTGGACTTTCTTATTGACGATGAAACATAGAAATTGCATACGACTTTAATACAAAAGGCACAATGCCGACTTAAGTACAAGAGGACTGACACTCTAACATTCAATGATTTGAACCTCTCCTGTGAGGCCAGTTTTAGATTCCAATGCTTCACATCCGGTATACTATATCCCTTGGACCCTCTTATTGACGATGAAACACAGATATTGCATCCGAATTTAGTACAAAAGGCACAACGCCGACTTAAGTACAAGAATACTCACATTCTAACTTTCTATGATTTGAACCTCTCCTGTGAGCCCAGTTTTAGCTTCTGATGCTTCACTTCAGGTTTACTGTGTACCTTGGACCTTCTTATTGACGATGAAACGTAGAAATTGCATCCCAATTTAATACAAAAGGCACAATGCCGACTTAAGTACAAGAGGACTGACACTCTAACTCTCTATGATTTAAACCTCTCCTGTGAGTCCATTTTTGGATTCTGATGCTTTACTTCAGGATTACTGTATCCCTTGGACCTTCTTATTGACGATGAAACACAGAAATTTCATCCGAATTTAATACAAAAGGCACAATGACGACTTAAGTACAACAGGACTGAACTGTAAATTTCTATGAATTGAACCTCTCCTGTGAGTCCAGTTTTAGATTCCGATACTTCACTTCAGGTGTACTATATCCCTTGGACCTTCTCATTGACGATGAAACACAGAAATTGCATCCGAATTTAATACAAAATGCACAATGAAGACTTAAGTAGAAGAGGAATGACACTCTAACATTCTGTTATTTGAACCTCTCCTGTTAGTCCAGTTTTAGATTCCGATGCTTCACTTCAGGTTTACAGTAACCCTTGGACCTTCTTATTGACGATGAAACACAGAAATTGCAGCCGCATTTAATACAAAAGGCAAAATGCCGACTTAAGTACAAGAGGACTGACACTCTAACTTTCTATGAATTGAACCTCTCCTGTGAGTCCAGTTTTAGATTCCGATGCTTCACTTCCGGTTTACAGTAAACCTCGGATTTTCTTATAGACGATGAAACATAGAAATTGCATACGAATTTAATACCAAAGGCACAATGCCGACTTCAGTAGAAGAGAACTGACACTCAAACATTCAATGATTTGAACCTCTCCTGTGAGTCCAGTTTTAGATTCCGATGCTTCACTTCAGGTTTACTGTATCCCTTCGACCTTCTTATTGACGATGAAACACAGATATTGCATCCGAATTTAATACAAGAGCACAATGCCGACTTAAGTACAAGAGGAATGACACTCTAACTTTCTATGAATTGAACGTCTCGTGTGAGTCCAGTTTTAGATTCCGATGCTTCACTTCAGGTTTACTATATCCTTGGACCTTCTTATTGACGATGAAACACAGAAATTGCATCCGAATTTAATACAAAAGGCACAATGCCGACTTAAGTACAAGAGGTCTGACACTCTAACTTTCTGTGAATTGAACCTCTCCTGTGAGTCCAGTTTCAGATTCCGATGCTTCACTTCAGGTTTACTATATCCCTTGGACCTTCTTATTGACAATGAAACACAGAAATTGCATCCGAATTTAATACAAAAGGCACAATGCCGACTTATTTACAAGAGGACTGACACTCGAACTTTCTATGATTTAAACCTCTCCTGTGAGGCCAGTTCTAGATTCCGATGCTTCATTTAAGGTTTACTGTATACCTTGGACATTCATATTGACGATGAAACACAGAAATTGCATCCGAATTTAATACAAAATGCACAATGAAGACTTAAGTAGAAGAGGACTGACACTCTAACTCTCTATTATTTGAACCTCTCCTGTTATTCCAGTTTTAGATTCCGATGCTTCACTTCAGGTTTACTGTAACCCTTGGACCTTCTTATTGACGATGAAACACAGAAATTGCATCCGAATTTAATACAAAAGGCACAATGCCGACTTAAGTACAAGAGGACTGACACTCTAACTTTCTATGAATTGGACCTCCCCTGTGTGTCCAGTTTTAGATTCCGATGCTTCACTTCAGGTTTACTATATACCTTGGACCTTCTTATTGACGATGAACACAGAAATTGCATCCGAATTTAATACAAAAGGCACAATGCCGACTTAAGTACAAGTGGATTCACACTCCAACTTTCTACGATTTGAACCTCTCCTGTGAGTCCAGTTTTAGATTCCGATGCTTCACTTCAGGTTTACTGTATCCCTTGGACCTTCTTATTGACGATGAAACACAGAAATTGCATCCGAATTTAATACAAAAGGCACAATGCCGACTTAATTGCAAGAGGACTGACACTCGAACTTTCTATGATTTAAACCTCTCCTGTGAGTCCAGTTCTAGATTCCGAGGCGTCATTTAAGTTATACTGTATGCCTTGGACATTCTTATTGACGATGAAATACAGAAATTTCATCCGAATTTAATGCAAAAGGCACAATGCGGACTGAAGTACTAGAGAACTGACACTCCAACTTTCTATGATTTGAACCTCTCCTGTGAGTTGAGTTTTGGTTTCCGAAGTTTCACTTCAGGTTTACAGTATACCTTGGACTTTCTTATTGACAATTAAACACAGAAATTGCATCCGAATTTAATACAAAAGGCACAATGCCGACTTAAGTACAAGAGGACTGACACTCTAACATTCTATGATTTGAACCTCTCCTGTGAGTCCAGTTTTAGATTCCGATGCTTCACTTCAGGTTTACTGTATCCCTTGGACCTTCTTATTGACAATGAAACACAGAAATTTCTTCCGAATTTCTTACAAAAGGCACAATGCCGACTGAGGTACAAGAGAACTGACACTCCAACTTTCTATGATTTAAATCTCTCCTGTGAGTCCAGTTATAGTTTCTGATGCTTCACATGAGGTTTTCTGTATATCCTGGTCCTTCTTATTGACGATGAAGCACAGAAATTGCATCCGACTTTAATAAAAGAGCCACAATGCCGACTTAAGTACAAGAGGACTGACACTCTAACTTTCCATGATTTGAACCTCCCTGTGAGTCCAGTTTTAGATTCCGATGATTCACTTCAGGTTTACTGTAACCCTTGGACCTTCTTAATGACGATGAAACATAGAAATTGCATCCGAATTTAATACAAAAGGCACAATGTCGACTTAAGTACAATGGGACTGACACTCTAACTCTCTATGATTTAAACCTCTCCTGTGAGTCCAGTTTTGGATTCTGATGCTTTACTTCAGGATTACTGTATACATTGGTCCTTTTTATTGACGATGGAGCACAGAAATTGCATCCGAATGTAATACAAAGGGCACAATGCCGACTTAATTACAAGAGGACTGACACTCGAACTTTCTATGATTTAAACCTCTCCTGTGAGTCCAGTTCTAGATTCCGATGCTTCATTTAAGGTTTACTGTATACCTTGGACATTCTTATTGACGATGAAACACAGAAATTGCATCCGAATTTAATACAAAATGCACAATGAAGACTTAAGTGGAAGAGGAATGACACTCTAACATTCTGTTATTTGAACCTCTCCTGTTAGTCCATTTTTAGATTCCGATGCTTCACTTCAGGTTTATTGTAACCCTTGGACCTTCTTATTGACGATGAAACACAGACATTGCATCCGAATTTAATACAAAAGGCACAATGCCGACTTAAGTACAAGAGGAATGACACTCTAACTTTCTATGAATTGAACGTCTCGTGTGAGTCCAGTAGTAGATTCCGATGCTTCACTTCCGGTTTACAGTATACCTTGGACATTCTTATTGACGATGAAACATAGAAATTGCATACGACTTTAATACAAAAGGCACAATGCCGACTTAAGTACAAGAGGACTGACACTCTAACATTCAATGATTTGAACCTCTCCTGTGGGTCCAGTTTTAGATTCCGATGCTTCACATCCGGTTTACTATATCCCTTGGACCCTCTTATTGACGATGAAACACAGATATTGCATCCGAATTTAGTACAAAAGGCACAACGCCGACTTAAGTACAAGAATACTCACATTCTACCTTTCTATGATTTGAACCTCTCCTGTGAGTCCAGTTTTAGATTCCGATGCTTCACTTCAGGTTTACTATATCCTTGGACCTTCTTATTGACGATGAAACACAGAAATTGCATCCGAATTTAATACAAAAGGCACAATGCCGACATAAGTACAAGAGGACTGACAGTCTAACTTTCTATGAATTGAACCTCTCCTGTGAGTCCAGTTTCAGATTCCGATGCTTCACTTCAGGTTTACTATATCCCTTGGACCTTCTTATTGACAATGAAGCACAGAAATTGTATCCGAATTTAATACAAAAGGCACAATGCCGACTTATTTACAAGAGGACTGACACTCGAACTTTCTATGATTTAAACCTCTCCTGTGAGGCCAGTTCTAGATTCCGATGCTTCATTTAAGGTTTACTGTATACCTTGGACATTCATATTGACGATGAAACACAGAAATATCATCCGAATTTAATACAAAATGCACAATGAAGACTTAAGTAGAAGAGGACTGACACTCTAACTCTCTATTATTTGAACCTCTCCTGTTATTCCAGTTTTAGATTCCGATGCTTCACTTCAGGTTTACTGTAACCCTTGGACCTTCTTATTGACGATGAAACACAGAAATTGCATCCGAATTTAATACAAAAGGCACAATGCCGACTTAAGTACAAGAGGACTGACACTCTAACTTTCTATGAATTGGACCTCTCCTGTGTGTCCAGTTTTAGATTCCGATGCTTCACTTCAGGTTTACTATATACCTTTGACCTTCTTATTGACGATGAACACAGAAATTGCATCCGAATTTAATACAAAAGGCACAATGCCGACTTAAGTACAAGTGGATTCACACTCTAACTTTCTACGATTTGAACCTCTCCTGTGAGTCCAGTTTTAGATTCCGATGCTTCACTTCAGGTTTACTGTATCCCTTGGACCTTCTTATTGACGATGAAACACAGAAATTGCATCCGAATTTAATACAAAAGGCACAATGCCGACTTAATTACAAGAGGACTGACACTCGAAGTTTCTATGATTTAAACCTCTCCTGTGAGTCCAGTTCTAGATTCCGATGCGTCATTTAAGTTATACTGTATGCCTTGGACATTCTTACTGACGATGAGACACAGAAATTTCATCCGAATTCAATACAAAAGGCACAATGCCGACTGAAGTACAAGAGAACTGACACTCCAACTTTCTATGATTTGAACCTCTCCTGTGAGTTGAGTTTTTGTTTCCGAAGTTTCACTTCAGGTTTATAGTATACCTTGGACCTTCTTATTGACAATTAAACACAGAAATTGCATCCGAATTTAATACAAAAGGCACAATGCCGACTTATGTACAAAAGGACAGACACTCTAATCTTGTAAGATTTGACCCTCTCCTGTGAGTCCAGTTTTAGGTTCCGATGCTTCACTTCAGGTTTACTGTATCCCTTGGACCATCTTATTGACGATGCAACACAGAAATTGCATCCGAATTTAATACAAGAGGCACTCGGCGACATATGTACAAGAGGACTGACACTCTAACTTTCTATGAATTGAACCTCTCCTGTGAGTCCAGTTTTAGTTTCCGATGCTTCACTTCAGGTTTACTGGATACCTTGGACTTTGTAATTGACGATGAAACATAGAAATTGCATCCGAATTTCATCCAAAAGGCACAATGCCGACTTAAGTACAAGAGGACTGACACTCTAACATTCTATGATTTGAACCTCTCCTGTGAGTCCAGTTTTAGATTCCGATGCTTCACTTCAGGTTTACTGTATCCCTTGGACCTTCTTATTGACAATGAAAGACAGAAATGTCTTCCGAATTTAATACAAAAGGCACAATGCCGACTGAAGTACAAGAGAACTGACACTCCAACTTTCTATGATTTAAATCTCTCCTGTGAGTCCAGTTATAGATTCTGATGCTTCACATGAGGTTTTCTGTATATCCTGGTCCTTCTTATTGACGATGAAGCACAGAAATTGCATCCGAATTTAATACAAAAGGCACAATGCCGACTTAAGTACAATGGGACTGACACTCTAACTCTCTATGATTTAAACCTCTCCTGTGAGTCCAGTTTTGGATTCTGATGCTTTACTTCATCATTACTGTATACATTGGTCTTTTTTATTGACGATGGAGCACAGAAATTCCATCCGAATTTAATACAAAGGGCACAATGCCGACTTAATTACAAGAGGACTGACACTCGAACTTTCTATGATTTAAACCTCTCCTGTGAGTCCAGTTCTAGATTCCGATGCTTCATTTAAGGTTTACTGTTTACCTTGGACATTCTTATTGACGATGAAATACAGAAATTGCATCTGAATTTAATACAAAATACACAATAGTGACTTAAGTAGAAGAGGAATGACACTCTAACATTCTGTTATTTGAACCTCTCCTGTTAGTCCAGTTTTAGATTCCGATGCTTCACTTCAGGTTTACTGTAACCCTTGGACCTTCTTATTGACGATGAAACACAGAAATTGCATCCGAATGTAATACAAAAGGCACAATGCCGACTTAAGTACAAGAGGACTGACACTCTAACTTTCTATGAATTGAACCTCTCCTGTGAGTCCAGTTTTAGATTCCGATGCTTCACTTCCGGTTTACTGTATACCTTGGATTTTCTTACTGACGATGAAACATAGAAATTGCATACGAATTTAATACAAAAGGCACAATGCCGACTTCAGTAGAAGAGAACTGACACTCTAACATTCAATGATTTGAACCTCTCCTGTTAGTCCAGTTTTAGATTCCGATGCTTCACTTCCGGTTTACTATATCCCTTGGACCTTCTTATTGACGATGAAACACAGATATTGCATCCGAATTTAGTACAAAAGGCACAATGCCGACTTAAGTACAAGAATACTCACATTCTAACTTTCTGTGATTTGAACCTCTCCTGTGAGTCCAGTTTTAGATTCCGATGCTTCACTTCAGGTTTACTGTATACCTTGGACCTTCTTATTAACGATGAAACACATAAATTGCATCCGAATTTAATACAAAAGGCACAATGCCGACATAATTACAAGAGGACTGACACTCTAACTTTCTATGATTTAAACCTCTCCTGTGAGGCCAGTTCTAGATTCCGATGCTTCATTTAAGGTTTACTGTATACCTTGGACATTCATATTGACGATGAAACACAGAAATATCATCCGAATTTAATACAAAATGCACAATGAAGACTTAAGTAGAAGAGGACTGACACTCTAACTCTCTATTATTTGAACCTCTCCTGTTATTCCAGTTTTAGATTCCGATGCTTCACTTCAGGTTTACTGTAACCCTTGGACCTTCTTATTGACGATGAAACACAGAAACTGCATCCGAATTTAATACAAAAGGCACAATGCCGACTTAAGTACAAGAGGACTGACACTCTAACTTTCTATGAATTGGACCTCTCCTGTGTGTCCAGTTTTAGATTCCGATGCTTCACTTCAGGTTTACTATATACCTTTGACCTTCTTATTGACGATGAACACAGAAATTGCATCCGAATTTAATACAAAAGGCACAATGCCGACTTAAGTACAAGTGGATTCACACTCTAACTTTCTACGATTTGAACCTCTCCTGTGAGTCCAGTTTTAGATTCCGATGCTTCACTTCAGGTTTACTGTATCCCTTGGACCTTCTTATTGACGATGAAACACAGAAATTGCATCCGAATTTAATACAAAAGGCACAATGCCGACTTAATTACAAGAGGACTGACACTCGAAGTTTCTATGATTTAAACCCCTCCTGTGAGTCCAGTTCTAGATTCCGATGCGTCATTTAAGTTATACTGTATGCCTTGGACATTCTTACTGACGATGAGACACAGAAATTTCATCCGAATTCAATACAAAAGGCACAATGCCGACTGAAGTACAAGAGAACTGACACTCCAACTTTCTATGATTTGAACCTCTCCTGTGAGTTGAGTTTTTGTTTCCGAAGTTTCACTTCAGGTTTATAGTATACCTTGGACCTTCTTATTGACAATTAAACACAGAAATTGCATCCGAATTTAATACAAAAGGCACAATGCCGACTTATGTACAAAAGGACAGACACTCTAATCTTGTAAGATTTGACCCTCTCCTGTGAGTCCAGTTTTAGATTCCGATGCTTCACTTCAGGTTTACTGTATCCCTTGGACCATCTTATTGACGATGCAACACAGAAATTGCATCCGAATTTAATACAAGAGGCACTCGGCGACATATGTACAAGAGGACTGACACTCTAACTTTCTATGAATTGAACCTCTCCTGTGAGTCCAGTTTTAGTTTCCGATGCTTCACTTCAGGTTTACTGGATACCTCGGACTTTGTAATTGACGATGAAACATAGAAATTGCATCCGAATTTCATCCAAAAGGCACAATGCCGACTTAAGTACAAGAGGACTGACACTCTAACATTCTATGATTTGAACCTCTCCTGTGAGTCCAGTTTTAGATTCCGATGCTTCACTTCAGGTTTACTGTATCCCTTGGACCTTCTTATTGACAATGAAAGACAGAAATGTCTTCCGAATTTAATACAAAAGGCACAATGCCGACTGAAGTACAAGAGAACTGACACTCCAACTTTCTATGATTTAAATCTCTCCTGTGAGTCCAGTTATAGATTCTGATGCTTCACATGAGGTTTTCTGTATATCCTGGTCCTTCTTATTGACGATGATGCACAGAAATTGCATCCGAATTTAATACAAAAGGCACAATGCCGACTTAAGTACAATAGGGACTGACACTCTAACTCTCTATGATTTAAACCTCTCCTGTGAGTCCAGTTTTGGATTCTGATGCTTTACTTCATCATTACTGTATACATTGGTCTTTTTTATTGACGATGGAGCACAGAAATTCCATCCGAATTTAATACAAAGGGCACAATGCCGACTTAATTACAAGAGGACTGACACTCGAACTTTCTATGATTTAAACCTCTCCTGTGAGTCCAGTTCTAGATTCCGATGCTTCATTTAAGGTTTACTGTTTACCTTGGACATTCTTATTGACGATGAAATACAGAAATTGCATCTGAATTTAATACAAAATACACAATAATGACTTAAGTAGAAGAGGAATGACACTCTAACATTCTGTTATTTGAACCTCTCCTGTTAGTCCAGTTTTAGATTCCGATGCTTCACTTCAGGTTTACTGTAACCCTTGGACCTTCTTATTGACGATGAAACACAGAAATTGCATCCGAATTTAATACAAAAGGCACAATGCCGACTTAAGTACAAGAGGACTGACACTCTAACTTTCTATGAATTGAACCTCTCCTGTGAGTCCAGTTTTAGATTCCGATGCTTCACTACCGGTTTACTGTATACCTTGGATTTTCTTACTGACGATGAAAAAGAAATTGCATACGAATTTAATACAAAAGGCACAATGCCGACTTCAGTAGAAGAGAACTGACACTCTAACATTCAATGATTTGAACCTCTCCTGTTAGTCCAGTTTTAGATTCCGATGCTTCACTTCCGGTTTACTATATCCCTTGGACCTTCTTATTGACGATGAAACACAGATATTGCATCCGAATTTAGTACAAAAGGCACAATGCCGACTTAAGTACAAGAATACTCACATTCTAACTTTCTGTGATTTGAACCTCTCCTGTGAGTAGAGTTTTAGATTCCGATGCTTCACTTCAGGTTCACTGTATACCTTGGACCTTCTTATTAACGATGAAACACATAAATTGCATCCGAATTTAATACAAAAGGCACAATGCCGACATAATTACAAGAGGACTGACACTCTAACTTTCTATGATTTAAATCTCTACTGTGAGTCCAGTTTTAGATTCTGGTGCTTCACATCAGGTTTTCTGTATATCTTGGTCCTTCTTATTGACGATGAAACATAGAAATTGCATCCGAATTTAATACAAAAGGCACAATGCCGACTTAAGTACAAGAGGACAGACACATTAACTCTCTATGATTTAAACCTCTCCTGTGAGTCCAGTTTTGGATTCTGATGCTTTACTTCAGGATTACTGTATACATTGGTCCTTTTTATTGACGATGGAGCACAGAAATTGCATCCGAATGTAATACAAAGGACACAATGCCGACTTAATTACAAGAGGACTGACACTCGAACTTTCTATGATTTAAACCTCTCCTGTGAGTCCAGTTCTAGATTCCGATGTTTCATTTAAGGTTTACTGTATACCTTGGACATTCTTATTGACGATGAAACACAGATATTGCATCCGAATTTAATACAAAATGCACAATGAAGACTTAAGTGGAAGAGGAATGACACTCTAACATTCTGTTATTTGAACCTCTCCTGTTAGTCCAGTTTTAGATTCCGATGCTTCACTTCAGGTTTATTGTAACCCTTGGACCTTCTTATTGACGATGAAACACAGACATTGCATCCGAATTTAATACAAAAGGCACAATGCCGACTTAAGTACAAGAGGAATGACACTCTAACTTTCTATGAATTGAACGTCTCGTGTGAGTCCAGTTTTCGATTTCGATGCTTCACTTCAGGTTTACTATATCCCTTGGACTTTCTTATTGACGATGAAACATAGAAATTGCATACGAATTTAATACAAAAGGCACAATGCCGACTTCAGTAGAAGAGAACTGACACTCTAACATTCAATAATTTGATCCTCTAATGTGAGTCCAGTTTTAGATTCCGATGCTTCACTTCCGGTTTACTAGATCCCTTGGACCTTCTTATTGACGATGAAACACAGATATTGCATCCGAATTTAATACAAAAGGCACAATGCCGACTTCAGTAGAAGAGAACTGACACTCTAACATTCAGTGATTTGAACCTCTCCTGTGAGTCCAGTTTTAGATTCTGATGCTTCACTTCCGGTTTACTATATCCCTTGGACCTTCTTATTGACGATGAAACACAGATATTGCATCCGAATTTAGTACAAAAGGCACAATGCCGTCTTAAGTACACGAATACTCACATTCTAACTTTCTGTGATTTGAACCCCTCCTGTGAGTCCAGTTTTAGATTCCGATGCTTCACTTCAGGTATACTGTATACCTTGGACCTTCTTATTAACGATGAAACACATAAATTGCATCCGAATTTAATACAAAAGGCACAATGCCGACTTAATTACAAGAGGACTGACACTCTAACTGTCTATGATTTAAATCTCTACTGTGAGTCCAGTTTTAGATTCTGGTGCTTCACATCAGGTTTTCTGTATATCTTGGTCCTTCTTATTGACGATGAAACATAGAAATTGCATCCGAATTTAATACAAAAGGCACAATGCCGACTTAAGTACAAGAGGACAGACACATTAACTCTCTATGATTTAAACCTCTCCTGTGAGTCCAGTTTTGGATTCTGATGCTTTACTTCAGGATTACTGTATACATTGGTCCTTTTTATTGACGATGGAGCACAGAAATTGCATATGAATGTAATACAAAGGGCACAATGCCGACTTAATTACAAGATGGACTGACACTCGAACTTTCGATGATTTAAACCTCTCCTGTGACTCCAGTTCTAGATTCCGATGCTTCATTTAAGGTTTACTGTATACCTTGGACATTCTTATTGACGATGAAACACAGATATTGCATCCGAATTTAATACAAAATGCACAATGAAGAATTAAGTGGAAGAGGAATGACACTCTAACATTCTGTTATTTGAACCTCTCCTGTTAGTCCAGTTTTAGATTCCGATGCTTCACTTCAGGTTTATTGTAACACTTGGACCTTCTTATTGACGATGAAACACAGACATTGCATCCGAATTTAATACAAAAGGCACAATGCCGACTTAAGTACAAGAGGAATGACACTCTAACTTTCTTTGAATTGAACGTCTCGTGTGAGTCCAGTTTTCGATTTCGATGCTTCACTTCAGGTTTACTACATCCCTTGGACTTTCTTATTGACGATGAAACATAGAAATTGCATACGAATTTAATACAAAAGGCACAATGCCGACTTCAGTAGAAGAGAACTGACACTCTAACATTCAATAATTTGATCCTCTAATGTGAGTCCAGTTTTAGATTCCGATGCTTCACTTCCGGTTTACTAGATCCCTTGGACCTTCTTATTGACGATGAAACACAGATATTGCATCCGAATTTAGTACAAAAGGCACAATGCCGACTTAATTACAAGAGGACTGGCACTCTAACTTTCTATGATTTAAATCTCTCCTGTAAGTCCAGTTTTAGATTCTGATGCTTCACATGAGCATTTCTGTATATCTTGGTCCTTCTTATTGGCGATGAAGCACAGAAATTGCATCCGAAATTAATACAAAAGCCACAATGCCAACTTAAGTACAAGAGGACTGACACTCTAACTTTCTATGATTTGGACCTCTCCTGTGAGCCCAGTTTTAGATTCCGATGCTTCACTTCAGGTTTTACAGTATCCCTTGGACCTTCTTATTGACGATGAAACATAGAAATTCCATCTGAATTTAATACAAAAGGCACAATGCCGACTTAAGTACAAGAGGACTGACACTCTAACTCTCTATGATTTAAACTTCTCCTGTGAGTCCAGTTTTGGATTCTGATGCTTTACTTCAGGATTACTGTATACATTGGTCTTTTTTATTGACGATGGAGCACAGAAATTGCATCCGAATTTAATACAAAGGGCACAATGCCGACTTAATTACAAGAGGACTGACACTCGAACTTTCTATGATTTGAACCTCTCCAGTGAGTCCAGCTTTAGATTCCGATGCTTCTCTTCAGCTTTACTGTATCCCTTGGACCTTCTTATTGACGATGAAACACAGAAATTGCACCCGAATTTAATTCAAAAGGCATAATGCCGACTTAATTACAAGAGGACTGACACTCGAACTTTCTATGATTTAAACCTCTCCGGTGAGTCCAGTATTAGATTCCGATGCTTCATTTAAGGTTTACTGTTTACCTTGGACATTCTTATTGACGATGAAACATAGAAATTGCATCCGAATTTAATACAAAAGGCACAATGCCGACTTCAGTAGAAGAGAACTGACACTCTAACATTCAATGATTTGAACCTCTCCTGTGAGTCATGTTTTAGATTCCGATGCTTCACTTCCGGTTTACTATATCCCTTGGACCTTCTTATTGACGATGAAACACAGATATTGCATCCGAATTTAGTACAAAAGGCACAATGCCGACTTAAGTACAAGAATACTCACATTCTAGCTTTCTATGATTTGAACCTCTCCTGTGAGTCCAGTTTTAGATTCCGATGCTTCACTTCAGGTTTACTGTATACCTTGGACCTTCTTAGTGACGATGAAACACATAAATTGCATCCGAATTTAACACAAAAGGCACAATGCCGACTTAATTACAAGAGGGCTGACACTCTAACTTTCTATGATTTAAATCTCTCCTGTGAGTCCAGTTTTAGATTCTGATGCTTCACATCAGGTTTTCTGTATATCTTGGTCCTTCTTATTGACGATGAAGCACAGAAATTGCATCCGAATTTAATACAAAAACCACTATGCCGACTTAAGTACAAGAGGACTGACAATCTAACTTTCTATGATTTGAACCTCTCCTGTGAGTCCAGTTTTAGATTCCGATGCTTCACTTCAGGTTTACTGTATCCCTTGGACCTTCTTATTGACGATGAAACATAGAAATTGCATCCGAATTTAATACAAAAGGCACAATGCCGACTTAAGTACAAGAGGACTGACACTCGAACTTTCTATGATTTAAACCTCTCCGGTGAGTCCAGTATTAGATTCCGATGCTTCATTTAAGGTTTACTGTTTACCTTGGACATTCTTATTGACGATGAAACATAGAAATTGCATCCGAATTTAATACAAAAGGCACAATGCCGACTTCAGTGGAAGAGAACTGACACTCTAACATTCAATGATTTGAACCTCTCCTGTGAGTCCAATTTTAGATTCCGATGCTTCACTTCTGGTTTACTATATCCCTTGGACATTCTTATTGACGATGAAACACAGATATTGTATCCGAATTTAGTACAAAAGGCACAATGCCGACTTAAGTACAAGAATACTCACATTCTAACTTTCTATGATTTGAACCTCTCCTGTGGGTCCAGTTTTAGATTCCGATGCTTCACTTCAGGTTTACTGTAAACCTTGGACCTTCTTATTGACGATGAAACACATAAATTGCTTCCGAATTTAATACAAAAAGCACAATGCCGACTTAATTACAAGAGGACTGACACTCTAACTTTCTGTGATTTAAATCGCTCCTGTGAGTCCAGTTTTAGATTCTGATACTTCACATCAGGTTTTCTGTATATCTTGGTCCTTCTTATTGACGATGAAGAACAGAAATTGCATCAGAATTTAATACAAAAGGCACAATGCCGACTTAAGTACAAGAGGACTGACACTCGAACTTTCTATGATCTAAACCTCTCCTGTGAGTCCAGTTCTAGATACCGATGCTTCATTTAAGGTTTACTGTATACCTTGGACATTCTTATTGACGATGAAACACAGAAATTGCATCCGAATTTAATACAAAATGCACAATGAAGACTTAAGTAGAAGAGGAATGACACTCTAACATTCTGTTATTTGAACCTCTCCCGTTAGTCCAGTTTTAGATTCCGATGCTTCACTTCAGGTTTACTATATCCCTTGGACCTTCTTATTGACGATGAACACCGAAATTGCATCCGAATTTAATACAAAAGGCTCAATGCCGACTTAACTACAAGAGAACTGACTCTCTAACTTTCTATGATTTGAACCTCTCCTGTGTGTCCAGTTTTAGATTCCGATGCTTCACTTCAGGTTTACTATATCCCTTGGACCTTCTTATTGACGATGATCACAGAAATTGCATCCGAATTTAATACAAAAGTCACAATGCCGACTTAAGTACAATAGGACTCACACTCTAACTTTCTACGATTTGAACTGCTCCTGTGAGTCCAGTTTTAGATTCCGATGCTTCACTTCAGGTTTACTGTATCCCTTGGACCCTCTTATTGACGATGAAACAAAGAAATTGCATCCGAATTTAATACAAAAGGCACAATGAAGACTTAATTACAAGAGGACTGACACTCGAACTTTCTATGATTTAAACCTCTCCTGTGAGTCCAGTTCTAGATTCCGATGCGTCATTTAAGGTTTACTGTATGCCTTGGTTATTCTTATTGACGATGAAACACAGAAATTTTATCCGAATTTAATACAAAAGGCACAATGCCGACTGAAGTACAAGCGGACTGACACTCCAAATTTCTATGTTTTGAACCTCTCCTGTGAGTTGAGTTTTTGTTTCCGATGCTTCACTTTAGGTTTACAGTATACCTTGGACCCTCTTATTGATAAATAACACAGAAGTTGCATCCGAATTTAATACAAAAGGCACAAAGCCGACTTATGTACAAAAGGACAGACACTCTAACTTTCTATGGGTTGAACCAATCCTGTGAGTTGAGTTTTAGATTCCGATGCTTCACTTCAGGTTTACTGTATACCTTTGACCTTCTTATTGACGATGAAACACAGAAGATGCATCCGAATTTAATACAAAAGGCACAATGCCGACTTAAGTACAAGAGGACTGACACTCTAACTTTCTATGATTTAAACCTCTCCTGTGAGTCCAGTTTTAAATTCTGATGCTTCACTTCAGGTTTTCTGTATACTTTGGTCCTTCTTATTGACGATGAAGCACAGAAATTGCATCCGAATTTAATTCAAACGGCACAATGCCGACTTAAGTACAAGAGGACTGACACTCTAACTCTCTATGATTTAAACCTCTCCTGTGAGACCAGTTTTAGATTCTGATGCTTTACTTCAGGTTTACTGTATACATTGGTCCTTTTTATTGACGATGGAGCACAGAAATTGCATCGGAATTTAATACAAAAGGCACAATGCCGACATATGTACAAGAGGACTGACACTCTAATCTTCTAAGATTTGACCCTCTCCTGTGAGTCCAGTTTTAGATTTCGATGCTTCACTTCAGGTTTACCGTATCCCTTGGACCATCTTATTGACGATGAAACACAGAAATTGCATCCGAATTTAATACAAGAGGCACTATGCCGAAATAAGTACAAGAGGACTGACACTCTAACTTTCTATGAATTGAACCTCTCTTGTGAGTCCAGTTTTAGAATCTGATGCTTCACTTCGGGTTTACTGTATACCTTGGAGTTTCTTATTGACGATGAAACATAGAAATTGCATACGAATTTAATACAAAAGGCACAATGCCGACTTCAGTAGAAGAGAACTGACACTCTAACATTCAATGATTTGAACCTCTCCTGTGAGTCCAGTTTTAGTTTCCGATGCTTTACTTCAGGTTTACTGTATCCCTTGGACCTTCTTATTGACGATGAAACACAGAAATTGCACCCGAATTTAATACAAAAGGCACAATGCCGTTTTAATTACAAGAGGACTGACACTCGAACTTTCTATGATTTAAACCTCTCCGGTGAGACCAGTATTAGATTCCGATGCTTCATTTAAGGTTTACTGTTTACCTTGGACATTCTTATTGACGATGAAACATAGAAATTGCATCCGAATTTAATACAAAAGGCTCAATGCCGACTTCAGTACAAGAGGACTGACACTCTAACTTTCTATGAATTGAACGTCTCGTGTGAGTCCAGTTTTAGATTCCGATGCTTCACTTCAGGTTTTTTACATCCCTTGGACCTTCTTATTGACGATGAACACCGAAATTGCATCCGAATTTAATACAAAAGGCACAATGCCGACTTAAGTACAAGAGAACTGACTCTCTAACTTTCTATGATTTTAACCTCTCCTGTGAGTCCAGTATTAGATTCCGATGCTTCACTTCACGTTTACTGTATCCCTTGGACTTTCTCATTGACGATGAAACATAGAAATTGCATACGAATTTAATACAAAAGGCACAATGCCGACTTCAGTAGAAGAGATCTGACACTCTAACATTCAATGATTTGATCCTCTCCTGTGAGTCCAGTTTTAGATTCCGATGCCTTACTTCCGGTTTACTATATCCCTTGGACCTTCTTGTTGACGATCAAACACAGAAATTGCATCCGAATTTAGTACAAAAGGCACAATGCCGACTTAAGTAAAAGAATACTCACATTCTAACTTTCTATGATTTGAACCTCTCCTGTGAGTCCAGTTTTAGATTCCGATGCTTCACTTCAGATTTACTGTATACCTTGGACCTTCTTATTGACGATGAAACACATAAATTGCATCCGAATTTAATACAAAAGGCACAATGCCGACTTAAGTACAAGAGGACTGACACTCTAACTTTCTATGATTTAAACCTCTCCTGTGTGTCCAGTTTTGGATTCTGATGCTTTACTTCAGGATTACTGTATACATTGGTCCTTTTTATTGACGATGGAGCACAGAAATTGCATCCGAATTTAATACAAAGGGCACAATGCCGACTTAATTACAAGAGGACTGACACTCGAACATTCTATGATTTAAACCTCTCCTGTGAGTCCAGTTCTAGATTCCGATGCCTCATTTAAGGTTTATTGTATACCTTGGACCTTCTTATTGACGATGAAACACAGAAATTGCACCTGAATTTAATACAAAATGCACAATGAAGACTTAAGTAGAAGAGGAATGACACTCTAACATTCTGTTATTTGAACCTCTCCTGTTAGTCCAGTTTTAGATTCCGATGCTTCACTTCAGGTTTAATGTAAACTTTGGACCTTCTTATTGACGATGAAACACAGAAATTGCATCCGAATTTAATACAAAAGGCACAATGCCGACTTAAGTACAAGAGGACTGACACTCTAACTTTCTATGAATTGAGCCTCTCCTGTGAGTCCAGTTTTACATTCCGATGCTTCACTTCCGGTTTACTGTATACCTCGGATTTTCTTATTGACGATGAAACATAGAAATTGCATACGAATTTAATACAAAAGGCACAATGCCGACTTCAGTAGAAGGGAACTGACACTCTAACAATCAATGATTTGAACCTCTCCTGTGAGTCAAGTTTTTGATTCCGATGCTTCACTTCAGGTTTACTGTATCCCTTGGGCCTTCTTATTGACGATGAAACATAGAAATTGCATCCGAATTTAATACAAAAGGACAATGCCGACTTAAGTACAAGAGGACTGAAACTCTAACTCTCTATGATTGAAACCTCTCCTGTGAGTCCAATTTTGGATTCTGATGCTTTACTTCAGGATTACTGTAACCCTTGGACCTTCGTATTGACGATGAAACACAGTAATTGCATCCGAATTTAATACAAAAGGCACAATCCGACATAAGTACAAGAGGACTGACAATCTAACTTTCTATGAATTGAACCTCTCTTGTGAGTCCAGTTTTAGATTCTGATGCTTTACTTCGGGTTTACTGTATACCTTGGAGTTTCTTATTGACGATGAAACATAGAAATTGCATACGAATTTAATACAAAAGGCACAATGCCGACTTCAGTAGAAGAGAACTGACACTCTAACATTCAATGATTTGAACCTCTCCTGTGAGTCCAGTTTTAGATTCCGATGCTTTACTTCAGGTTTACTGTATCCCTTGGACCTTCTTATTGACGATGTAACACAGAAATTGCACCCGAATTTAATACAAAAGGCACAATGCCGACTTAATTACAAGAGGACTGACACTCGAACTTTCTATGATTTAAACCTCTCCGGTGAGTCCAGTATTAGATTCCGATGCTTCATTTAAGGTTTACTGTTTACTTTGGACATTCTTATTGACGATGAAACATAGAAATTGCATCAGAATTTAATACAAAAGGCACAATGCCGACTTCAGTACAAGAGGACTGACACTCTAACTTTCTATGAATTGAACGTCTCGTGTGAGTCCAGTTTTAGATTCCGATGCTTCACTTCAGGTTTTTTACATCGCTTGGACCTTCTTATTGACGATGAACACCGAAATTGCATCCGAATTTAATACAAAAGGCACAATGCCGACTTAAGTACAAGAGAACTGACTCTCTAACTTTCTATGATTTGAACCTCTCCTGTGAGTCCAGTATTAGATTCCGATGCTTCACTTCACCTTTACTGTATCCCTTGGACTTTCTCATTGACGATGAAACATAGAAATTGCATACGAATTTAATACAAAAGGCACAATGCCGACTTCAGTAGAAGAGATCTGACACTCTAACATTCAATGATTTGATCCTCTCCTGTGAGTCCAGTTTTAGATTCCGATGCCTTACTTCCGGTTTACTATATCCCTTGGACCTTCTTGTTGACGATCAAACACAGATATTGCATCCGAATTTAGTACAAAAGGCACAATGCCGACTTAAGTACAAGAATACTCACATTCTAACTTTCTATGATTTGAACCTCTCCTGTGAGTACAGTTTTAGATTCCGATGCTTCACTTCAGGTTTACTGTATACCTTGGACCTTCTTATTGACGATGAAACACATAAATTGCATCCGAATTTAATACAAAAGGCACAATGCCGACTTAAGTACAAGAGGACTGACACTCTAACTTTCTATGATTTAAACCTCTCCTGTGCGTCCAGTTTTGGATTCTGATGCTTTACTTCAGGATTACTGTATACATTGGTCCTTTTTATTGACGAAGGAGCACAGAAATTGCATCCGAATTTAATACAAAGGGCACAATGCCGACTTAATTACAAGAGGACTGACATTCGAACATTCTATGATTTAAACCTCTCCTGTGAGTCCAGTTCTAGATTCCGATGCTTCATTTAAGGTTTACTGTATACCTTGAACCTTCTTATTGACGATGAAACACAGAAATTGCACCCGAATTTAATACAAAATGCACAATGAAGACTTAAGTAGAAGAGGAATGACATTCAAACATTCTGTTATTTGAACCTCTCCTGTTAGTCCAGTTTTAGATTCCGATGCTTCACTTCACGTTTACTGTAAACCTTGGACCTTGTTATTGACGATGAAACACAGAAATTGCATCCGAATTTAATACAAAAGGCACAATGCCGACTTAAGTACAAGAGGACTGACAATCTAACTTTCTATGAATTGAGCCTCTCCTGTGAGTCCAGTTTTACATTCCGATGCTTCACTTCCGTTTTACTGTATACCTCGGATTTTCTTATTGACGATGAAACATAGAAATTGCATACGAATTTAATACAAAAGGCACAATGCCGACTTCAGTAGAAGGGAACTGAAACTCTAACAATCAATGATTTGAACCTCTCCTGTGAGTCCAGTTTTAGATTCCGATGCTTCACTTCAGGTTTACTGTATCCCTTGGACCTTCTTATTGACGATGAAACACAGAAATTGCATCCGAATTTAATACAAAAGGCACAATGCCGACTTAAGTACAAGAGGAATGACACTCTAACTTTCTATGAATTGAACGTCTCGTGTGAGTCCAGTTTTAGATTCCGATGCTTCACTTCAGGTTTACTATATCCCTTGGACCTTCTTATTGACGATGAACACCGAAATTGCATCCGAATTTAATACAAAAGGAATAATATCGACTTAAGTACAAGAGAACTGACTCTCTAACTTTCTATGATTTGAACCTCTCCTGTGAGCCCAGTTTTAGATTCCGATGCTTCACTTCAGGTTTTCTGTATACCTTGGACCTTCTTATTGACGATGAAGTACAGAAATTGCATCCGAATTCAATACAAAAGCCACAATGCCGACTTAAGTACAAGGGGACTCACACTCCAACATTCTATGATATAAACCTCTCCTGTGAATCCCGTTTTAGATTCTGATGCTCCACTTCAGGTTTACTGTATACCTTGGACTTTCTTATTGACAATGAAACACAGAAATTACATCCGAATTTAATACAAAAGGTACAATGCCGACTTAAGTACAAGAGGACTGACACTCTAATATTCTATGATTTGAACCTCTCCTGTTAGTCAAGTTTTAGATTCCGATGCTTCACTTAAGGTTTACTGTATACCATGGACCTTCTTATTGACGATGAAACACAGAAATTGCATCTGAAATTAATACAAAGGGCACAATGCAGACTTAAGTACAAGAGGACTGACACTCTAAGTTTCTGTGATTTGAACCTATCCTGTGAGTTTGGTTTTAGATTTCGATGCTTCACTTCAGGTTTACTGTATACCTTGGACCTTCTTATTGACGATGAAACACAGAAATTGCATCCGAATTCAATACAAAGCCACAATGCCGACTTGTGTACAAGAGGACTAACACTCTAACATTCTATGATATAAACTTCTCCTGTGAGTCCAGTTTTAGATTCTGATGCTTCACTTCAGGTTTACTGTATACCTTGGACTTTCTTATTGACGATGAAACACAGAAATTACATCCGAATTTAATACAAAAGTTACAATGCCGACATAAGTACAAGAGGACTGACACTCTAATATTCTATGATTTGAACCTCTCCTGTTAGTCAAGTTTTAGATTCCCATGCTTCACTTAAGGTTTACTGTATACCTTGGACCTTCTTATTGACGAGGAAACACATAAATTACATCCGAATTAAATTCAAAAGCCACAATGCCGACTTAAGTACAAGAGGACTGACACTCTAACTTTCTAAGATTTGAACCTCTCCTGTGAGTCCAGTTTTAGGTTCCGATGCTTCACTTCAGGTTTACTGACTCCCTTGGACCTTCTTACTGACGATGAAACACAGAAATTGCATCCGAATTTAATACAAAAGCACAATGCCGACTTTAGTACAAGAGGACTGACACTGTAACTCTCTATGATTTAAACCTCTCCTGTGAGTCCAGTTTTAGATTCTGATGCTTTACTTCAGGTTTACTGTATCCATTGATCCTTTTTATTGACGATGAAGCACAGAAATTGCATCCGAATTTAATACAAAAGGCACAATGCCGACTTAAGTACAAGAGGACTGACACTCTAACTCTCTATGATTTAAGCCTCTCCTGTGAGTCCAGTTATAGATTCTGATGCTTCACTTCATTTAACTGTATCCCTTAGACCTTCTTATTGACGATGAAACACAGAAATAGCATCCGAATTAAATACAAAAGGCACAATGCCGAATTAAGTACAAGAGGACTGACACTCTAACTTTCTATGGTTTGAACCTCTCCTGTGAGTTGAGTTTCAGTTTCCGATGCTTCACGTCAGGTTTACAGTATACCTTAGACCTTCTTATTGACAATTACACACAGAAATTGCATCCGATTTTAATACAAAAGTCACAATGCTGACTTAAGTCCACAAGGACTGACACTCTAATTTTTTATGATTTGAACCTCTCCTGTGAGTCCAGTTTTAGATTCCGATGCTTCACTTCAGATTTACTGTATACCTTAGACCTTCTTATTGACGATGAAACACAGAAATTGCATCCGAATTAATACAAAAGTCACAATGCCGACTTATGTACAAGAGGACTAATACTCTAGATTTCTAAGATTTGAACCTCTCCTGTGAGTCCAGTTTTAGATTCCGATGCTTCACTTCAGGTTTACTGTATACCTTGGACTTGCTTATTGACGACGAAACATAGAAATTGCATTCGAATTTCATACAAATGTCACAATGCCGACTTAAGTACAAGAGGACTGACACTCTAACATTCTATGATTTGAACCTCTCCTGTGAGTCCAGTTTTAGATTCCGAATCCTCACTTCAGGTTTACTGTGTCCCTTGGACCATCTTATTGACGATGAAACATAGAAATTGCATCCGAATTTAATACAAAACGCACAATGCCGACTTAAGTACAAGAGGACCGACACTCTAAGTTTCTGTGATTTGAACCTCTCCTGTGAGGTAAGTTTTAGATTTCGATGCTTCACTTCAGGTTTACTGTATACCTTGGACTTGCTTATTGACGACGAAACATAGAAATTGCATTCGAATTTCATACAAATGTCACAATGCCGACTTAAGTACAAGAGGAATGACACTCTAACTTTCTATGAATTGAACGTCTCGTGTGAGTCCAGTTTTAGATTCCGATGCTTCACTTCAGGTTTACTATATCCCTTAGACCTTCTTATTGACGATTAAACTCAGAAATTGCATCCCAATTTAATACAAAAGGCACAATGCCGACTTAAGTACAAGAGGACCCACACTCTAACTTTTATGAATTGAACCTCTCCTGTGAGTCCAGTTATAGATTCCGATGCTTCACTTCGTGTTTACTGTATACCTTGGACCTTCTTATCGACGATGAAACACAGAAATTGCATCCGAATTTAATACGAAAGGCACATTGCCGACTTAATTACAAGAGGACTGACACTCCAACTTTTTTGATTTAAACCTCACCTGTGAGTCCAGTTTTAGATTCCGATGCCTTACTTCAGGTTTACTGTATACCTTGGACCTTCTTATTGCCGATGAAACATAGAAATTGCATCCGAATTTAATACAAAACGCACAATGCCGACTTAAGTACAAGAGGACCGACACTCTAAGTTTCTGTGATTTGAACCTCTCCTGTGAGGTAAGTTTTAGATTTCGATGCTTCACTTCAGGTTTACTGTATACCTTGGACCTTCTTATTGCCGATGAAACACAGAAATTGCGTCCGAATTTAACACAAAAGGCACAATGCCGACTTAAGTACAAGAGGACTAACACTCTAACATTCTATGATATAAACCTCTCCTGTGAGTCCAGTTTTAGATTCCGACGCTTCACGTCATTTAACTGTATCCCTTAGACCTTCTTATTAACGATGAAACACAGAAATAGCATCCGAATTTAATACAAAAGGCACAATGCCGACTTAAATACAAGAGGACTGACACACTAACTTTCTATGATTTGAACCTCTCCTGTGAGTCCGGTTGTAGATTCCGATGCTTCACTTAAGGTTTACTGTATACCTTGGACCATCCTACTGACGATGAAACATATAAATTTCATCCGAATCTAATACAAATGCCACAATGAGGACATAAGAACAAGAGGACTGACACTCTAACTTTCTATGATTTGAACCTCTCCTGTGAGTCCAGTTTTAGATTCTGATGCTTCACTTCAGGTTTACTGTATCCCTTGGACCTTCTTATTGACAATGAAACACAGAAATTGCATCTGAATTTAATACAAAAGACACAATGCCGACTTCAGAACAAGGGGAATGACACTCTAACTCCCTATGATTTAAACCTCTCCTGTGAGTCCAGTTTCAGATTCTGATGCTTTACTTCAGGTTTACTGAATACATTGGTCCTTTTTATTGACGATGAAGCACAGAAATTGCATCCGAATTTATTAAAAAAGGCACAATGGCGACATAGGAACAAGAGGACTGACACTCTAACATTCTATGATTTGAACCTCTCCTGTGAGTCCAGTTTTAGATTCCGAATCCTCATTTCAGGTTTACTGTGTCCCTTGGACCATCTTATTGACGATTAAACACAGAAATTGCATCCGAATTCAATACAAAAGGCACAATACCGACTTAAGTACAAGAGGACTGACACTCTAACTTTCTATGAATTGAACCTCTCCTGTGTGTCCAGTTTTAGATTCCGATGCTTCAGGTTTACTATATCCCTTGGACCTTCTTATTGACGATGATCACAGAAATTGCATCCGAATTTAATACAAAAGTCACAATGCCGACTTAAGTACAAGAGGACTGACACTCCAAATTTCTATGTTTTGAACCTCTCCTATGAGTTGAGTTTTTGTTACCGATGCTTCACTTCAGGTTTACAGTATACCTTGGACCTTCTTATTGACAATTAAACACAGAAGTTGCATCCGAATTTAATACAAAAGGCACAAAGCCGACTTATGTACAAAAGGACAGACACTCTAAATTTCTATGAGTTGAACCAATCCTGTGAGTTGAGTTTTAGATTCCGATGCTTCACTTCAGGTTTACTGTATACCTTTGACCTTCTTATTGACGATGAAACACAGAAATTGCATCCGAATTTAATACAAAAGGCACAATGCCGACTTAAGTACAAGAGGACTGTCACTCTAACTTTCTATGATTTAAACCTCTCCTGTGAGTCCAGTTTTAAATTCTGAAGCTTCACTTCAGGTTTTCTGTATACTTTGGTCCTTCTTATTGACGATGAAGCACAGAAATTGCATCCGAAATTAATTCAAACGGCACAATGCCGACTTAAGTACAAGAGGACTGACACTCTAACTCTCTATGGTTTAAACCTCTCCTGTGAGTGCAGTTTTAGATTCTGATGCTTTACTTCAGGTTTACTGTATACATTGGTCCTTTTTATTGACGATGGAGCACAGAAATTGCATCCGAATTTAATACAAAAGGCACAATGCCGACATATGTACAAGAGGACTGACACTCTAATCTTCTAAGACTTGACCCTCTCCTGTGAGTCCAGTTTTAGATTCCGATGCTTCACTTCAGGTTTACTGTATCCCTTGGACCATCTTATGGACGATGAAACACAGAAATTGCATCCGAATTTAATACAAGAGGCACTATGGCGAATTTAAGTACAAGAGGACTGACACTCTAACATTCAATGATTTGAACCTCTCCTGTGAGTCCAGTTTTAGATTCCGATGCTTCACTTCAGGTTTACTGTATACCTTTGACCTTCTTATTGACGATGAAACACATAAATTGCATCCGAATTTCATCCAAAAGGCACAATGCCGACTTAAGTACAAGAGGACTGACACTCTAACATTCAATGATTTGAACCTCTCCTGTGAGTCCAGTTTTAGATTCCGATGCTTCACTTCAGGTTTACTGTATACCTTTGAACTTCTTATTGACGATGAAACACATAAATTGCATCCGAATTTAATACAAAAGGCACAATGCCGACGTAATTACAAGAGGACTGACACTCTAACTTTCTATGATTTAAATCTCTCCTGTGAGTCCAGTTTTAGATTCTGATGCTTCACATGAGGTTTTCTGTATATCTTGGTCCTTCTTATTGACAATGAAGCACAGAGATTGCATCCGAATTTAATACAAAAGCCACAATGCCGACATAAGTACAAGAGGACTGACACTCTAACTTTCTATGATTTGAACCTCTCCTGTGAGTCAAGTTTTTGATTCCGATGCTTCACTTCAGGTTTACTGTATCCCTTGGGCCTTCTTATTGACGATGAAACATAGAAATTGCATCCGAATTTAATACAAAAGGCACAATGCCGACTTAAGTACAAGAGGACTGACACTCTAACTCTCTATGATTGAAACCTCTCCTGTGAGTCCAGTTTTGGATTCTGATGCTTTACTTCAGGATTACTGTAACCCTTGGACCTTCGTATTGACGATGGAACACAGCAATTGCATCCGAATTTAATACAAAAGGCACAATGCCGACTTAAGTACAAGAGGACTGACAATCTAACTTTCTATGAATTGAACCTCTCTTGTGAGTCCAGTTTTAGATTCTGATGCTTCACTTCGGGTTTACTGTATACCTTGGAGTTTCTTATTGACGATGAAACATAGAAATTGCATACGAATTTAATACAAAAGGCACAATGCCGACTTCAGTAGAAGAGAACTGACACTCTAACATTCAATGATTTGAACCTCTCCTGTGAGTCCAGTTTTAGATTCCGATGCTTTACTTCAGGTTTACTGTATCCCTTGGACCTTCTTATTGACGATGAAACACAGAAATTGCACCTGAATTTAATACAAAATGCACAATGCCGACTTAATTACAAGAGGACTGACACTCGAACTTTCTATGATTTAAACCTCTCCGGTGAGTCCAGTATTAGATTCCGATGCTTCATTTAAGGTTTACTGTTTACCTTGGACATTCTTATTGACGATGAAACATAGAAATTGCATCCGAATTTAATACAAAAGGCACAATGCCGACTTCAGTAGAAGAGAACTGACACTCTAACATTCAATGATTTGAACCTCTCCTGTGAGTCCATTTTTAGATACCGATGCTACACTTCCGGTTTACTATATCCCTTGGACCTTCTTATTGACCATGAAACACAGAAATTGCATCCGAATTTAGTACATAAGGTTAATGCCGACTTAAGTACAAGAATACTCACATTCTAACATTCTATGATTTGAACCTCTCCTGTGAGTCCAGTTTTAGATTCCGATGCTTCACTTCAGGTTTACTGTATAACTTGGACCTTCTTATTGACGATGAAACACGTAAATTGCATCCGAATTTAATACAAAAGACACAATGCCAACTGAATTACAAGAGGACTGACACTCTAACTTTCTAAGATTTCAATCTCTCCTGTGAGTCCAGTTTTAGATTCTGAGTCTTCACATCAGGTTTTCTGTATATCTTGGTCCTTCTTATTGACGATGAAGCACGGAAATTGCATCCGAATTTAATACAAAAGGCACAATGAAGACTTAATTACAAGAGGACTGACACTCGAACTTTCTATGATTTAAACCTCTCCTGTGAGTCCAGTTCTAGATTCCGATGCGTCATTTAAGGTTTACTGTATGCCTTGGACATTCTTATTGACGATGAAACACAGAAATTTTATCCGAATTTAATACAAAAGGCACAATGCCGACTGAAGTACAAGCGGACTGACACTCCAAATTTCTATGTTTTGAACCTCACCTGTGAGTTGAGTTTTTGTTTCCGATGCTTCACTTAAGGTTTACTGTATACCTTGGACCATCCTACTGACGATGAAACACATAAATTTCATCCGAATCTAATACAAAAGCCACAATGAGGACATAAGTACAAGAGGACTGACACTCTAAGTTTCTATGATTTGAACCTCTCCTGTGAGTCCAGTTTTAGATTCTGATGCTTCACTTCAGGTTTACTGTATCCCTTGGACCTTCTTATTGACGATGAAACACAGAAATTGCATCTGAATTTAATACAAAAGACACAATGCCGACTTCAGAACAAGAGGAATGACACTCTAACTTTCTACGATTTGAACTGCTCCTGTGAGTCCAGTTTTAGATTCCGATGCTTCACTTCAGGTTTACTGTATCCCTTGGACCCTCTTATTGACGATGAAACAAAGAAATTGCATCCGAATTTAATACAAAAGGCACAATGAAGACTTAATTACAAGAGGACTGACACTCGAACTTTCTATGATTTAATCCTCTCCTGTGAGTCCAGTTCTAGATTCCGATGCGTCATTTAAGGTTTACTGTATGCCTTGGACATTCTTATTGACGATGAAACACAGAAATTTTATCCGAATTTAATACAAAAGGCACAATGCCGACTGAAGTACAAGCGGACTGACACTCCAAATTTCTATGTTTTGAACCTCTCCTGTGAGTTGAGTTTTTGTTTCCGATGCTTCACTTCAGGTTTACAGTATACCTTGGACCTTCTTATTGACAATTAAACACAGAAGTTGCATCCGAATTTAATACAAAAGGCACAAAGCCGACTTATGTACAAAAGGACAGACACTCTAACTTTCTATGAGTTGAACCAATCCTGTGAGTTGAGTTTTAGATTCCGATGCTTCACTTCAGGTTTACTGTATACCTTTGACTTTCTTATTGACGATGAAACACAGAAATTGCATCCGAATTTAATACAAATGGCACAATGCCGACTTAAGTACACGAGGACAGACACTCTAACTTTCTATGATTTAAACCTCTCCTGTGAGTCCAGTTTTAAATTCTGAAGCTTCACTTCAGGTTTTCTGTATACTTTGGTCCTTCTTATTGACGATGAAGCACAGAAATTGCATCCGAATTTTATTCAAACGCCACAATGCCGACTTAAGTACAAGAGGACTGACACTCTAACTCTCTATGATTTAAACCTCTCCTGTGAGTCCAGTTTTAGATTCTGATGCTTTACTTCAGGTTTACCGTATACATTGGTCCTTTTTATTGACGATGGAGCACAGAAATTGCATCCGAATTTATTACAAAAGGCACAATGCCGACATATGTACAAGAGGACTGACACTCTAATCTTCTAAGATTTGACCCTCTCCTGTGAGTCCAGTTTTAGCTTCCGATGCTTCACTTCAGGTTTACTGTATCCCTTGGACCATCTTATTAACGATGAAACACAGAAATTACATCCGAATTTAATACAAGAGGCACTATGCCGATTTAAGTACAAGAGGACTGACACTCTAACATTCAATGATTTGAACCTCTCCTGTGAGTCCAGTTTTAGATTCCGATGCTTCACTTCAGGTTTACTGTATACCTTTGACCTTCTTATTGACGATGACACGCATAAATTGCATCCGAATTTCATCCAAAAGGCACAATGCCGACTTAAGTACAAGAGGACTGACACTCTAACATTCAATGATTTGAACCTCTCCTGTGAGTCCAGTTTTAGATTCCGATGCTTCGCTTCAGGTTTACTGTATACCTTTGACCTTCTTATTGACGATGAAACACACAAATTGCATCCGAATTTAATACAAAAGGCACAATGCCGACTTAATTACAAGAGGACTGACACTCTAACTTTCTATGATTTAAATCTCTCCTGTGAGTCCAGTTTTAGATTCTGATGCTTCACATGAGGTTTTCTGTATATCTTGGTCCTTCTTATTGACAATGAAGCACAGAGATTGCATCCGAATTTAATACAAAAGCCACAATGCCGACATAAGTACAAGAGGACTGACACTCTAACTTTCTATGATTTGAACCTCTCCTGTGAGTCAAGTTTTTGATTCCGATGCTTCACTCCAGGTTTCCTGTATCCCTTGGGCCTTCTTACTGACGATGAAACATAGAAATTGCATCCGAATTTAATACAAAAGGCACAATGCCGACTTAAGTACAAGAGGACTGACACTCTAACTCTCTATGATTGAAACCTCTCCTGTGAGTCCAGTTTTGGATTCTGATGCTTTACTTCAGGATTACTGTAACCCTTGGACCTTCGTATTGACGATGAAACACAGCAATTGCATCCGAATTTAATACAAAAGGCACAATGCCGCCTTAAGTACAAGAGGACTGACAATCTAACTTTCTATGAATTGAACCTCTCTTGTGAGTCCAGTTTTAGATTCTGATGCTTCACTTCGGGTTTACTGTATACCTTGGAGTTTCTTATTGACGATGAAACATAGAAATTGCATACGAATTTAATACAAAATGCACAATGCCGACTTCAGTAGAAGAGAACTGACACTCTAACATTCAATGATTTGAACCTCTCCTGTGAGTCCAGTTCTAGATTCCGATGCTTTACTTCAGGTTTACTGTATCCCTTGGACCTTCTTATTGACGATGAAACACAGAAATTGCACCCGAATTTAATACAAAAGGCACAATGCCGACTTAATTACAAGAGGACTGACACTCGAACTTTCTATGATTTAAACCTCTCTGGTGAGTCCAGTATTAGATTCCGATGCTTCATTTAAGGTTTACTGTTTACCTTGGACATTCTTATTGACGATGAAACATAGAAATTGCATCCGAATTTAATACAAAAGGCACAATGCCGACTTCAGTAGAAGAGAACTGACACTCTAACATTCAATGATTTGAATCTCTCCTGTGACTCCAGTTTTAGATACCGATGCTACACTTCCGGTTTACTATATCCCTTGGACCTTCTAATTGACCATGAAACACAGAATTTGCATCCGAATTTAGTACATAAGGTTAATGCCGACTTAAGTACAAGAATACTCACATTCTAACATTCTATGATTTGAACCTCTCCTGTGAGTCCAGTTTTAGATTCCGATGCTTCACTTCAGGTTTACTGTATAACTTGGACCTTCTTATTGATGATGAAACACATAAATTGCATCCGAATTTAATACAAAAGACACAATGCCAACTGAATTACAAGAGGACTGACACTCTAACTTTCTAAGATTTCAATCTCTCCTGTGAGTCCAGTTTTAGATTCTGAGTCTTCACATCAGGTTTTCTGTGTATCTTGGTCCTTCTTATTGTCGATGAAGCACAGATATTGCATCCGAATTTAATACAAAAGGCACAATGAAGACTTAATTACAAGAGGACTGACACTCTAACTTTCTATGATTTAAACCTCTCCTGTGAGTCCAGTTCTAGATTCCGATGCGTCATTTAAGGTTTACTGTATGTCTTGGACATTCTTATTGACGATGAAACACAGAAATTTTATCCGAATTTAATACAAAAGGCACAATGCCGACTGAAGTACAAGCGGACTGACACTCCAAATTTCTATGTTTTGAACCTCTCCTGTGAGTTGAGTTTTTGTTTCCGATGCTTCACTTCAGGTTTACAGTATACCTTGGACCTTCTTATTGACAATTAAACACAGAAGTTGCATCCGAATTTAATACAAAAGGCACAAAGCCGACTTATGTACAAAAGGACAGACACTCTAACTTTCTATGAGTTGAACCAATCCTGTGAGTTGAGTTTTAGATTCCGATGCTTCACTTCAGGTTTACTGTATACCTTTGACCTTCTTATTGACGATGAAGCACAGAAATTGCATCCGAATTTAATTCAAACGGCACAATGCCGACTTAAGTACAAGAGGACTGACACTCTAACTCTCTATGATTTAAACCTCTCCTGTGAGTCCAGTTTTAGATTCTGATGCTTTACTTCAGGTTTACTGTATACATTGGTCCTTTTTATTGACGATGGAGCACAGACATTGAATCCGAATTTAATACAAAAGGCACAATGCCGACATATGTACAAGAGGACTGACACTCTAATCTTCTAAGATTTGACCCTCTCCTGTGAGTCCAGTTTTAGATTCCGATGCTTCACTTCAGGTTTACCGTATCCCTTGGACCATCTTATTGACGATGAAACACAGAAATTGCATCCGAATTTAATACAAGAGGCACTATGCCGACTTAAGTACAAGAGGACTGACACTCTAACATTCAATGATTTGAACCTCTCCTGTGAGTCCAGTTTTAGATTCTGATGCTTCACATGAGGTTTTCTGTATATCTTGGTACTTCTTATTGACTATGAAGCACAGAGATTGCATCCGAATTTAATACAAAAGCCACAATGCCGACATAAGTACAAGAGGACTAACACTCTAACAATATATGATATAAACCTCTCCTGTGAGTCCAGTTTTAGATTCCGACGCTTCACGTCATTTAACTGTATCCCTTAGACCTTCTTATTAACGATGAAACATAGAAATTGCATCCGAATTTAATACAAAAGGCACAATTCCGACTTAAGTACAAGAGGACTGACACTCTAACTCTCTATGATTGAAACCTCTCCTGTGAGTCCAGTTTTGGATTCTGATGCTTCACGTCAGGTTTACTGTATACCTTTGACCTTCTTATTGACGATGAAACACATAAATTGCATCCGAATTTCATCCAAAAGGCACAATGCCGACTTAAGTACAAGAGGACTGACACTCTAACATTCAATGATTTGAACCTCTCCTGTGAGTCCAGTTTTAGATTCTGATGCTTCACATGAGGTTTTCTGTATATCTTGGTACTTCTTATTGACTATGAAGCACAGAGATTGCATCCGAATTTAATACAAAAGCCACAATGCCGACATAAGTACAAGAGGACTAACACTCTAACAATATATGATATAAACCTCTCCTGTGAGTCCAGTTTTAGATTCCGACGCTTCACGTCATTTAACTGTATCCCTTAGACCTTCTTATTAACGATGAAATATAGAAATTGCATCCGAATTTAATACAAAAGGCACAATTCCGACTTAAGTACAAGAGGACTGACACTCTAACTCTCTATGATTGAAACCTCTCCTGTGAGTCCAGTTTTGGATTCTGATGCTTCACGTCAGGTTTACTGTATACCTTTGACCTTCTTATTGACGATGAAACACATAAATTGCATCCGAATTTCATCCAAAAGGCACAATGCCGACTTAAGTACAAGAGGACTGACACTCTAACATTCAATGATTTGAACCTCTCCTGTGAGTCCAGTTTTAGATTCTGAGTCTTCACATCAGGTTTTCTGTATATCTTGGTCCTTCTTATTGACGATGAAGCACAGAAATTGCATCCGAATTTAATACAAAAGCCACAATGCCGACTTAAGTACAAGAGGACTGATACTCTAATTTTCTATGATTTGAACCTCTCCTGTGAGTCCAGTTTTAGATTCCGATGCTTCACTTCAGGTTTACTGTATCCCTTGCACCTTCTTATTGACGATGAAACATAGAAATTGCATCCGAATTTAATACAAAAGGCACAATGCCGACTTAAGTACAAGAGGACTGACACTCTAACTCTCTATGTTTTAAACCTCTCCTGTGAGTCCAGTTTTGGATTCTGATGCTTTACTTCAGGATTACTGTATACATTGGTCCTTTTTATTGACGATGGAGCACAGAAATGGTATCCGAATTTAATACAAAGGGCACAATGCCGACTTAATTACAAGAGGACTGACACTCGAAATTTCTATGATTTAAACCACTCCTGTGAGTCCAGTTCTAGATTCCGATGCTTCATTTAAGGTTTACTGTATAGATTGGACATTTTGATTGACGATGAAACACAGAAATTGCATCCGAATTTAATTCAAAATGCTCAATGAGGACTTAAGTAGAAGAGGAATGACACTCTAACATTCTGTTATTTGAACCTCTCCTGTTAGTCCAGTTTTAGATTCCGATGCTTCACTTCAGGTTAATTGTAACCCTTGGACCTTCTTATTGACGATGAAACACAGAAATTGCATCCGAATTAATTACAAAAGGCACAATGCCGACTTAAGTACAAGAGGAGTGACACTCTAACTTTCTATGAATTGAACGTCTCGTGTGAGTCCAGTTTTAGATTCCGATGCTTCACTTCAGGTTTTTTACATCCCTTGGACCTTCTTATTGACGATGAACACCGAAATTGCATCCGAATTTAATACAAAAGGCACAATGCCGACTTAAGTACAAGAGAACTGACTCTCTAACTTTCTATGATTTGAACCTCTCCTGTGAGTCCAGAATTAGATTCCGATGCTTCACTTCACGTTTACTGTATCCCTTGGACTTTCTCATTGACGATGAAACATAGAAATTGCATACGAATTTAATACAAAAGGCACAATGCCGACTTCAGTAGAAGAGATCTGACACTCTAACATTCAATGATTTGATCCTCTCCTGTGAGTCCAGTTTTAGATTCCGATGCCTTACTTCCGGTTTACTATTTCCCTTGGACCTTCTTGTTGACGATCAAACACAGAAATTGCATCCGAATGTAGTACAAAAGGCACAATGCCGACTTAAGTACAAGAATACTCACATTCTAACTTTCTATGATTTGAAACTCTCCTGTGAGTCCAGTTTTAGATTCCGATGCTTCACTTCAGGTTTACTGTATACCTTGGACCTACTTATTGACGATGAAACACATAAATTGCATCCGAATTTAATACAAAAGGCACAATGCCGACTTAAGTACAAGAGGACTGACACTCTAACTCTCTATGATTTAAACCTCTCCTGTGTGTCCAGTTTTGGATTCTGATGCTTTACTTCAGGATTACTGTATACATTGGTCCTTTTTATTGACGATGGAGCACAGAAATTGCATCCGAATTTAATACAAAGGGCACAATGCCGACTTAATTACAAGAGGACTGACACTCGAACATTCTATGATTTAAACCACTCCTGTGAGTCCAGTTCTACATTCCGATGCTTCATTTAAGGTTTACTGTATACCTTGGACCTTCTTATTGACGATGAAACACAGAAATTGCACCCGAATTTAATACAAAATGCACAATGAAGACTTAAGTAGAAGAGGAATGACACTCTAACATTCTTTTATTTGAACCTCTCCTGTTAGTCCAGTTTTAGATTCCGACGCTTCACTTCAGGTTTACTGTAAACCTTGGACCTTTTTATTGACGATGAAACGCAGAAATTGCATCCGAATTTAATACAAAAGGCACAATGCCGACTTAAGTACAAGAGGACTGACACTCTAACTTTCTATGACTTGAGCCTCTCCTGTGAGTCCAGTTTTACATTCCGATGCTTCACTTCCGGTTTACTGTATACCTCGGATTTTCTTATTGACGATGAAATATAGAAATTGCATACGAATTTAATACAAAAGGCACAATGCCGACTTCAGTAGAAGGGAACTGACACTCTAACAATCAATGATTTGAACCTCTCCTGTGAGTCCAGTTTTAGATTCCGATGCTTCACTTCAGGTTTACTGTATCCCTTGGACCTTCTTATTGACGATGAAACACAGAAATTGCATCCGAATTTAATACAAAAGGCACAATGCCGACTTAAGTACAAGAGGAATGACACTCTAACTTTCTATGAATTGAACGTCTCGTGTGAGTCCAGTTTTAGATTCCAATGCTTCACTTCAGGTTTACTATATCCCTTGGACCTTCTTATTGACGATGAACACCGAAATTGCGTCCGAATTTAATACAAAAGGAATAATATCGACTTAAGTACAAGAGAACTGACTCTCTAACTTTCTATGATTTGAACCTCTCCTGTGAGTCCAGTTTTAGATTCCGATGCTTCACTTCTGGTTTTCTGTATACCTTGGACCTTCTTATTGACGATGAAGTACAGAAATTGCATCCGAATTCAATACAAAAGCCACAATGCCGACTTAAGTACAAGAGGACTCACACTCCAACATTCTATGATATAAACCCCTCCTGTGAGTCCAGTTTTAGATTCTGATGTTCCACTTCAGGTTTACTGTATACCTTGGACTTTCTTATTGACAATGAAACACAGAAATTACATCCGAATTTAATACAAAAGGTACAATGCCGACTTAAGTACAAGAGGACTGACACTCTAATATTCTATGATTTGAACCTCTCCTGTTTGTCAAGTTTTAGATTCCGATGCTTCACTTAAGGTTTACTGTATACCTTGGACCTTCTTATTGACGATGAAACACAGAAATTGCATCTGAAATTAATACAAAAGGCACAATGCCGACTTAAGTACAAGAGGACTGACACTCTAAGTTTCTGTGATTTGAACCTATCCTGTGAGTTGGGTTTTAGATTTCGATGCTTCACTTCAGGTTTACTGTATACCTTGGACCTTCTTATTGACGATGAAACACAGAAATTGCATCCGAATTCAATACAAAGCCACAATGCCGACTTATGTACAAGAGGACTAACACTCTAACATTCTATGATATAAACTTCTCCTGTGAGTCCAGTTTTAGATTCTGATGCTTCACTTCAGGTTTACCGTATACCTTGGACCTTCTTATTGACGATGAAACACATAAATTACTTCCGAATTTAGTTCAAAAGCCACAATGCCGACTTAAGTACAAGAGGACTGACACTCTAACTTTCTAAGATTTGAACCTCTCCTGTGAGTCCAGTTTTAGATTCCGATGCTTCACTTCAGGTTTACTGACTCCCTTGGACCTTCTTACTGACGATGAAACACAGAAATTGCATCCGAATTTAATACAAAAGCACAATGCCGACTTTAGTACAAGAGGAGTGACACTGTAACTCTCTATGATTTAAACCACTCCTGTGAGTCCAGTTTTAGATTCTGATGCTTTACTTCAGGTTTACTGTATCCATTGATCCTTTTTATTGACGATGGAGCACAGAAATGGTATCCGAATTTAATACAAAGGGCACAATGCCGACTTAATTACAAGAGGACTGACACTCGAAATTTCTATGATTTAAACCACTCCTGTGAGTCCAGTTCTAGATTCCGATGCTTCATTTAAGGTTTACTGTATAGATTGGACATTTTGATTGACGATGAAACACAGAAATTGCATCCGAATTTAATTCAAAATGCTCAATGAGGACTTAAGTAGAAGAGGAATGACACTCTAACATTCTGTTATTTGAACCTCTCCTGTTAGTCCAGTTTTAGATTCCGATGCTTCACTTCAGGTTAATTGTAACCCTTGGACCTTCTTATTGACGATGAAACACAGAAATTGCATCCGAATTAATTACAAAAGGCACAATGCCGACTTAAGTACAAGAGGAGTGACACTCTAACTTTCTATGAATTGAACGTCTCGTGTGAGTCCAGTTTTAGATTCCGATGCTTCACTTCAGGTTTTTTACATCCCTTGGACCTTCTTATTGACGATGAACACCGAAATTGCATCCGAATTTAATACAAAAGGCACAATGCCGACTTAAGTACAAGAGAACTGACTCTCTAACTTTCTATGATTTGAACCTCTCCTGTGAGTCCAGTATTAGATTCCGATGCTTCACTTCACGTTTACTGTATCCCTTGGACTTTCTCATTGACGATGAAACATAGAAATTGCATACGAATTTAATACAAAAGGCACAATGCCGACTTCAGTAGAAGAGATCTGACACTCTAACATTCAATGATTTGATCCTCTCCTGTGAGTCCAGTTTTAGATTCCGATGCCTTACTTCCGGTTTACTATATCCCTTGGACCTTCTTGTTGACGATCAAACACAGAAATTGCATCCGAATGTAGTACAAAAGGCACAATGCCGACTTAAGTACAAGAATACTCACATTCTAACTTTCTATGATTTGAAACTCTCCTGTGAGTCCAGTTTTAGATTCCGATGCTTCACTTCAGGTTTACTGTATACCTTGGACCTACTTATTGACGATGAAACACATAAATTGCATCCGAATTTAATACAAAAGGCACAATGCCGACTTAAGTACAAGAGGACTGACACTCTAACTCTCTATGATTTAAACCTCTCCTGTGTGTCCAGTTTTGGATTCTGATGCTTTACTTCAGGATTACTGTATACATTGGTCCTTTTTATTGACGATGGAGCACAGAAATTGCATCCGAATTTAATACAAAGGGCACAATGCCGACTTAATTACAAGAGGACTGACACTCGAACATTCTATGATTTAAACCACTCCTGTGAGTCCAGTTCTACATTCCGATGCTTCATTTAAGGTTTACTGTATACCTTGGACCTTCTTATTGACGATGAAACACAGAAATTGCACCCGAATTTAATACAAAATGCACAATGAAGACTTAAGTAGAAGAGGAATGACACTCTAACATTCTGTTATTTGAACCTCTCCTGTTAGTCCAGTTTTAGATTCCGACGCTTCACTTCAGGTTTACTGTAAACCTTGGACCTTTTTATTGACGATGAAACGCAGAAATTGCATCCGAATTTAATACAAAAGGCACAATGCCGACTTAAGTACAAGAGGACTGACACTCTAACTTTCTATGAATTGAGCCTCTCCTGTGAGTCCAGTTTTACATTCCGATGCTTCACTTCCGGTTTACTGTATACCTCGGATTTTCTTATTGACGATGAAATATAGAAATTGCATACGAATTTAATACAAAAGGCACAATGCCGACTTCAGTAGAAGGGAACTGACACTCTAACAATCAATGATTTGAACCTCTCCTGTGAGTCCAGTTTTAGATTCCGATGCTTCACTTCAGGTTTACTGTATCCCTTGGAACTTCTTATTGACGATGAAACACAGAAATTGCATCCGAATTTAATACAAAAGGCACAATGCCGACTTAAGTACAAGAGGAATGACACTCTAACTTTCTATGAATTGAACGTCTCGTGTGAGTCCAGTTTTAGATTCCAATGCTTCACTTCAGGTTTACTATATCCCTTGGACCTTCTTATTGACGATGAACACCGAAATTGCATCCGAATTTAATACAAAAGGAATAATATCGACTTAAGTACAAGAGAACTGACTCTCTAACTTTCTATGATTTGAACCTCTCCTGTGAGTCCAGTTTTAGATTCCGATGCTTCACTTCTGGTTTTCTGTATACCTTGGACCTTCTTATTGACGATGAAGTACAGAAATTGCATCCGAATTCAATACAAAAGCCACAATGCCGACTTAAGTACAAGAGGACTCACACTCCAACATTCTATGATATAAACCCCTCCTGTGAGTCCAGTTTTAGATTCTGATGTTCCACTTCAGGTTTACTGTATACCTTGGACTTTCTTATTGACAATGAAACACAGAAATTACATCCGAATTTAATACAAAAGGTACAATGCCGACTTAAGTACAAGAGGACTGACACTCTAATATTCTATGATTTGAACCTCTCCTGTTTGTCAAGTTTTAGATTCCGATGCTTCACTTAAGGTGTACTGTATACCTTGGACCTTCTTATTGACGATGAAACACAGAAATTGCATCTGAAATTAATACAAAAGGCACAATGCCGACTTAAGTACAAGAGGACTGACACTCTAAGTTTCTGTGATTTGAACCTATCCTGTGAGTTGGGTTTTAGATTTCGATGCTTCACTTCAGGTTTACTGTATACCTTGGACCTTCTTATTGACGATGAAACACAGAAATTGCATCCGAATTCAATACAAAGCCACAATGCCGACTTATGTACAAGAGGACTAACACTCTAACATTCTATGATATAAACTTCTCCTGTGAGTCCAGTTTTAGATTCTGATGCTTCACTTCAGGTTTACCGTATACCTTGGACCTTCTTATTGACGATGAAACACATAAATTACTTCCGAATTTAGTTCAAAAGCCACAATGCCGACTTAAGTACAAGAGGACTGACACTCTAACTTTCTAAGATTTGAACCTCTCCTGTGAGTCCAGTTTTAGATTCCGATGCTTCACTTCAGGTTTACTGACTCCCTTGGACCTTCTTACTGACGATGAAACACAGAAATTGCATCCGAATTTAATACAAAAGCACAATGCCGACTTTAGTACAAGAGGAGTGACACTGTAACTCTCTATGATTTAAACCTCTCCTGTGAGTCCAGTTTTAGATTCTGATGCTTTACTTCAGGTTTACTGTATCCATTGATCCTTTTTATTGACGATGAAGCACAGAAATTGCATCCGATTTTAATACAGAAGGCACAATGCCGACTTAAGTACAAGAGGACTGACACTCTAACTCTCTATGATTTAAGCCTCTCCTGTGAGTCCAGTTATAGATTCTGATGCTTCACTTCATTTAACTGAATCCCTTAGACCTTCTAACTGACGATGAAACACAGAAATAGCATCCGAATTAAATACAAAAGGCACAATGCCGAATTAAGTACAAGAGGACTGACACTCTAACTTTCTATGGTTTGAACCTCTCCTGTGAGTTGAGTTTCAGTTTCCGATGCTTCACGTCAGGTTTACAGTATACCTTGGACCTTCTTATTGACAATTACACACAGAAATTGCATCCGATTTTAATACAAAAGTCACAATGCTGACTTAAGTCCACAAGGACTGACACTCTAATTTTCTATGATTTGAACCTCTCCTGTGAGTCCAGTTTTAGATTCCGATGCTTCACTTCAGATTTACTGTATACTTTAGACCTTCTTATTGACGATGAGACACAGAAATTGCATCCGAATTTAATACAAAAGTCACAATGCCGACTTATGTACAAGAGGACAAATACTCTAGATTTCTAAGATTTGAACCACTCCTGTGAGTCCACTTTTAGATTCCGATGCTTCACTTCAGGTTTACTGTATCCCTTGGACCATCTTATTGACGATGAAACACAGAAATTGCATCCGAATTTTATACAAAAGGCACAATGCCGACTTAAGTACTAGAGGACTGACACTCTAACATTCTATGAATTGAACCTCTCCTGTGAGTCCAGCTTTAGATTCCGATGTTTCACTTCAGGTTTACTGTATACCTTGGAGTTTCTTATTGACGACGAAACATAGAAATTGCATTCGAATTTCATACAAATGTCACAATGCCGACTTAAGTACAAGAGGACTGACACTCTAACTTTCTATGGTTTGAACCTCTCCTGTGAGTTGAGTTTCAGTTTCCGATGCTTCACGTCAGGTTTACAGTATACCTTGGACCTTCTTATTGATGCGAAACACAGAAATTGCAACCGAATTTAATACAAAAGTCACAATACCGACTGAAGTACAAGAGGACTGAACTGTAACTTTCTATGAATTGAACCTCTCGTGTGAGTCCAGTTTTAGATTCCGATGCTTCACTTCAGGTTTACTATATCCCTTGGACCTTCTTATTGACGATTAAACTCAGAAATTGCATCCCAATTTAATACAAAAGGCACAATGCCGACTTAAGTACAGAAGGACTCCCACTCTAACTTTTATGAATTGAACCTCTCCTGTGAGTCCAGTTATAGATTCCGATGCTTCACTTCGTGTTTACTGTATACCTTGGACCTTCTTATCGACGATGAAACACAGAAATTGCATCCGAATTTAATACGAAAGGCACATTGCCGACTTAATTACAAGAGGACTGACACTCCAATTTTTTTGATTTAAACCTCACCTGTGAGTCCAGTTTTAGATTCCGATGCCTTACCTCAGGTTTACTGTATACCTTCGACATTCTTATTGATGATGAAACACGGAAATTGCATCCGAATTTAATTCAAAAGGCACAATGCCGACTTAAGTATAAGAGGAGTTACACTCTAACTTTCTATGGTTTAAATCTCTCCTGTGAGACCAGTTTTAGATTCTGATGCTTCACTTCAGGTTTACTGTATACCTTGGACCTTCTTATTGCCGATGAAACATAGAAATTGCATCCGAATTTAATACAAAAGGCACAATGCCGACTTAAGTACAAGAGGACCGACACTCTCAGTTTCTGTGATTTGAACCTCTCCTGTGAGGTTAGTTTTAGATTTCGATGCTTCACTTCAGGTTTACTGTATACCTTGGACCTTCTTATTGACGATGAAACACAGAAATTGCGTCCGAATTTAACACAAAAGGCACAATGCCGACTTAAGTACAAGAGGACTAACACTCTAACATTCTATGATATAAACCTCTCCTGTGAGTCCAGTTTTAGATTCCGACGCTTCACGTCATTTAACTGTATCCCTTAGACCTTCTTATTAACGATGAAACACAGAAATAGCATCCGAATTTAATACAAAAGGCACAATGCCGACTTAAATACAAGAGGACTGACACACTAACTTTCTATGATTTGAACCTCTCCTGTGAGTCCGGTTGTAGATTCCGATGCTTCACTTCAGGTTTACTGTATACCTTGGACATTCTTATTGACGATGAAACACAGAAATTGCAACCGAATTTAATGTAAAAGTCACAATGCCGACTTATGTACACGAGGACTGACACTCTAATTTTCTATGATTTGAACCTTTCCTGTGAGTCCAGTTTTAGATTCCGATGCTTCACTTCAGGTTTACTGTATCCCTTGGACCATCTTATTGACGATGAGACACAGAAATTGCATCCGAATTTAATACAAAGGCACAATGCCGACTTAAGTACAAGAGGACTGACACACTAACTTTCTATGTATTGAACCTCTCCTGTGAGTCCAGTTTTAGATTCCGATGCTTCACTTCAGGTTTACTGTATACCTTGGACTTTCTTATTGTCGATGAAACATAGAAATTGCATCCGAATTTAATACAAAAACCACAATGCCTACTTAAGTACAAAAGGACTGACACTCTATCATTCTATGATTTGAACCTCTCCTGTGAGTCCAGTTTTAGATTCCGATCCTTCACTTCAGGTTTACTGTATACCTTGGACCTTCCTACTGACGATGAAACACAGAAATTGCATCCGAATTTAATACAAAAGGCACAAAGCCGCCTTAAGTACAAGAGGACTAACACTCTAACTTTCTATGATATAAACCTCCCCTGTGGGTCCAGTTTTATATCCTGATGCTTCACTTCAGGTTTACTGTAATCCTTGGACCTTCTTATTGACGATGAAACACAGAAATTGCATCCGAATTTAATACAAAAGGCACAATGCCGACTTAAGTACAAGAGGACTGACACTCTAACATTCTATGATTTGAACCTCTCCTGTGAGTCAAGTTTTAGATTCCGATGCTTCACTTAAGGTTTACTGTATACCTTGGACCATCCTACTGACGATGAAACACATAAATTTCATCCGAATCTTATACAAAAGCCACAATGAGGACATAAATACAAGAGGACTGACACTCTAACTTTCTATGATTTGAACCTCTCCTGTGAGTCCAGTTTTAGATTCTGATGCTTCACTTCAGGTTTACTGTATCCCTTGGACCTTCTTATTGACGATGAAACACAGAAATTGCATCTGAATTTAATACAAAAGACACAATGCCGACTTCAGAACAAGAGGACTGACACTCTAACTCCCTATGATTTAAACCTCTCCTGTGAGTCCAGTTTCAGATTCTGATGCTTTACTTCAGGTTTACTGAATACATTGGTCCTTTTTATTGACGATGAAGCACAGAAATTGCATCCGAATTTATTACAAAAGGCACAATGGCGACATAGGAACAAGAGGACTGACACTCTAACATTCTATGATTTGAACCTCTCCTGTGAGTCCAGTTTTAGATTCCGAATCCTCACTTCAGGTTTACTGTGTCCCTTGGACCATCTTATTGACGATGAAACACAGAAATTGCATCCGAATTCAATACAAAAGGCACAATACCGACTTAAGTACAAGAGGACTGACACTCTAACTTTCTATGAATTGAACCTCTCCTGTGTGTCCAGTTTTAGATTCCGATGCTTCACTTCAGGTTTACTATATCCCTTGGACCTTCTTATTGACGATGATCACAGAAATTGCATCCGAATTTAATACAAATGTCACAATGCCGACTTAAGTACAAGAGGACTGACACTCTAACATTCTATGATTTGAACCTCTCCTGTGAGTCCAGTTTTAGATTCCGAATCCTCACTTCAGGTTTACTGTGTCCCTTGGACCATCTTATTGACGATGAAACACAGAAATTGCAACCGAATTTAATACAAAAGTCACAATACCGACTGAAGTACAAGATGACTGAATTGTAACTTTCTATGAATTGAACCTCTCGTGTGAGTCCAGTTTTAGATTCCGATGCTTCACTTCAGGTTTACTATATCCCTTGGACCTTCTTAATGACGATTAAACTCAGAAATTGCATCCCAATTTAATACAAAAGGCACAATGCCGACTTAAGTACAAGAGGACTCACACTCTAACTTTTATGAATTGAACCTCTCCTGTGAGTCCAGTTATAGATTCCGATGCTTCACTTCGTGTTTACTGTATACCTTGGACCTTCTTATCGACGATGAATCACAGAAATTGCATCCGAATTTAATACGAAAGGCACATTGCCGACTTAATTACGAGAGGACTGACACTCCAACTTTTTTTGATTTAAACCTCACCTGTGAGTCCAGTTTTAGATTCCGATGCCTTACCTCAGGTTTACTGTATACCTTGGACATTCTTATTGATGATGAAACACGGAAATTGCATCCGAATTTAATTCAAAAGGCACAATGCCGACTTAAGTATAAGAGGAGTTACACTCTAACTTTCTATGGTTTAAATCTCTCCTGTGAGACCAGTTTTAGATTCTGATGCTTCACTTCAGGTTTACTGTATACCTTGGACCTTCTTATTGCCGATGAAACATAGAAATTGCATCCGAATTTAATACAAAAGGCACAATGCCGACTTAAGTACAAGAGGACCGACACTCTAAGTTTCTGTGATTTGAACCTCTCCTGTGAGGTGAGTTTTAGATTTCGATGCTTCACTTCAGGTTTACTGTATACCTTGGACCTTCTTATTGACGATGAAACACAGAAATTGCGTCCGAATTTAACACAAAAGGCACAATGCCGACTTAAGTACAAGAGGACTAACACTCTAACATTCTATGATATAAACCTCTCCTGTGAGTCCAGTTTTAGATTCCGACGCTTCACGTCATTTAACTGTATCCCTTAGACCTTCTTATTAACGATGAAACACAGAAATAGCATCCGAATTTAATACAAAAGGCACAATGCCGTCTTAAATACAAGAGGACTGACACACTAACTTTCTATGATTTGAACCTCTCCTGTGAGTCCGGTTGTAGATTCCGATGCTTCACTTCAGGTTTACTGGATACCTTGGACATTCTTATTGACGATGAAACACAGAAATTGCAACCGAATTTAATGTAAAAGTCACAATGCCGACTTATGTACACGAGGACTGACACTCTAATTTTCTATGATTTGAACCTTTCCTGTGAGTCCAGTTTTAGATTCCGATGCTTCACTTCAGGTTTACTGTATCCCTTGGACCATCTTATTGACGATGAGACACAGAAATTGCATCCGAATTTAATACAAAGGCACAATGCCGACTTAAGTACAAGAGGACTGACACACTAACTTTCTATGTATTGAACCTCTCCTGTGAGTCCAGTTTTAGATTCCGATGCTTCACTTCAGGTTTACTGTATACCTTGGACTTTCTTATTGACGATGAAACATAGAAATTGCATCCGAATTTAATACAAAGACCACAATGCCTACTTAAGTACAAAAGGACTGACACTCTATCATTCTATGATTTGTACCTCTCCTGTGAGTCCAGTTTTAGATTCCGATCCTTCACTTCAGGTTTACTGTACACCTTGGACCTTCCTACTGACGATGAAACACAGAAATTGCATCCGAATTTAATACAATAGGCACAAAGCCGCCTTAAGTACAAGAGGACTAACACTCTAACTTTCTATGATTTAAACCTCCCCTGTGGGTCCAGTTTTATATTCTGATGCTTCACTTCAGGTTTACTGTAATCCTTGGACCTTCTTATTGACGATGAAACACAGAAATTGCATCCGAATTTAATACAAACGGCACAATGCCGACTTAAGTACAAGAGGACTGACACTCTAACATTCTATGATTTGAACCTCTCCTGTGAGTCAAGTTTTAGATTCCGATGCTTCACTTAAGGTTTACTGTATACCTTGGACCATCCTACTGACGATGAAACACATAAATTTCATCCGAATCTAATACAAAAGCCACAATGAGGACATAAGTACAAGAGGACTGACACTCTAACTTTCTATGATTTGAACCTCTCCTGTGAGTCCAGTTTTAGATTCTGATGCTTCACTTCAGGTTTACTGTATCCCTTGGACCTTCTTATTGACGATGAAACACAGAAATTGCATCTGAATTTAATACAAAAGACACAATGCCGACTTCAGAACTAGAGGACTGACACTCTAACTCCCTATGATTTAAACCTCTCCTGTGAGTCCAGTTTCAGATTCTGATGCTTTACTTCAGGTTTACAGAATACATTAGTCCTTTTTATTGACGATGAAGCACAGAAATTGCATCCGAATTTATTACAAAAGGCACAATGGCGACATAGGAACAAGAGGACTGACACCCTAACATTCTATGATTTGAACCTCTCCTGTGAGTCCAGTTTTAGATTCCGAATCCTCACTTCAGGTTTACTGTGTCCCTTGGACCATCTTATTGACGATGAAACACAGAAATTGCATCCGAATTCAATACAAAAGGCACAATACCGACTTAAGTACAAGAGGACTGACACTCTATCTTTCTATGAATTGAACCTCTCCTGTGTGTCCAGTTTTAGATTCCGATGCTTCACTTCAGGTTTACTATATCCCTTGGACCTTCTTATTGACGATGATCACAGAGATTGCATCCGAATTTAATACAAAAGTCACAATGCCGACTTAAGTACAAGAGGACTCACACTCTAACTTTCTACGATTTGAACTGCTCCTGTGAGTCCAGTTTTAGATTCCGATGCTTCACTTCAGGTTTACTTTATCCCTTGGACCCTCTTATTGACGATGAAACAAAGAAATTACATCCGAATTTAATACAAAAGGAACAATGAAGACTTAATTACAAGAGGTCTGACACTCGAACTTTATATGATTTAAACCCTTCCTGTGAGTCCAGTTCTAGATTCCGATGCGTCATTTAAGGTTTACTGTATGCCTTGGACATTCTTATTGACGATGAAACAAAGAAATTACATCCGAATTTAATACAAAAGGCACAATGAAGACTTAATTACAAGAGGTCTGACACTCGAACTTTATATGATTTAAACCCTTCCTGTGAGTCCAGTTCTAGATTCCGATGCTTCACTTCAGGTTTACTGTATACCTTTGACCTTCTTATTGACGATGAAACACAGAAATTGCATCCGAATTTAATACAAAAGGCACAATGCCGACTTAAGTACAAGAGGACTGACACTCTAACTTTCTATGATTTAAACCTCTCCTGTGAGTCCAGTTTTACATTCTGATGCTTCACTTCAGGTTTTCTGTATACTTTGGTCCTTCTTATTGACGATGAAGCACAGAAATTGCATCCGAATTTAATTCAAACGGCACAATGCCGACTTAAGTACAAGAGGACTGACACTCTAACTCTCTATGATTTAAACCTCTCCTGTGAGTCCAGTTTTAGATTCTGATGCTTTACTTCAGGTTTACTGTATACATTGGTCCTTTTTATTGACGATGGAGCACAGAAATTGCATCCGAATTTAATACAAAAGGCACAATGCCGACATATGTACAAGAGGACTGACACTCTAATCTTCTAAGATTTGACCCTCTCCTGTGAGTCCAGTTTTAGATTCCGATGCTTCACTTCAGGTTTACTGTATCCCTTGGACCATCTTATTGACGATGAAACACAGAAATTGCATCCGAATTTAATACAAGAGGCACTATGCCGAAATAAGTACAAGAGGACTGACACTCTAACTCTCTATGATTGAAACCTCTCCTGTGAGTCCAGTTTTGGATTCTGATGCTTTACTTCAGGATTATTGTAACCCTTGGACCTTCGTATTGACGATGAAACACAGCAATTGCATCCGAATTTAATACAAAAGGCACAATGCCGACTTAAGTACAAGAGGACTGACAATCGAACTTTCTATGAATTGAACCTCTCTTGTGAGTCCAGTTTTAGATTCTGATGCTTCACTTCGGGTTTACTGTATACCTTGGAGTTTCTTATTCACGATGAAACATAGAAATTGCATACGAATTTAATACAAAAGGCACAATGCCGACTTCAGTAGAAGAGAACTGACACTCTAACATTCAATGATTTGAACCTCTCCTGTGAGTCCAGTTTTAGATTCCGATGCTTTACTTCTGGTTTACTGTATCCCTTGAACCTTCTTATTGACGATCAAACACAGAAATTGCACCCGAATTTAATACAAAAGGCACAATGCCGACTTAATTATAAGAGGACTGACATTCGAATTTTCTATGATATAAACCTCTCCGGCGAGTCCAGTATTAGATTCCGATGCTTCATTTAAGGTTTACTGTTTACCTTGGACATTCTTATTGACGATGAAACATAGAAATTGCATCCGAATTTAATACAAAAGGCACAATGCCGACATCAGTAGAAGAGAACTGACACGCTAACATTCAATGATTTGAACCTCTCCTGTGAGTCCAGTTTTAGATACCGATGCTACACTTCCGGTTTACTATATCCCTTGGACCTTCTTATTGACCATGAAACACAGAAATTGCATCCGAATTTAGTACATAAGGTTAATGCCGACTTAAGTACAAGAATACTCATATTCTAACATTCTTTGATTTGAACCTCTCCTGTGAGTCCAGTTTTAGATTCCGATGCTTCACTTCAGGTTTACTGTATAACTTGGACCTTCTTATTGACGATGAAACACATAAATTGCATCCGAATTTAATACAAAAGACACAATGCCAACTGAATTACAAGAGGACTGACACTCTAACTTTCTAAGATTTCAATCTCTCCTGTGAGTCCAGTTTTAGATTCTGAGTCTTCACATCAGGTTTTCTGTATATCTTGGTCCATCTTATTGACGATGAAGCACAGAAATTGCATCCGAATTTAATACAAAAGCCACAATGCCGACTTAAGTACCAGAGGACTCACACTCTAACTTTCTATGATTTGAACCTCTCCTGTGAGTCCAGTTTTAGATTCCGATGCTTCACTTCAGGTTTACTGTATCCCTTGCACCTTCTTTTTGACGATGAAACATAGAAATTGCATCCGAATTTAATACAAAAGGCACAATCCGACTTAAGTACAAGAGGACTGACACTCTAACTCTCTATGATTTAAAACTCTCCTGTGAGTCCAGTTTTGGATTCTGATGCTTTACTTCAGGATTACTGTATACATTGGTCCTTTTTATTGAAGATGGAGCACAGAAATGGTATCCGAATTTAATACAAAGGGCACAATGATGACTTAATTACAAGAGGACTGACACTCGAACTTTCTATGATTTAAACCACTCCTGTGAGTCCAGTTCTAGATTCCGATGCTTCATTTAAGGTTTACTGTATAGATTGGACATTTTGATTGACGATGAAACACAGAAATTGCATCCGAATTTAATACAAAATGCACAATGAGGACTTAAGTAGAAGAGGAATGACACTCTAACATTCTGTTATTTGAACCTCTCCTGTTAGTCCAGTTTTAGATTCCGATGCTTCACTTCAGGTTTATTGTAACCCTTGGACCTTCTTATTGACGATGAAACACAGAAATTGCATCCAAATTTAATACAAAAGGCACAATGCCGACTTAAGTACAAGAGGACTGACACTCTAACTTTCTATGAATTGAACGTCTCGTGTGAGTCCAGTTTTAGATTCCGATGCTTCAATTCAGGTTTTTTACATCCCTTGGACCTTCTTATTGACGATGAACACCGAAATTGCATCCGAATTTAATACAAAAGGCACAATGACGACTTAAGTACAAGAGAACTGACTCTCTAACTTTCTATGATTTGAACCTCTCCTGTGAGTCCAGTATTAGATTCCGATGCTTCACTTCACCTTTACTGTATCCCTTGGACTTTCTCATTGACGATGAAACATAGAAATTGCATACGAATTTAATACAAAAGGCACAATGCCGACTTCAGTAGAAGAGATCTGACACTCTAACATTCAATGATTTGATCCTCTCCTGTGAGTCCAGTTTTAGATTCCGATGCCTTACTTCCGGTTTACTATATCCCTTGGACCTTCTTGTTGACGATCAAACGCAGAAATTGCATCCGAATTTAGTACAAAAGGCACAATGCCGACTTAAGTACAAGAATACTCACATTCTAACTTTCTATGATTTGAACCTCTCCTGTGAGTCCAGTTTTAGATTCCGATGCTTCACTTCAGGTTTACTGTATACCTTGGACCTTCTTATTGACGATGAAACACATAAATTGCATCCGAATTTAATACAAAAGGCACAATGCCGACTTAAGTACAAGAGGACTGACACTCTAACTCTCTATGATTTAAACCTCTCCTGTGTGTCCAGTTTTGGATTCTGATGCATTACTTCAGGATTACTGTATACATTGGTCCTTTTTATTGACGATGGAGCACAGAAATTGCATCCGAATTTAATACAAAGGGCACAATGCCGACTTAATTACAAGAGGACTGACACTCGAACATTCTATGATTTAAACCTCTCCTGTGAGTCCAGTTCTAGATTCCGATGCTTCATTTAAGGTTTACTGTATACCTTGGACCTTCTTATTGACGATGAAACACAGAAATTGCACCCGAATTTAATTCAAAATGCACAATGAAGACTTAAGTAGAAGAGGAATGACACTCTAACATTCTGTTATTTGAACCTCTCCTGTTAGTCCAGTTTTAGATTCCGACGCTTCACTTCAGGTTTACTGTAAACCTTGGACGTTCTTATTGACGATGAAACGCAGAAATTGCATCCGAATTTAATTTAAAAGGCACAATGCCGACTTAAGTACAAGAGCACTGACACTCTAACTTTCTATGAATTGAGCCTCTCCTGTGAGTCCAGTTTTACATTCCGATGCTTCACGTCCGGTTTACTGTATACCTCGGATTTTCTTATTGACGATGAAACATAGAAATTGCATACGAATTTAATACAAAAGGCACAATGCCGACTTCAGTAGAAGGGAACTGACACTCTAACAATCAATGATTTGAACCTCTCCTGTGAGTCCAGATTTAGATTCCGATGCTTCACTTCAGGTTTACTGTATCCCTTGGACCTTCTTATTGACGATGAAACACAGAAATTGCCTCCGAATTTAATACAAAAGGCACAATGCCGACTTAAGTACAAGAGGAATGACACTCTAACTTTCTATGAATTGAACGTCTCGTGTGAGTCCAGTTTTAGATTCCGATGCTTCACTTCAGGTTTACTATATCCCTTGGACCTTCTTATTGACGATGAAGTACAGAAATTGCATCCGAATTCAATACAAAAGCCACAATGCCGACTTAAGTACAAGAGGACTCACACTCCAACATTCTATGATATAAACCTCTCCTGTGAGTCCAGTTTTAGATTCTGATGCTCCACTTCAGGTTTACTGTATACCTTGGACTTTCTTATTGACGATGAAACACAGAAATTACATCCGAATTTAATACAAAAGGTACAATGCCGACTTAAGTACAAGAGGACTGACACTCTAATATTCTATGATTTGAACCTCTCCTGTTAGTCAAGTTTTAGATTCCGATGCTTCACTTAAGGTTTACTGTATACCTTGGACCTTCTTGTTGACGATGAAACACAGAAATTGCATCTGAAATTAATACAAAAGGCACAATCCCGACTTAAGTACAAGAGGACTGACACTCTAAGTTTCTGTGATTTGAACCTATCCTGTGAGTTGGGTTTTAGATTTCGATGCTTCACTTCAGGTTTACTGTATACCTTGGACCTTCTTATTGACGATGAAACACAGAAATTGCATCCGAATTCAATACAAAGCCACAATGCCGACTTATGTACAAGAGGACTAACACTCTAACATTCTATGATATAAACTTCTCCTGTGAGTCCAGTTTTAGATTCTGATGCTTCACTTCAGGTTGACTGTATACCTTGGACTTTCTTATTGACGATGAAACACAGAAATTACATCCGAATTTAATACAAAAGGTACAATGCCGACATAAGTACAAGAGGACTGACACTCTAATATTCTATGATTTGAACCTCTCCTGTTAGTCACGTTTTAGATTCCGATGCTTCACTTAAGGTTTACTGTATACCTTGGACCTTCTTATTGACGATGAAACACATAAATTACATCCGAATTTAATTCAAAGGCCACAATGCCGACTTAAGTACAAGAGGACTGACACTGTAACTCTCTATGATTTAAACCTCTCCTGTGAGTCCAGTTTTAGATTCTGATGCTTTACTTCAGGTTTACTGTATCCATTGATCCTTTTTATTGACGATGAAGCACAGAAATTGCATCCGAATTTAATACAAAAGGCACAATGCCGACTTAAGTACAAGAGGACTGACACTCTAACTCTCTATGATTTAAGCCTCTCCTGTGAGTCCAGTTATAGATTCTGATGCTTCACTTCATTTAACTGTATCCCTTTGACCTTCTTATTGACGATGAAACACAGAAATTGCATCCGAGTTTAATACAAAAGTCACAATGCCGACTTATGTACAAGAGGACTAATACTCTAGATTACTAAGATTTGAACCTCTCCTGTGAGACCAGTTTTAGATTCCGATGCTTCACTTCAGGTTTACTGTATCCCTTGGACCATCTTATTGACGATGAAACACAGAAATTGGATCCGAATTTAATACAAAAGGCACAATGCCGACTTAAGTACTAGAGGACTGACACTCTAACATTCTATGAATAGAACCTCTCCTGTGAGTCCAGCTTTAGATTCCGATGCTTCACTTCAGGTTTACTGTATACCTTGGACTTGCTTATTGACGACGAAACATAGAAATTGCATTCGAATTTCATACAAATGTCACAATGCCGACTTAAGTACAAGAGGACTGACACTCTAACATTCTATGATTTGAACCTCTCCTGTGAGTCCACTTTTAGATTCCGAATCCTCACTTCAGGTTTACTGTGTCCCTTGGACCATCTTATTGACGATGAAACACAGAAATTGCAACCGAATTTAATACAAAAGTCACAATACCGACTGAAGTACAAGAGGACTGAACTGTAACTTTCTATGAATTGAACCTCTCGTGTGAGTCCAGTTTTAGATTCCGATGCTTCACTTCAGGTTTACTATATCCCTTGGACCTTCTTATTGACGATTAAACTCAGAAATTGCATCCCAATTTAATACAAAAGGCACAATGCCGACTTAAGTACAAGAGGACTCACACTCTAACTTTTATGAATTGAACCTCTCCTGTGAGTCCAGTTATAGATTCCGATGCTACACTTCGTGTTTACTGTATACCATGGATCTTCTTATCGACGATGAAACACAGAAATTGCATCCGAATTTAATACGAAAGGCACATGGCCGACTTAATTACAAGAGAACTGACACTCCAACTTTTTTTGATTTAAACCTCACCTGTGAGTCCAGTTTCAGATTCCGATGCCTTACTTCAGGTTTACTGTATACCTTGGACATTCTTATTGATGATGAAACACGGAAATTGCATCCGAATTTAATTCAAAAGGCACAATGCCGACATAAGTATAAGAGGAGTTACACTCTAACTTTCTATGGTTTAAATCTCTCCTGTGAGACCAGTTTTAGATTCTGATGCTTCACTTCAGGTTTACTGTATACCTTGGACCTTCTTATTGCCGATGAAACATAGAAATTGCATCCGAATTTAATACAAAAGGCACAATGCCGACTTAAGTACAAGAGGACCGACACTCTAAGTTTCTGTGATTTGAACCTCTCCTGTGAGGTGAGTTTTAGATTTCGATGCTTCACTTCAGGTTTACTGTATACCTTGGACCTTCTTATTGACGATGAAACACAGAAATTGCGTCCGAATTTAACACAAAAGGCACAATGCCGACTTAAGTACAAGAGGACTAACACTCTAACATTCTATGATATAAACCTCTCCTGTGAATCCAGTTTTAGATTCCGACGCTTCACGTCATTTAACTGTATCCCTTAGACCTTCTTATTAACGATGAAACACAGAAATAGCATCCGAATTTAATACAAAAGGCACAATGCCGACTTAAATACAAGAGGACTGACACACTAACTTTCTATGATTTGAACCTCTCCTGTGAGTCCGGTTGTAGATTCCGATGCTTCACTTCAGGTTTACTGTATACCTTGGACATTCTTATTGACGATGAAACACAGAAATTGCAACCGAATTTAATGTAAAAGTCACAATGCCGACTTATGTACACGAGGACTGATACTCTAATTTTCTATGATTTGAACCTTTCCTGTGAGTCCAGTTTTAGATTCCGATGCTTCACTTCAGGTTTACTGTATCCCTTGGACCATCTTATTGACGATGAGACACAGAAATTGCATCCGAATTTAATACAAAGGCACAATGCCGACTTAAGTACAAGAGGACTGACACACTAACTTTCTATGTATTGAACCTATCCTGTGAGTCCAGTTTTAGATTCCGATGCTTCACTTCAGGTTTACTGTATACCTTGGACTTTCTTATTGACGATGAAACATAGAAATTGCATCCGAATTTAATTCAAAAACCACAATGCCTACTTAAGTACAAAAGGACTGACACTCTATCATTCTATGATTTGAACCTCTCCTGTGAGTCCAGTTTTAGATTCCGATCCTTCACTTCAGGTTTACTGTATACCTTGGACCTTCCTACTGACGATGAAACACAGAAATTGCATCCGAATTTATTACAAAAGGCACAAAGCTGCCTTAAGTACAAGAGGACTAACACTCTAACTTTCTATGATATAAACCTCCCCTGTGGGTCCAGTTTTATATCCTGATGCTTCACTTCAGGTTTACTGTAATCCTTGGACCTTCTTATTGACGATGAAACACAGAAATTGCATCCGAATTTAATACAAAAGGCACAATGCCGACTTAAGTACAAGAGGACTGACACTCTAACATTCTATGATTTGAACCTCTCCTGTGAGTCAAGTTTTAGATTCCGATGCTTCACTTAAGGTGTACTGTATACCTTGGACCATCCTACTGACGATGAAACACATAAATTTCATCCGAATCTAATACAAAAGCCACAATGAGGACATAAGTACAAGAGGACTGACACTCTAACTTTCTATGATTTGAACCTCTCCTGTGAGTCCAGTTTTAGATTCTGATGCTTCACTTCAGGTTTACTGTATCCCTTGGACATTCTTATTGACGATGAAACACAGAAATTGCATCTGAATTTAATACAAAAGACACAATGCCGACTTCAGAACAAGAGGACTGACACTCTAACTCCCTATGATTTAAACCTCTCCTGTGAGTCCAGTTTCAGATTCTGATGCTTTACTTCAGGTTTACTGAATACATTGGTCCTTTTTATTGACGATGAAGCACAGAAATTGCATCCGAATTTATTACAAAAGGCACAATGGCGACATAGGAACAAGAGGACTGACACTCTAACATTCTATGATTTGAACCTCTCCTGTGAGTCCAGTTTTAGATTCCGAATCCTCACTTCAGGTTTACTGTGTCCCTTGGACCATCTTATTGACGATGAAACACAGAAATTGCATCCGAATTCAATACAAAAGGCACAATACCGACTTAAGTACAAGAGGACTGACACTCTAACTTTCTATGAATTGAACCTCTCCTGTGAGTCCAGTTTTAGAATCCGATGCTTCACTTCCGGTTTACTATATCCCTTGGACCTTCGTTTTGACGATGAAACACAAAATTGCATCCGAATTTAATACAAAAGGCACAATGCCGGCTTAAGTACAAGAGGACTCATACTCTAACTTTGTATGCTTTGAACCTCTCCTGTAAGGTGAGTTTCAGATTTCGATGCTTCACTGCAGGTTTACTGTATACCTTGGACCTTCTTATTGACGATGAAACACAGAAATTGCGTCCGAATTTAACAGAAAAGGCACAATTCCATCATAAGTACAAGAGGACTAACACTCTAACATTCTATGATATAAACCTCTCCTGTGAGTCCAGTTTTAGATTCTGATGCTTCACTTCAGGTTTATTGTATACCTTAGACCTTCTTATTGACGATGAAACACAGAAATTGCATCTGAATTTAATACAAAAGGCACAAAGCCGACTTAAGTACAAGAGGACTGACACTCTAACTTTCTATGATTAGAACCTCTCCTGTGAATCCAGTTTTATATTCCGATGCTTCACTTTAGGTAACGGCATCCCTTGGACAATCTTATTGACGATGAAACATAGAAATTGCATCCGAATTTCATACAAAAGGCACAATGCTGACTTAAGTACAAGAGGACTGACACTCTATCTCACTATGATTTAAGATTCTCCTGTAAGTCCAGTTTTAGATTCCGACGCTTCACTTCATTTAACTGTATCCCTTAGACATTCTTATTGACGATGAAACACAGTAATAGCATCCGAATTTAATACAAAAAGCACAATGCCGACTTAAGTACAAGAGGAATGACACACTAACTTTCTATGATTTGAACCTCTCCTGTGAGTCCGGTTGTAGATTCCGAAGCTTCACTTCAGGTTAAACTGTATACCTTGGACATTCTTACTGACGATGAAACACAGAAATTGCGTCCGTATTTAATACAAAAGGCACAATGCCGACTTAAGTACAAGAGGACAGACACTCTAACTTTCTATGAATTGAACCTCTCCTGTGAGTTCAGTTTTGGATTCCGATGCTTCACTTCCTGTTTTCTGTATACCTTGGATTTTCTTATTGACGATGAAACATAGAAATTGCATGCGAATTTAATACAAAAGGCACAATCCGACATAAGTACAAGAGGACTGACAATCTAACTTTCTATGAATTGAACCTCTCTTGTGAGTCCAGTTTTAGATTCTGATGCTTTACTTCGGGTTTACTGTATACCTTGGAGTTTCTTATTGACGATGAAACATAGAAATTGCATCCGAATTCAATACAAAAGGCACAATGCCGACTTAAGTACAAGAGGACTGGCACTCTAACTTTCTATGAATTGAACCTCTCCTGTGAGTCCAGTTTTTGATTCCGATGCTTCACTTCAGGTTTACTTTAACCCTTGGACCTTCTTATTGACGATGAAACACAGAAATTGCATCCGAATTTAATACAAAAGGCACAATGCCGACTTAAGTACAAGAGGACTCACACTCTAACTTTCTATGATTTGAACCTCTCCTGTAAGTCCAGTTTTAGATTCCGATGCTTCACTTCAGGTTTACTGTATCCCTTGGACCTTCTTATTGACGATGAAACTCAGAAATTACATCCGAATTTAATACAAAAGGCACAATGCCGATTTAATTACAAGAGGACTGACACTCGGACGTTCTATGATTTAAACCTCTCCTGTAAGTCCAGCTTTAGATTCCGATGCTTCATTTCAGGTTTACTGTATACCTTGGACATTCTTATTGCCGATGAAACACAGAAATTGCATCCGAATTTAATACAAAAAGCACAATGCCGATTGAAGTACAAGAGGGCTGACACTCCAACAATCTATGATTTGAATCTCTCCTGTGAGTTGAAATTTAGTTTCCGATGCTTCACTTCAGGTTTACAGTATACCTTGGACCTTCTTATTGACAATTAAACACAGAAATTGCATCCGAATTTAATACAAAAGGCACAATGCCGACTTAAGTACAAAAGGACTGACACTCTAACTTTCTATGATTTGGCCCAATCCTGTGAGTTGAGTTTTAGATTCCGATGCTTCACTTCAGGTTTACTGTATACCTTCAACCTTCTTATTGACGATGAAACACAGAAATTGCATCCGAATTCAATACAAAAAGCACAATGCCGGCTTAAGTACAAGAGGAGAGACACTTTAACTTTCTATGATTTAAACCTCTCCTGTGAGTCCAGTATTAGATTCAGATGCTTCACTTAAGGTTTACTGTATACCTTCGACCTTACTACTGACGATGAAACACATAAATTACATCCGAATTTAATACAAAAGGCACAATGCCGACATAAGTACAAGAGGACTAACTTTCTAACATTCTATGATATAAACCTCTCCTGTGAGTCCAGTTTTAGATTCTGATCCTTCACTTCAGGTTTACTGTATACCTTGGACCTTCTTATTGACGATGAAACACAGAAATTGCATCCGAATTTAATACAAAAGGCACAATGCCCACTTAAGTACAAGAGGACTGACACTCTAACATTCTACGATTTGAACCTCTCCTGTGAGTCAAGTTTTAGATTCCGATGCTTCACTTAAGGTTTACTGTATACCTTGGACCATCCTACTGACGATGAAACACATAAATTACATCCGAAACTAATACAAAAGCCACAATGAGGACATAAGTACAAGAGAACTGACACTCTAACTTTCTATGATTTGAACCTCTCCTGTGAGTCCAGTTTTAGATTCTGATGCTTCACTTCAGGTTCACTGTATCCCTTGGACCTTCTTATTGACGATGAAACACAGAAATTGCATCTGAATTTAATACAAAAGACACAATGCCGACTTCAGAACAAGAGGACTGACACTCTAACTCCCTATGATTTAAACCTCTCCTGTGAGTCCAGTTTCAGATTCTGATGCTTTACTTCAGGTTTACTGAATACATTGGTCCTTTTTATTGACGATGAAGCACAGAAATTGCATCCGAATTTATTACAAAAGGCACAATGGCGACATAGGAACAAGAGGACTGACACTCTAACATTCTATGATTTGAACCTCTCCTGTGAGTCCAGTTTTAGATTCCGAATCCTCACTTCAGGTTTACTGTGTCCCTTGGACCATCTTATTGACGATGAAACACAGAAATTGCATCCGAATTCAATACAAAAGGCACAATACCGACTTAAGTACAAGAGGACTGACACTCTAACTTTCTATGAATTGAACCTCTCCTGTGAGTCCAGTTTTAGAATCCGATGCTTCACTTCCGGTTTACTATATCCCTTGGACCTTCGTTTTGACGATGAAACACAGAAATTGCATCCGAATTTAATACAAAAGGCACAATGCCGGCTTAAGTACAAGAGGACTCACACTCTAACTTTCTATGATTCGAACCTCTCCTGTAAGGTGGGTTTTAGATTTCGATGCTTCACTGCAGGTTTACTGTATACCTTGGACCTTCTTATTGACGATGAAACACAGAAATTGCGTCCGAATTTAACAGAAAAGGCACAATTCCGACATAAGTACAAGAGGACTAACACTCTAACATTCTATGATTTAAACCACTCCTGTGGGTCCAGTTTTATATCCTGATGCTTCACTTCAGGCTTACTGTATACCTTGGACCTTCTTATTGACGATGAAACACAGAAATTGCATCCGAATTTAATACAAAAGGCACAATGCCGACTTAAGTACAAGTGGACTGACACCCTAACATTCTATGATTTGAACCTCTCCTGTGAGTCCAGTTTTAGATTCTGATGCTTCACTTCAGGTTTACTGTATCCCTTGGACCTTCTTATTGACGATGAAACACAGAAATTGCATCTGAATTTAATACAAAAGGCACAAAGCCGACTTAAGTACAAGAGGACTGACACTCTAACTTTCTATGATTAGAACCTCTCCTGTGAATCCAGTTTTATATTCCGATGCTTCACTTCAGGTAACTGCATCCCTTGGACAATCTTATTGACGATGAAACATAGAAATTGCATCCGAATTTCATACAAAAGACACAATGCCGTCTTAAGTACAAGACGACTTACACTCTAACATTCTATGATTTGAACCTCTCCTGTGAGTCCAGTTCTAGATTCCGATGCTTCACTTCAGGTTTACTGAATCCCTTGGACCTTCTTATTGACGATGAAAAACAGAAATTGCATCCGAATTTATTACAGAAGGCACAATGCTGACTTAAGTACAAGAGGACTGAACTGTAACTTTCTATGAATTGAATCTCTCCTGTTAGTCCAGTTTTAGATTCCGATGCTTCACTTCAGGTTTACTATATCCCTTGAACCTTCTTATTGACGATGAAACACAGAAATTGCACCCGAATTTAATACAAAAGGCACAATGCCGACTTAAGTACAAGAGGACAGACACTCTAACTTTCTATGAATTGAACCTCTCCTGTGAGTTCAGTTTTGGATTCCGATGCTTCACTTCCGGATTTCTGTATACCTTGGACTTTCATATTGACGATGAAACATAGGAATTGCATGCGAATTTAACACAAAAGGCACAATGCCGACACAAGTACAAGAGGACTGGCACTCTAACATTCTATGATTTGAACCTCTCCTGTGAGTCCAGCTTTAGATTCCGATGCTTCACTTCAGGTTCACTGTATACCTTGGACCTTCTTATCGACGATGAAACACAGAAATTGCATCCGAATTTAATACAAAAGGCACAATGCCGACTTAAGTACAAGAGTACTGGCACTCTAACTTTCTATGAATTGAACCTCTCCTGTGAGTCCAGTTTTAGATTCCGATGCTTCACTTCAGGTTTACTATAACCCTTGGACCTTCTTATTGACGATGAAACACAGAAATTGCATCCGAATTTAATACAAAAGGCACAATGCCGACTTAAGTACAAGAGGACTCACACTCTAAATTTCTATGATTTGAACCTCTCCTGTAAGTCCAGTTTTAGATTCCGATGTTTCACTTCAGGTTTACTGTATCCCTTGGACCTTCTTATTGACGATGAAACTCAGAAATTACATCCGAATTTAATACAAAAGGCACAATGCCGATTTAATTACAAGAGGACTGACACTCGGACGTTCTATGATTTAAACCTCTCCTGTAAGTCCAGCTTTAGATTCCGATGCTTCATTTCAGGTTTACTGTATACCTTGGACATTCTTATTGCCGATGAAACACAGAAATTGCATCCGAATTTAATACAAAAAGCACAATGCCGATTGAAGTACAAGAGGGCTGACACTCCAACAATCTATGATTTGAATCTCTCCTGTGAGTTGAAATTTAGTTTCCGATGCTTCACTTCAGGTTTACAGTATACCTTGGACCTTCTTATTGATAATTAAACAAAGAAATTGCATCCGAATTTAATACAAAAGGCACAATGCCGACTTAAGTACAAAAGGACTGACACTCTAACTTTCTATGATTTGGACCAATCCTGTGAGTTGAGTTTTAGATTCCGATGCTTCACTTCAGGTTTACTGTATACCTTCAACCTTCTTATTGACGATGAAACACAGAAATTGCATCCGAATTCAATACAAAAAGCACAATGCCGGCTGAAGTACAAGAGGAGAGACACTTTAACTATCTATGATTTAAACCTCTCCTGTGAGTCCAGTTTTAGATTCAGATGCTTCACTTCAGGTTTACTGTATACCTTGGTCCTTCTTATTGACGACGAAGCACAGAAATTGCATCCGAATTTAATACAAAAGTCTCATTGCCGACTTAAGTACAAGAGGACTTACACTCTAACATTCTATGATTTGTACCTCTCCTGTGAGTCCAGTTTAAGATTCCGATGCATCACTTCAGGTTTACTGTATCCCTTGGACCTTCTTACTGACGATGAAGCACAGAAATTGCATCCGAATTGATTACAAAAGGCATAATGCCGACTTAAGTACAAGATGACTGACACTCTAAGTATCTGTGACTTGAACCTCTCCTGTGAGTTGAGTTTTAGATTCCGATGCTTCACTTAAGGTTTACTGTATACCTTCGACCTTGCTACTGACGATGAAACACATAAATTACATCCGAATTTAACACAAAAGGCACAATGCCGACATAAGTACAAGAGGACTAACTTTCTAACATTCTATGATATAAACCTCTCCTGTGAGTCCAGTTTTAGATTCTGATCCTTCACTTGAGGTTTACTGTATACCTTGGACCTTCTTATTGACGATGAAACACAGAAATTGCATCCGAATTTAATACAAAAGGCACAATGCCCACATAAGTACAAGAGGACTGACACTCTAACATTCTACGATTTGAACCTCTCCTGTGAGACCAGTTTTAGATTCCGATGCTTCACTTAAGGTTTACTGTATACCTTGGACCTTGCTACTGACGATGAAACACATAAATTACATCCGAATTTAATACAAAAGGCACAATGCCGACTTAAGTACAAGAGGACTGACCCTCTGACTCTCTATGATTGAAACCTCTCCTGTGAGTCCAGTTTCAGATTCTGATGGTTTACATCAGGTTTACTGTATACATTGGTCCTTTTTATTGACGATGAAGCACAGAAATTGCATCCGAATTTAATACTAAAGGCACAATGGCGACCTAAGTATAAGAGGACTGACACTCTAACTTTCCATGAATTGAACCTCTCCTGTGAGTCCAGTTTTAGATTCCGGTGCTTCACTTCATTTTACTGTATCCCTTAGACCTTCTTATTGACGATGAAACACAGAAATTGCAACCCAATTTAATGCAAACGGCACAATGCCGACTTAAGTACAAGAGGACTGACACTCTAACTTTCTATGATTAGAACCTTTCCTGTAAGCCCAGTTTTAGATTCCGATGCTTCACTTCAGGTTTACTGTATACCTTGGACTTGCTTATTGACGACGAAACATAGAAATTGCATTCGAATTTCATACAAATGTCACAATGCCGACTTAAGTACAAGAGGACTGACACTCTAACATTCTATGATTTGAACCTCTCCTGTGAGTCCAGTTTTAGATTCCGAATCCTCACTTCAGGTTTGCTGTGTCCCTTGGACCATCTTATTGACGATGAAGCACAGAAATTGCATCCGAATTTAATACTAAAGGCACAATGGCGACCTAAGTACAAGAGGACTGACACTCTAATTTTTATGAATTGAACCTCTCCTGTGAGTCCAGTTATAGATTCCGATGCTTCACTTCGTGTTTACTGTATACCTTGGACCTTCTTATCGACGATGAAACACAGAAATTGCATCCGAATTTAATACGAAAGGCACATTGCCGACTTAATTACAAGAGGACTGACACTCCAACTTTTTTTGATTTAAACCTCACCTGTGAGTCCAGTTTTAGATTCCGGTGCCTTACTTCAGGTTTACTGTATACCTTGGACATTCTTATTGATGATGAAACACGGAAATTGCATCCGAATTTAATTCAAAAGGCACAATGCCGACTTAAGTATAAGAGGAGTTACACTCTAACTTTCTATGGTTTAAATCTCTCCTGTGAGACCAGTTTTAGATTCTGATGCTTCACTTCAGGTTTACTGTATACCTTGGACCTTCTTATTGCCGATGAAACATAGAAATTGCATCCGAATTTAATACAAAAGGCACAATGCCGACTTAAGCACAAGAGGACCGACACTCTAAGTTTCTGTGATTTGAACCTCTCCTGTGAGGTGAGTTTTAGATTTCGATGCTTCACTTCAGGTTTACTGTATACCTTGGACCTTCTTATTGACGATGAAACACAGAAATTGCGTCCGAATTTAACACAAAAGGCACAATGCCGACTTAAGTACAAGAGGACTAACACTCTAACATTCGATGATATAAACCTCTCCTGTGAGTCCAGTTTTAGATTCCGACGCTTCACGTCATTTAACTGTATCCCTTAGACCTTCTTATTAACGATGAAACACAGAAATAGCATCCGAATTTAATACAAAAGGCACAATGCCGACTTAAATACAAGAGGACTGACACACTAACTTTCTATGATTTGAACCTCTCCTGTGAGTCCGGTTGTAGATTCCGATGCTTCACTTCAGGTTTACTGTATACCTTGGACATTCTTATTGACGATGAAACACAGAAATTGCAACCGAATTTAATGTAAAAGTCACAATGCCGACTTATGTACACGAGGACTGACACTCTAATTTTCTATGATTTGAAAATTTCCTGTGAGTCCAGTTTTAGATTCCGATGCTTCACTTCAGGTTTACTGTATACCTTGGACTTTCTAATTGACGATGAAACATAGAAATTGCATCCGAATTTAATACAAAAACCACAATGCCTACTTAAGTACAAAAGGACTGACACTCTATCATTCTATGGTTTGAACATCTCCTGTGAGTCCAGTTTTAGATTCCGATCCTTCACTTCAGGTTTACTGTATACCTTGGACCTTCCCACTGACGATGAAACACAGAAATTGCATCCGAATTATTTCAAAAGGCACAAAGCCGCCTTAAGTACAAGAGGCATAACACTCTAACTTTCTATGATATAAACCTCCCCTGTGGGTCCAGTTTTATATCCTGATGCTTCACTTCAGGTTTACTGTAATCCTTGGACCTTCTTATAGACGATGAAACACAGAAATTGCATCCGAATTCAATACAAAAGGCACAATGCCGACTTAAGCACAAGAGGACTGACACTCTAACATTCTATGTATTGAACCTCTCCTGAGAGTCAAGTTTTAGATTCCGATGCTTCACTTAAGGTTTACTGTATACCTTGGACCATCCTACTGACGATGAAACACATAAATTTCATCCAAATCTAATACAAAAGCCACAATGAGGACATAAGTACAAGAGGACTGACACTCTAACTTTCTATGATTTGAACCTCTCCTGTGAGTCCAGTTTTAGATTCTGATGCTTCACTTCAGGTTTACTGTATCCGTTGGACCTTCTTATTGACGATGAAACACAGAAATTGCATCTGAATTTAATACAAAAGACACAATGCTGACTTCAGAACAAGAGGACTGACACTCTAACTCCCTATGATTTAAACCTCTCCTGTGAGTCCAGTTTCAGATTCTCATGCTTTACTTCAGGTCTACTGAATACATTGGTCCTTTTTATTGACGATGAAGCACAGAAATTGCATCCGAATTTATTACAAAAGGCACAATGGCGACATAGGAACAAGAGGACTGAAACTCTAACATTCTATGATTTGAACCTCTCCTGTGAGTCCAGTTTTAGATTCCGAATCCTCACTTCAGGTTTACTGTGTCCCTTGGACCATCTTGTTGACGATGAAACACAGAAATTGCATCCGAATTCAATACAAAAGGCACAATACAGATTTAAGTACAAGAGGACTGACACTCTAACTTTCTATGAATTGAACCTCTCCTGTGAGTCCAGTTTTAGAATCCGATGCTTCACTTCCGGTTTACTATATCCCTTGGACCTTCGTTTTGACGATGAAACACAGAAATTGCATCCGAATTTAATATAAAAGGCACAATGCCGGCTTAAGTACAAGAGGACTCACACTCTAACTTTCTATGATTTGAACCTCTCCTGTAAGGTGAGTTTTAGATTTCGATGCTTCACTGCAGGTTTACTGTATACCTTGGACCTTCTTATTGACGATGAAACACAGAAATTGCGTCCGAATTTAACAGAAAAGGCACAATTCCGACATAAGTACAAGAGGACTAACACTCTAACATTCTATGATATAAACCTCTCCTGTGAGTCCAGTTTTAGATTCTGATGCTTCACTTCAGGTTTACTGTATACCTTAGACCTTCTTCTTGACGATGAAACACAGAAACTGCATCCGAATTTATTACAAAAGGCACAATGCCGACTTAAGTACAAGAGGACTGACACTCTAACATTCTATGATTTGAACCTCTCCTGTGAGTCATGTTTTAGATTCCGATGCTTCACTTAAGGTTACTGAATACCTTGGACCTTCTTATTGACGATGAAACACATAAATTACATCCGAATTTAATACAAAAGCCACATAGCCGAGTTAAGTACAAGAGGACTGACACTCTAACTTTCAATGATTTGAACCCCAGCTGTGAGTCCAGTTTTAGATTCTGATGCTTCGCTTCAGGTTTATTACACCCCTTGGACTTTCTTATTGACGATGAAACACAGAAAATGCATCCGAATTTAATACAAAAGGCACAATTCTGACTTAAGTACAAGAGGACTGACACTCTAACTCACTATGATTTAAGATTCTCCTGTGAGTCCAGTTTTAGATTCTGATGCTTTACTTCAGGTTTACTGTATAAATTGGTCCTTTTTATTGACGATGAAGCACAGAAATTGCATCCCAATTTAATACAAAAGGCACAATGCCGACATAAGTACAAGAGGACTGACACTCTAACTTTCTATGATTTGAACCTCTCCTGTGAGTCCAGTTTTAGATTCCGACGCTTCACTTCATTTAACTGTATCCCTTAGACTTTCTTATTGACGATGAAACACAGTAATAGCATCCGAAATTAATACAAAAGGCACAATGCCGACTTAAGTACAAGAGGAATGACACACTAACTTTCTATGATTTGAACCTCCCCTGTGAGTCCGGTTGTAGATTCCGAAGCTTCACTTCAGGTTAAACTGTATACCTTGGACATTCTTACTGACGATGAAACACAGAAATTGCATCCGTATTTAATACAAAAGGCACAATGCCGACTTACGTACAAGAGGACTAACACTCTAACGTTCTATGATTTAAACCACTCCTGTGGGTCCAGATTTATATCCTGATGCTTCACTTCAGGCTTACTGTATACCTTGGACCTTCTTATTGACGATGAAACACAGAAATTGCATCCGAATTTAATACAAAAGGCACAATGCCGACTTAAGTACAAGAGGACTGACACCCTAACATTCTATGATTTGAACCTCTCCTGTGAGTCCAGTTTTAGATTCTGATGCTTCACTTCAGGTTTACTGTATCCCTTGGACCTTCTTATTGACGATGAAACACAGAAATTGCATCTGAATTTAATACAAAAGGCACAAAGCCGACTTAAGTACAAGAGGACTGACACTCTAACTTTCTATGATTAGAACCTCTCCTGTGAATCCAGTTTTATATTCCGATGCTTCACTTCAGGTAACTGCATCCCTTGGACAATCTTATTGACGATGAAACATAGAAATTGCATCCGAATTTCATACAAAAGGCACAATGCCGTCTTAAGTACAAGACGACTTACACTCTAACATTCTATGATTTGAACCTCTCCTGTGAGTCCAGTTCTAGATTCCGATGCTTCACTTCAGGTTTACTGAATCCCTTGGATCTTCTTATTGACGATGAAACACAGAAATTGCATCCGAATTTATTACAGAAGGCACAATGCTGACTTAAGTACAAGAGGACTGAACTGTAACTTTCTATGAATTGAACCTCTCCTGTGAGTCCAGTTTTAGATTCCGATGCTTCACTTCAGGTTTACTATATCCCTTGAACCTTCTTATTGACGATGAAACACAGAAATTGCATCCGAATTTAATACAAAAGGCACAATGCCGACTTAAGTACAAGAGGACAGACACTCTAACTTTCTATGAATTGAACCTCTCCTGTGAGTTCAGTTTTGGATTCCGATGCTTCACTTCCGCTTTTCTGTATACCTTGGACTTTCTTATTGACGATGAAACATAGAAATTGCATGCGAATTTAATACAAAAGGCACAATGCCGACACAAGTACAAGAGGACTGGCACTCTAACATTCTATGATTTGAACCTCTCCTGTGAGTCCAGCTTTAGATTCCGATGCTTCACTTCAGGTTTACTGTATACCTTGGACCTTCTTATCGACGATGAAACACAGAAATTGCATCCGAATTTAATACAAAAGGCACAATGCCGACTTAATTACAAGAGGACTGGCACTCTAACTTTTTATGAATTGAACCTCTCCTGTGAGTCCAGTTTTAGATTCCGATGCTTCACTTCAGGTTTACTATAACCCTTGGACCTTCTTATTGACGATGAAACACAGAAATTGCATCCGAATTTAATACAAAAGGCACAATGCCGACTTAAGTACAAGAGGACTCACACTCTAACTTTCTATGATTTGAACCTCTCCTGTAAGTCCAGTTTTAGATTCCGATGCTTCACTTCAGGTTTACTGTATCCCTTGGATCTTCTTATTGACGATGAAACTCAGAAATTACATCCGAATTTAATTCAAAAGGCACAATGCCGATTTAATTACAAGAGGACTGACACTCGGACGTTCTATGATTTAAACCTCTCCTGTAAGTCCAGCTTTAGATTCCGATGCTTCATTTCAGGTTTACTGTATACCTTGGACATTCTTATTGCCGATGAAACACAGAAATTGCATCCGAATTTAATACAAAAAGCACAATGCCGATTGAAGTACAAGTGGGCTGACACTCCAACAATCTATGATTTGAATCTCTCCTGTGAGTTGAAATTTAGTTTCCGATGCTTCACTTCAGGTTTACAGTATACCTTGGACCTTCTTATTGACAATTAAACACAGAAATTGCATCCGAATTTAATACAAAAGGCACAATGCCGACTTAAGTACAAAAGGACTGACACTCTAACTTTCTATGATTTGGACCAATCCTGTGAGTTGAGTTTTAGATTCCGATGCTTCACTTCAGGTTTACTATATACCTTCAACCTTCTTATTGACGATGAAACACAGAAATTGCATCCGAATTTAATACAAAAAGCACAATGCCGGCTTAAGTACAAGAGGAGAGACACTTTAACTTTCTATGATTTAAACCTCTCCTGTGAGTCCAGTTTTAGATTCAGATGCTTCACTTCAGGTTTACTGTATACCTTGGTCCTTCTTATTGACGACGAAGCACAGAAATTGCATCCGAATTTAATACAAAAGTCTCATTGCCGACTTAAGTACAAGAGGACTTACACTCTAACATTCTATGATTTGTACCTCTCCTGTGAGTCCAGTTTAAGATTCCGATGCATCACTTCAGGTTTACTGTATCCCTTGGACCTTCTTACTGACGTTGAAAGACAGAAATTTCATCCGAAGTGAATACAAAAGGCATAATGCCCACTTAAGTACAAGATGACTGACACTCTAGGTATCTGTGACTTGAACCTCTCCTGTGAGTTGAGTTTTAGATTCCGATGCTTCACTTAAGGTTTACTGTATACCGTCGACCTTGCTACTGACGATGAAACACATAAATTACATCCGAATTTAATACAAAAGGCACAATGCCGACATAAGTACAAGAGGACTAACTTTCTTACATTCTATGATATAAACCTCTCCTGTGAGTCCAGTTTTAGATTCTGATCCTTCACTTCAGGTTTACTGTATACCTTGGGCCTTCTTATTGACGATGAAACACAGAAATTGCATCCGAATTTAATACAAAAGGCACAATGCCCACTTAAGTACAAGAGGACTGACACTCTAACATTCTACGATTTGAACCTCTCCTGTGAGACCAGTTTTAGATTCCGATGCTTCACTTAAGGTTTACTGTATACCTTGGACCTTGCTACTGACGATGAAACACATAAATTACATCCGAATTTAATACAAAAGGCACAATGCCGACTTCAGTACAAGAGGACTGACCCTCTGACTCTCTATGATTGAAACCTCTCCTGTGAGTCCAGTTTTAGATTCCGGTGCTTCACTTCACTTTACTGTATCCCTTAGACCTTCTTATTGACGATGAAACACAGAAATTGCATCCCAATTTAATGCAAACGGCACAATGCCGACTTAAGTACAAGGGGACTGACACTCTAACTTTCTATGATTAGAACCTCTCCTGTAAGCCCAGTTTTAGATTCCGATGCTTCACTTCAGGTTTACTATATCCCTTGGACCTTCTTATTGACGATGAAACACAGAAATTGCATCCGAATTTAATACATAAGGCACAATGCCGACTTAAGTACAAGAGGACTCACCCTCTAACTTTCTATGATTTGAACCTCTCCTGTAGAGTCCAGTTTTAGATTCCGATGCTTCACTTCAGGTATACTGTATCCCTTGGACCTTCTTATTGACGATGAAACACAAAAATTACATCCGAATTTAATACTAAAGGCACAATGCCGATTTAATTACAAGAGGACTGACACTCGAACTTTCTATGATTTATACCTCTCCTGTGAGTCCAGCTTTAGATTCCGATGCTTAATTTCAGGTAACTGCATCCCTTGGACAATCTTATTGACGATGAAACATAGAAATTGCATCAGAATTTCATACAAAAGGCACAATGCCGTCTTAAGTACAAGACGACTTACACTCTAACATTCTATGATTTGAACCTCTCCTGTGAGTCCAGTTCTAGATTCCGATGCTTCACTTCAGGTTTACTGAATCCCTTGGACCTTCTTATTGACGATGAAACACAGAAATTGCATCCGAATTTATTACAGAAGGCACAATGCTGACTTAAGTACAAGAGGACTCACACTCTAACTTTCTATGATTTGAACCTCTCCTGTAAGTCCAGTTTTAGATTCCGATGCTTCACTTCAGGTTTACTGTATACCTTCGACCTTCTTATCGACGATGAAACACAGAAATTGCATCCGAATATTAATACAAAAGGCACAATGCCGACTTAAGTACAAGAGGACTGGCACTCTAACTTTCTATGAAATGAACCTCTCCTATGAGTCCAGTTTTAGATTCCGATGCTTCACTTCAGGTTTACTATAACCCTTGGACCTTCTTATTGACGATGAAACACAGAAATTGCATCCGAATTTAATACAAAAGGCACAATGCCGACTTAAGTACAAGAGGACTCACACTCTAACTTTCTATGAATTGAACCTCTCCTGTAAGTCCAGTTTTAGATTCCGATGCTTCACTTCAGGTTTACTGTATACCTTCGACCTTCTTATTGACGATGAAACTCAGAAATTACATCCGAATTTAATACAAAAGGCACAATGCCGATTTAATTACAAGAGGACTGACACTCGGACGTTCTATGATTTAAACCTCTCCTGTAAGTCCAGCTTTAGATTCCGATGCTTCATTTCAGGTTTACTGTATACCTTGGACATTCTTATTGCCGATGAAACACAGAAATTGCATCCGAATTTAATACAAAAAGCACATGGCTATTGAAGTACAAGAGGGCTGACACTCCAACAATCTATGATTTGAATGTCTCCTGTGAGTTGAAATTTTGTTTCCGATGCTTCACTTCAGGTTTACAGTATACCTTGGACCTTCTTCTTGACAATTAAACACAGAAATTGCATCCGAATTTAATACAAAAGGCACAATGCCGACTTAAGTACAAAAGGACTGACACTCTATTTTTCTATGATTTGGACCAATCCTGTGAGTTGAGTTTTAGATTCCGATGCTTCACTTCAGGTTTACTGTATACCTTCAACCTTCTTATTGACGATGAAACACAGAAATTGCATCCGAATTCAATACAAAAAGCACAACGCCGGCTTAAGTACAAGAGGAGAGACACTTTAACTTTCTATGATTTAAACCTCTCCTGTGAGTCCAGTTTTAGATTCAGATGCTTCACTTCAGGTTTACTGTATACCTTGGTCCTTCTTATTGACGACGAAGCACAGAAATGGCATCCGAATTTAATACAAAAGTCTCATTGCCGACTTAAGCACAAGAGGACTTACACTCTAACATTCTATGATTTGTACCTCTCCTGTGAGTCCAGTTTAAGATTCCGATGCATCACTTCAGGTTTACTGTATCCCTTGGACCTTCTTACTGACGATGAAGCACAGAAATTGCATCCGAATTGAATACAAAAGGCATAATGCCGACTTAAGTACAAGATGACTGACACTCTAAGTATCTGTGACTTGAACCTCTCCTGTGAGTTGAGTTTTAGATTCCGATGCTTCACTTAAGGTTTACTGTATACCTTCGACCTAGCTACTGACGATGAAACACATAAATTACATCTGAATTTAATACAAAAGGCACAATGCCGACATAAGTACAAGTGGACTAACTTTCTAACATTCTATGATATAAACCTCTCCTGTGAGTCCAGTTTTAGATTCTGATCCTTCACTTCAGGTTTACTGTATACCTTGGACCTTCATATTGACGATGAAACACAGAAATTGCATCCGAATTTAATACAAAAAGCATAATGGCTATTGAAGTACAATAGGGCTGACACTCCAACAATCTATGATTTGAATCTCTCCTGTGAGTTGAAATTTAGTTTCCGATGCTTCACTTCAGGTTTACAGTATACCTTGGACCTTCTTATTGACAATTAAACACAGAAATTGCATCCGAATTTAATACAAAAGGCACAATGCCGACTTAAGTACAAAAGGACTGACACTCTAACTTTCTATGATTTGGACCAATCCTGTGAGTTGAGTTTTAGATTCCGATGCTTCACTTCAGGTTTACTGTATACCTTCAACCTTCTTATTGACGATGAAACACAGAAATTGCATCCGAATTCAATACAAAAAGCACAATGCCGGCTTAAGTACAAGAGGAGAGACACTTTAACTTTCTATGATTTAAACCTCTCCTGTGAGTCCAGTTTTAGATTCAGATGCTTCACTTCAGGTTTACTGTATACCTTGGTCCTTCTTATTGACGACGAAGCACAGAAATTGCATCCGAATTTAATACAAAAGTCTCATTGCCGACTTAAGCACAAGAGGACTTACACTCAAACATTCTATGATTTGTACCTCTCCTGTGAGTCCAGTTTAAGATTCCGATGCATCACTTCAGGTTTACTGTATCCCTTGGACCTTCTTACTGACGATGAAGCACAGAAATTGCATCCGAATTGAATACAAAAGGCATAATGCTGACTTAAGTACAAGATGACTGACACTCTAAGTATCTGTGACTTGAACCTCTCCTGTGAGTTGTGTTTTGGATTCCGATGCTTCACTTAAGGTTTACTGTATACCTTCGACCTAGTTACTGACGATGAAACACAGAAATTGCATCCGAATTTAATACAAAAGGCACAATGCCCACTTAAGTACAAGAGGACTGACACTCTAACATTCTGTGATTTGAACCTCTCCTGTGAGACCAGTTTTAGATTCCGATGCTTCACTTAAGGTTTACTGTATACCTTGGACCTTGCTACTGACGATGAAACACTTAAATTACATCCGAATTTAAAACAAAAGGCACAATGCCGACTTAAGTACAAGAGGACTGACCCTCTGACTCTCTATGATTGAAACCTCTCCTGTGGGTCCAGTTTCAGATTCTGATGCTTTACATCAGGTTTACTGTATACATTGGTCCTTTTTATTGACGATGAAGCACAGAAATTGCATCCGAATTTAATACTAAAGGCACAATGGCGACCTAAGTACAAGAGGACTGACACTCTAACTTTCTATGATTTGAAACTCTCCTGTGAGTCCAGTTTTAGATTCCGGTGCTTCACTTCATTTTACTGTATCCCTTGGACCTTCTTATTGACGATGAAACACAGAAATTGCATCCGAATTTAATGCAAACGGCACAATGCCGACTTAAGTACAAGAGGACTGACACTCTAACTTTCTATGATTAGAACCTCTCCTGTAAGCCCAGTTTTAGATTCCGATGCTTCACTTCAGGTTTACTATATCCCTTGGACGTTCTTATTGACGATGAAACACAGAAATTGCATCCGAATTTAATACATAAGGCACAATGCCGGCTTAAGTACAAGAGGACTCACACTCTAACTTTCTATGATTTGAACCTCTCCTGTAGAGTCCAGTTTTAGATTCCGATGCTTCACTTCAGGTATACTGTATCCCTTGGACCTTCTTATTGACGATGAAACACAAAAATTACATCCGAATTTAATACTAAAGGCACAATGCCGATTTAATTACAAGAGGACTTACACTCGAACTTTCTATGATTTATACCTCTCCTGTGAGTCCAGCTTTAGATTCCGATGCTTAATTTCAGGTTTTCTGTATACCTTGGACATTCTTATTGACGATGACACACAGAAATTGCATCCGAATTTAATACAAAAGGCACAATGCCGAATGAAGTACAAGAGGACTAACACTCCAACTTTCTATGATTTGAACCACTCCTGTGAAATGAGTTTTAGTTTCCGATGCATCACTTCAGGTTTACAGTATACCTTGGACCTTCTTATTGACAATTAAACACAGAAATTGCATCCGAATTTAATACAAAAGGCACAATGCCGACTTAAGTACAAAAGGATTGACACTCTAACTTTCTATGATTTGAACAAAACCTGTGAGTTGAGTTTTTGATTCCGAAACTTCACTTCAGGTTTACTGTATACCTTTGACCTTCTAATTGACGATGAAACACAGAAATTGCACCCGAATTTAATACAAACGTCACAATGTCGACTTAAGTACAAGAGGACAGACATTCTAACTTTCTATGATTTAAACCTCTCCTGTGAGTCCAGTTTTAGATTCCGATGCTTCACTTCCGGTTTTCTGTATACCTTGGACTTTCTTATTGACGATGAAACATAGAAATTGCATGCGAATTTAATACAAAAGGCACAATGCCGACACAAGTACAAGAGGACTGACACTCAAACATTCTATGATTTGAACCTCTCCTGTGAGCCCAGGTTTAGATTCCGATGCTTCACTTCAGGTGTACTGTATACCTTGGACATTCTTATTGACTATGAAACACAGAAATTGCATCCGAATTTAATACAAAAGGCACAATGCCGACTTAAGTACAAGAAGACTGACACTCTAACTTTCTATGAATTGAACCTCTCCTGTGAGTCCAGTTTTAGATTCCGATGCTTCACTTCAGGTTTACTATATCCCTTGGACCTTCTTATTGACTATGAAACACAGAAATTGCATCCGAATTTAATACAAAAGGCACAATGCCGACTTAAGTACAAGAGGACTGACACTCTAACTCTCTATGATTTAAGCCTCTCCTGTGACCCCAGTTTTAGATTCTTATGCTTTACTTCAGGTTTACTGTATACATTGGTCATTTTTATTGACGATGAAGCACAGAAATTGCATCCGAATTTAATGCAAACGGCACAATGCCGACTTAAGTACAAGAGGACTGACACTCTAACTTTCCATGATTTGAACCTCTCCTGTGAGTCCAGTTTTAGATTCCGACGCTTCACTTCATTTAACTGTATCCCTTAGACCTTCTTATTGACGATGAAACACAGAAATTGCGTCCGAATCTAATACAAAAGGCACAATGCCGACTTAAGTACAAGAGGACTGACACTCTAACTTTCTATGATTTGAACCTCTCCTCTGAGTCCGGTTGTTGATTCCGATGCTTCACTTCAGGTTTACTGTATACCTTGGACCTTCTAATTGACGATGAAACACAGAAATTGCATCCGAATTTAATACAAAAGTCACAATGCCGACTTATGTACACGAGGACTGACACTCTATTTTTCTAAGACTTGAACCTCTCCTGTGAGTCCAGTTTTAGATTCCGATGCTTCACTTCAGGTTTACTGTATCCATTGGACCATCTTATTGAGGATGAGGCACAAATATTGCATCCGAATTTAATACAAAAGGCACACTGCCGACTTACGAACAAGAGGACTGACACTCTAACTTTCTATGTAATGAACCTCTCCTGTGAGTCCAGTTTTAGATTCTGATGCTTCACTTCAGGTTTACTGTATCCCTTGGACCTTCTTATTGACGTTGAAACACAGAAATTTGCATCCGAATTTAATACAAAAGACACAATGCCGACTTAAGTACAAGAGGTCTGACACTCTAACTCTCTATGATTTAAGCCTCTCCTGTGACCCCAGTTTTATATTCTTATGCTTTACTTCAGGTTTTCTGTATACATTGGTCATTTTTATTGACGATGAAGCACAGAAATTGCATCCGAATTTAATGCAAAAGGCACAATGTCGACTTAAGTACAAGAGGACTGACACTCTAACTTTCCATGATTTTAACCCCTCCTGTGAGTCCAGTTTTAGATTCCGACGCTTCACTTCATTTACTGTATCCCTTAGACCTTCTTATTGACGATGAAACACAGAAATTGCATCCGAATTTAATACAAAAGGCACAATGCCGACTTAAGTACAAGAGGACTGACACAATAACTTTCTATTACTTGAACCTCTCCTGTGAGTCCGGTTGTAGATTCCGATGCTTCACTTCAGGTTTACTGTATACCTTGGACCTTCTAATTGACGATGAAACACAGAAATTGCATCCGAATTTAATACAAAAGTCACAATGCCGACTTATGTACACGAGGACTGACACTCTATTTTTCTAAGATTTGAACCTCTCCTGTGAGTCCAGTTTTAGATTCCGATGCTTCACTTCAGGTTTACTGTATCCATTGGACCATCTTATTGACGATGAGACACAGATATTGCATCCGAATTTAATACAAAAGGCACACTGCCGACTTAAGAACAAGAGGACTGACACTCTAACTTTCTATGTAATGAACCTCTCCTGTGAGTCCAGTTTTAGATTCTGATGCTACACTTCAGGTTTACTGTATCCCTTGGACCTTCTTATTGACGTTGAAACACAGAAATTTGCATCCGAATTTAATACAAAAGGCACAATGCCGACTTAAGTACAAGAGGTCTGACACTCTAACTCTCTATGATTTAAGCCTCTCCTGTGACCCCAGTTTTATATTCTTATGCTTTACTTCAGGTTTACTGTATACATTGGTCATTTTTATTGACGATGAAGCACAGAAATTGCATCCGAATTTAATGCAAAAGGCACAATGCCGACTTAAGTACAAGAGGACTGACACTCTAACTTTCCATGATTTGAACCCCTCCTGTGAGTCCAGTTTTAGATTCCGACGCTTCTCTTCATTTACTGTATCCCTTAGACCTTCTTATTGACGATGAAACACAGAAATTGCATCCGAATTTAATACAAAAGGCACAATGCCGACTTAAGTACAAGAGGACTGACACTCTAACTTTCTATGACTTGAACCTCTCCTGTGAGTCCGGTTGTTGATTCCGATGCTTCACTTCAGGTTTACTGTATACCTTGGACTTTCTTATTGACGATGAAACATAGAAATTGCATCCGAATTTCATACAAAAGGCACAATGCCGACTTAAGTACAAGAGGACTGACACTCTAATATTCTATGATTTGAACCTCTCCTGTGAGTCCTGTTTTAGATTCCGATGCTTTACTTCAGGTTTACTGTATACTTTGAACCTTCTTACTGACGATGAAACACAGAAATTACATCCGAATTTAATACAAAAGGCACAATGCCGACTTAAGTACAAGAGGACTAACACTCTAGCATTCTATGATATAAACCTCTCCTGTGAGTCCGGTTTTATATCCTGATGCTTCACTTCAGGTTTACTGTATACCTTGGACCTTCTTATTGACCATGAAACACAGAAATTGCATCCGAATTTAATACAAAAGTAACAATGCCGACTTAAGTTCAAGAGGACTGACACTCTAACATTCTATGATTTGAACCTCTCCTGTGAGTCCAGTTTTAGATTCCGTGCTTCACTTCAGGTTTACTGAGTCCCTTGGACCTTCTTATTGACGCTGGCACACAGAAATTGCATCCGAATTTAATGCAAATTTCACAATGCCGACATAAGTACAAGAGGACTCACACTCTAACTTTCTATGATTTGAACCTCTCCTGTGAGTCCAGATTTAGATTCCGATGCTTCACTTCAGGTTTACTGTATCCCTTGGACCTTCTTATTGACGATGAAACACAGAACTTACATCCGAATTTAATACAAAAGGCACAATGCCGACTTAATTACAAGAGGACTGACACTCCAACTTCCTATGATTTAAACCTCTCCTGTGAGTCCAGCTTTAGATTCTGATGCTTCATTTCAGGTTTACTGTATACCTTGGACACTCTTATTGACGATGAAACACAGAAATTGCATCCGAATTTAATACAAAGGACACAATGCCGAATGAAGTACAAGAGGACTGACACTCCAACTTTCTATGATTTGAACCTCTCCTGTGAGTTGAGTTTTAGTTTCCGATGCTTCACTTCAGGTTTACAGTATACCTTGGACCTTCCTATTGACAACTAAACACAGAAATTGCATCCGAATTTAATACAAAAGGCACAATGCCGACATAAGTACAAAAGGACTGACACCCTAACATTCTATGATCTAAACCTCTCGTGTGAGTCCAGTTTTAGATTCAGATGCTTCACTTCAGGTTTACTGTATACCTTGGTCCTTCTTATTGACGATGAAGCACAGAAATAGCAACCGAATTTAATACAAAAGGCTCATTGCCAACGTAAGTACAAGAGGAGTGACACTCTAAGTTTCTATGATTTGAAATTCTCCTGTGATTTGATTTTTGGATTTCGATGCTTCACCTCAGGTTTACTGTATACCTTGGACATTTTTATTGACGATGAAACACAGAAATTGCATCCGAATTTAATACAAAAGGCACAATGCCAGATTAAGTATAAGAGGACTGACACTCTAACTTCCTATGATTTAAACCTCTCCAGTGAGACCAGTTTTAGATTCCGATGCTTCACTTCAGGTTTACTGTATACCTTGCACCTTCTTATTGACGATGAAACACAGAAATTGCATCCGAATTTAATACAAAAGGCACAATGCCGACTTAAGTACAAGAGAGTGACACTCTAAGTTTGTATGATTTGAACCTCTCCTGTGAGACCAGTTTTAGATTTCGATGCTTCACTACGGGTTTACTGTATACCTTGGACCTTGTTATTGACGAAGAAACACAAAAGTTGCATCGGAATTTTTTACAAAAGGCACAATGCTGACTTAAGTACAAGAGGACTGACACTCTAACTTTCTATGATTTGAACGTCTCCTGTGAGTTGAGTTTTAGATTCCGATGCTTCACTTCAGGTTTACTGTATACCTTGGACATTCTTATTGACGATGAAACACAGAAATGGCATCCGAATTTAATACAAAAGGCACAATGCCGACTGAAGTACAAGAGGACTGACACTACAACTTTCTATGGTTTGAAACTCTCGTGAGAGTTGAGTTTTAGTTTCCGATGCTTCTCTTCAGGTTTACAGTATACCTTGGACCTTCTTATTGACAATTAAACACGAAATTGCATCCGAATTTAATACAAAAGGCACAATGCCGACTTAAGTACAAAAGGACTGACACTCTAATTTTCTACGATTTGAACCAATCCTGTGAGTTGAGTTTTACATTTCGATGCTTCACTTAAGGTTTACTGTATACCTTTGACCTTCTTATTGACGATGAAACACAGAAATTGCATCCGAATGTAATACAAAAGGCACAATGCCGACTTAAGTACAAGAGGACTGACACTCGAACGTTCAATGATTTAATCCTCTCCTGTGAGTCCAGTTTTAGAATCTGATGCTTCACTTCGGGTTTACTGTATACCTTGGTCCTTCTTATTGACGATGAAGCACAGATATTGCAACCGAAATTAATACAAAATTCACAATGCCGGCTTAAGTACAAGAGGACTGACCCTCTAACTTTGTATGATTTAAACATCTCCTGTGAGTCCAGTTTTAGATTCCGATGCTTCCTTCAGGTTTACTGTATACCTGGGACCTTCATGTTGACGATGAAGCACAGAAATTGCATCCGAATTTAATACAAAAGACACAATGCCGACTTAAGTACAAGAGGACTGACACTCTAACTTTGAATGATTTAAATCTCTCCTGTGAGTCCAGTTTTAGTTTCCGATGCCACACTGCAGGTTTACTGAATACCTTGGACCTTCTTGTTGACGATGAAGCAGAGAAATTGCATCCGAAATTAATACAAAAGACACAATGCCGACTTAAGTACAAGAGGACTGACACTCTAACTTTCTATGATTTAAACCTCTCCTGTGAGTTGAATTTTAGATTCCGATGCTTTCACTTGAGGTTTACTGTATACCTTGGACCTTCTTATTGATGATGAAACACAGAAATTGCATCCGAAATTAATACAAAAGGCACAATGCCGACTTAAGTACACGAGTTCTGACACTCTACCTTTCTATGATTTGAACCTCTCCAGTGAGTCCAGTTTTAGATTCCGATGCTTCACTTCAAGTTCACTGTATACCCTGGACCTTCCTATAGAGGTTGAAACACAGAAATTGCATCCGAATTTAATACAAAAGGCACATTGCCGACTTAAGTACAAGAGGACGGACACACTAACTTTCGATGATTTGAACCTCTCCTGTGAGTTGAATTTTAGGTTCCGATGCTTCACTTCAGGTTAACTCTATACCTTGGCCCTTCTTATTGATGCTGAAACACAGAAATTGCTTCCGAATTTAATACAAAATTCACAATGCGGGCTTACGTACAAGAGGACAGACACACTAACTTTCGATGATTTTAACCTCTCCTGTGCATTGAGTTTTAGATTCCGATGCTTCACTTTAGGTTTACTCTATCCCTTGGACCTTCTTATTGACGATGAAACACAGAAATTGCATCCGAATATAATACAAGAGGCACAATGCCGACTTAATTAAAGAGGACTGACACTCTAACTTTCTATGATTTAAACCTCTCCCGTAAGACCAGTTTTCGATTCCGATGCTTCACTTCAGGTTTACTGTATACCTTAGACCGTCTTATTGACGATGAAACACAGAAATTGCAGCCGAATTTAATACAAAAGGCACAATGCCGACTTAAGTACAAGAGGACTGACACTCTAACTTTCTATGATTTAAACCTCTCCAGTGATTTGAGTTTTAGATTCCGATGCTTCACTTCAGGTTTACTGTATACCTTGGACCTTCTTATTGATGATGAAACACAGAAATTGCATCCGAATTTAATACAAAAGGCACAATCCCGACTTAAGTACATGGAGACTGACTCTCTAATTTTCTATGATTTGAACCTCTCCTGTGTGTCCAGTTTTAGATTACAATGCTTCACTTCAGGTTTACTGTACACCTTGGACCTTCTTATTGACGATGAAACACAGAAATAGCATCCGAATTTAATACAAAAGGCACAATGCCGACTTAATTACAAGAGGACTGACACTCTAACTTTCTATGATTTGAAAATCTCCTGTGAGCCCAGTTTCAGATTCCGATGCTACACTTCATGTTTACTGTATAACTTGGACCTTCCTATAGAGGAAGAAACACAGAAATTGCATCCGAATTTAATACAAAAGGCACATTGCCGACTTAAGGGCAAGAGGACTGACACTCTAACTTTGATGATTTGAACCACTCCTGTGAGTTGAGTTTTAGATTCCGATGCTTCACTTCAGGTTTACTGTATACCTTGAACCTTCTCATTGATGATGAAACACAGAAATTGCATCCGAATTTAATACAAAGTGCACAATGCCCACTTAAGTACAAGAGGACTGACACTCTAACTTTCGTTGATTTGAACCTCTCCTGTGAGTTGAGTTTTAGATTCCGATGCTTCACTTCAGGTTTACTATATCCCTTGCACCTTCTTGTTGACGATGAAACACTGAAACTGCATCCGAATATAATACAAGAGGCACAATGCCGATTTAATTTAAGAGGTATGACATTTTAACTTTCTATGAGTTAAACCTCTCCTGTAAGACCAGTTTTAGAATCCGATGCTTCACTTCAGGATTACTGTATACCTTGGACCTTCTTATTGACGATGAATCACAGAAATTGCATCCGAATTTATTACAAAAAGCACAATGCCGACTTAAGTACAAGAGGACTGACACTCTAACTTTCTATGATTTAAACCTCTCCTGTGAGTTGAGTTTCAGATTCCGATGCTTCACTTCGGGTTTACTGTATACCTTGGACCATCCCATTGATGATGAAACACATAAAATGCATCCCAATTTAATACAAAAGGCACAATGCTGACTTAAGTACAAGAGGACTGACACTCGAATTTTCTATGATTTGAACCTCTCCCGTGAGTTGAGTTTTAGATTCCGATGCTTCACTTCAGGTTTACTGTATAACTTGGACATTCATATTGTCCATAAAACACAGATGTTGCATCCGAAATTAATACAAAAGGCACAATTCCGACTGAAGTTCAAGTGGACTGACACTCCACCTTTCTATGGTTTGAACCTCTCCTGTGTCTTTAGTTTTAGTTTCCGATGCTTCACTTCAGGTTTACTGTATCCCTTGGACCTTCTTATTGACGATGAAACACAGAAATTGGATCCGAATTTAATACAAAAGGCACAATGCTGACTTAAGTGCAAGAGGACTGACACTCGAATTTTCTCTGATTTGAACCTCTCCTGTGAGTTGAGTTTTAGATTCCGATGCTTCACTTCAGGTTTACTGTATAACTTGGACATTCATATTGTCCATAAAACACAGAAGTTGCATCCGAATTTAATACAAAAGGCACAATCCCGACTGAAGTACAAGTGGACTGACACTCCAACTTTCTATGATTTGAACCTCTCCTGTGTCTTCAGTTTTAGTTTCCGATGCTTCACTTCAGGTTTACAGTATACCTTGGACCTTCTTATTGACAATTAAACACAGAAATTGCATCCGAATTTAATACAAAAGGCACAATGCCGACTTAAGTACAAAAGGACTGACACTCTAATTTTCTATGATTTGAACCAATCCTGTGGGTTGAGTTTTGGATTCCGATGCTTCACTTAAGGATTACTGTATACCTTTGACCTTCTTATTGACGATGAAACACAGAAATTGCATCCGAATTTAATACGAAAGGCACAATGCCGACTAAAGTACAAGAGGACTTACACTCTAAGTTTCAATGATTTGAACCTATCCTGTGAGTTGAGTTTTAGATTTCGATGCTTCACCTCAGGTTTACTGTATACATTGGACTTTCTTATTGACGATGAAACACAGAAATTGCATCCGAATTTAATACAAAAGGCACAAAGCCGACTTAAGTAAAAGAGGACTGACACTCTAACTATCTATGATTTGAACCTCTCCTTTGAGTCCAGTTTTAGATTCCGATGCTTACACCTCAGGTTTACTGTATCCCTTGGACCTTCTTATTGACGATGAAGCACAGAAATTGCATCCAAATACAAGAGGCACAATCCCGACTTAAGTACATGGGGACTGACACTCTAATTTTCTATGGTTTGAACCTCTCCTGTGAGTCCAGTTTTAGATTACAATACTTCACTTCAGGTTTGCTGTACACCTTGGACCTTCTTATTGACGATGAAACACAGAAATTGCAACCGAATTTAATACAAAAGGCACAATGCCGACTGAATTACAAGAGGACTGACACTCTAACTTTCTATGATTTGAAACTCTCCTGTGAGCCCAGTTTCTGATTACGATGCTTCACTTCATGTTTACTGTATACCTTGGTCCTTCTTATTGACGATGACACACAGAAATTGCATCCGAATTTATTACAAAAGGCACAATGCCGACTTAAGTACAAGAGGACTGACACTCTAACTTTCTATGATTTAAACCTCTCCTGTGAGTTGAGTTTTAGTTTCCGATGCTTCACTTCAGGTTTACTGTATCCCCTGCTCCTTCTTGTTGACGATGAAACACAGATATTGCATCCGAATATAATACAAGAGACACAATGCCGACTTAATTTAAGAGGTATGACATTTTAACTTTCTATGAGTTAAACCTCTCCTGTAAGACCTGTTTTAGATTCCGACGCTTCACTTCAGGATTATTGTATACCTTGGACCTTCTTATTGACGATGAAACACAGAAATTGCATCCGAATTTATTACAAAAGGCACAATGCCGACTTAAGTACAAGAGGACTGACACTCTAACTTTCTATGATTTAAACCTCTCCTGTGAGTTGAGTTTTAGATTCCGATGCTTCACTTCAGGTTTACTGTATACCTTGGACCTTCTCATTGATGATGAAACACAGAAATTGCATCCGAATTTAATACAAAAGGCACAATGCCGACTTAAGTACAAGAGGACTGACACTCTAACTTTCTATGATTTGAACTTCTCCTGTGAGTCCAGTTTTAGATTCCGATGCTTCATTTCAGGTTAACTGTATCCCTTGGACCTTCTTATTGACGATGAAGCACAGATATTACATCCGAATTTAATACAATAGGCACAATGCCGACTTAAGTACAAGAGGACTGACACACCAACTTTCTATGAATTGAACCTCTCCTGTGAGTCCAGTCTTAGATTCCGATGCTTCACTTCAGGTTTACTATATCCCTTGGACCTTCTTATTGACGATGAAACACAGAAATTGCATCCGAAATTAATACAAAAGGCACAATGCCGACTTAAGTACAAGAGGAGTCAGACTCTAACTTTCTATGATTTGAACCTCTCCTGAGAGTGGAGTTTTAGATTCCGATGCTTCACTTCAGGTTTACTGTTTCCCTTGGACCTTCTTATTGACGATGACACACAGAAATTGCATCCGAATTCAATACAAAAGGCACAATGCCGACATAATTACAAGTGGACTGACACTCGAACTTTCTATGACTTAAACCTCTCCTGTAAGTCCAGTTTCAGATTCCGATGCTTCATTTCAGGTTTACTGTATACCTTGGACATTCTTGTTGACGATGAAACACAGTTATTGTATCCGAACGTAATACAAAAGGCACAATGACAACTGAAGTACAAGAGGACTGACACTCCAACTTTCTATGATTTGAACCTCTCCTGTGAGGTGAGTTTTAGTTTCCGATGCTTCACTTCAGGTTTACAGTATACCTTGGACCTTCTTATTGACAATTAAACACAGAAATTGCATCCGAATTTAATACAAAAGGCACAATGCCGACTTATGTACAAAAGGACTGACCCTCTAGCTTTCTATGATTTGAACCAATCCTGTGAGTTGAGTTTTAGATTCCCGTGCTTCACTTCAGGTTTACTGTATACCTTGGACCTTCTTATTGACGATGAAACACAGAAATTGGATCCGAATCTAATACAAAAGGCACAATGCTGACTTAAGTACAAGAGGACTGACACTTTATCTTTCTATGATTGGAACCTCTCCTGTGAGTTGAGTTTTAGATTCCGATGCTTCACTTCAGGTTTACTGTATACCTTGGTCATTCATATTGTCCATAAAACACAGAAGTTGCATCCCAATTTAATACAAAAGGCACAATTCCGACTGAAGTACAAGTGGACTGACACTCCAAATTTCTATGATTTGAACCTCTCCTGTGTGTTGAGTTTTGGTTTCCGCTGCTTCACTTCAGGTTTACAGTATACCTTGGACCTTCTTATTGACAATTAAACACAGAAATTGCATCCGAATTTAATACGAAAGGCACAATGCCGACTTAAGTACAAGAGGACTGACTCTCTAACTTTCTATGATTTAAACCACTCCTGTGAGTCCAGTTTTAGATTCTGATGCTTCACTTCATGTTTACTGTATACCTTGGTCCTTCTTATTGACGATAAGGCACAGAAATTGCATCTGAATTTATTACTAAAAGCACAATGCCGACTTAAGTACAAGAGGACTTACACTCTAAGTTTCAATGATTTGAACCTATCCTGTGAGTTGAGTTTTAGATTTCGATGCTTCACCTCAGGTTTACTGTATACCTTGGACCTTGTTATTGACAATTAAACACAGAAATTGCATTCGAATTTAATACAAAAGACACAATGCCGACTTAAGTACAAAACGACTGACACTCTAGCTTTCTATGATTTGAATCAATCCTGTGAGTTGAGGTTTAGATTCCCGTGCTTCACTTCAGGTTTATTGTATACCTTTGACCTTCTTATTGCCGAAGAAGCACAGAAATTGCATCCGAATTTAATACAAAAGGCACAATGCCGACTTAAGTACAAGAGGACTGACATTATAACTTTCTATGATTTGAACCTCTCCTGTGAATCCAGTTTTAGATTCCGATGCTTCACTTCATGTGTGTTGTATCCCTTGGACCATCTTATTGACGATGAAGCACAGAAATTGCATCCGAATTTAATACAAAAGGCACAATGCCGACTTAAGTACAAGAGGACTGACACTCTAACTTTCTATGATTTGAAACTCTCCTGTGAGCCCAGGTTCAGATTCCGATGCTTCACTTCATGTTTACTGTATACCTTGGACCTTTCTATAGAGGATGAGACACAGAAATTGCATCCGAATTTAATACAAAAGGCACATTGCCGACTTAAGGGCAAGAGGACTGACACTCTAACTTTGATGATTTGAACCACTCCTGTGAGTTGAGTTTTAGATTCCTCTTCTTCACTTCAGGTTTACTGTATACCTTGAACCTTCTCATTGATGATGAAACACAGAAATTGCATCCGAATTTAATACAAAGTGCACAATGCCCACTTAAGTACAAGAGGACTGACACTCTAACTTTCGTTGATTTGAACCTCTCCTGTGAGTTGAGTTTTAGATTCCGATGCTTCACTTCAGGTTTACTATATCCCTTGCACCTTCTTGTTGACGATGAAACACTGAAACTGCATCCGAATATAATACAAGAGGCACAATGCCGATTTAATTTAAGAGGTATGACATTTTAACTTTCCATGAGTTAAACCTCTCCTGTAAGACCAGTTTTAGAATCCGATGCTTCACTTCAGGATTACTGTATACCTTGGACCTTCTTATTGACGATGAATCACAGAAATTGCATCCGAATTTATTACAAAAAGCACAATGCCGACTTAAGTACAAGAGGACTGACACTCTAACTTTCTATGATTTAAACCTCTCCTGTGAGTTGAGTTTCAGATTCCGATGCTTCACTTCAGGTTTACTGTATACCTTGGACCATCCCATTGATGATGAAACACATAAATTGCATCCCAATTTAATACAAAAGGCACAATGCTGACTTAAGTACAAGAGGACTGACACTCGAATTTTCTATGATTTGAACCTCTCCCGTGAGTTGAGTTTTAGATTCCGATGCTTCACTTCAGGTTTACTGTATAATTTGGACATTCATATTGTCCATAAAACACAGATGTTGCATCCGAAATTAATACAAAAGGCACAATTCCGACTGAAGTTCAAGTGGACTGACACTCCACCTTTCTATGGTTTGAACCTCTCCTGTGTCTTTAGTTTTAGTTTCCGATGCTTCACTTCAGGTTTACTGTATCCCTTGGACCTTCTTATTGACGATGAAACACAGAAATTGGATCCGAATTTAATACAAAAGGCACAATGCTGACTTAAGTGCAAGAGGACTGACACTCGAATTTTCTCTGATTTGAACCTCTCCTGTGAGTTGAGTTTTAGATTCCGATGCTTCACTTCAGGTTTACTGTATAACTTGGACATTCATATTGTCCATAAAACACAGAAGTTGCATCCGAATTTAATACAAAAGGCACAATCCCGACTGAAGTACAAGTGGACTGACACTCCAACTTTCTATGATTTGAACCTCTCCTGTGTCTTCAGTTTTAGTTTCCGATGCTTCACTTCAGGTTTACAGTATACCTTGGACCTTCTTATTGACAATTAAACACAGAAATTGCATCCGAATTTAATACAAAAGGCACAATGCCGACTTAAGTACAAAAGGACTGACACTCTAATTTTCTATGATTTGAACCAATCCTGTGGGTCGAGTTTTGGATTCCGATGCTTCACTTAAGGATTACTGTATACCTTTGACCTTCTTATTGACGATGAAACACAGAAATTGCATCCGAATTTAATACGAAAGGCACAATGCCGACTAAAGTACAAGAGGACTTACACTCTAAGTTTCAATGATTTGAACCTATCCTGTGAGTTGAGTTTTAGATTTCGATGCTTCACCTCAGGTTTACTGTATACATTGGACTTTCTTATTGACGATGAAACACAGAAATTGCATCCGAATTTAATACAAAAGGCACAAAGCCGACTTAAGTAAAAGAGGACTGACACTCTAACTATCTATGATTTGAACCTCTCCTTTGAGTCCAGTTTTAGATTCCGATGCTTACACCTCAGGTTTACTGTATCCCTTGGACCTTCTTATTGACGATGAAGCACAGAAATTGCATCCAAATACAAGAGGCACAATCCCGACTTAAGTACATGGGGACTGACACTCTAATTTTCTATGGTTTGAACCTCTCCTGTGAGTCCAGTTTTAGATTACAATACTTCACTTCAGGTTTGCTGTACACCTTGGACCTTCTTATTGACGATGAAACACAGAAATTGCAACCGAATTTAATACAAAAGGCACAATGCCGACTGAATTACAAGAGGACTGACACTCTAACTTTCTATGATTTGAAACTCTCCTGTGAGCCCAGTTTCAGATTACGATGCTTCACTTCATGTTTACTGTATACCTTGGTCCTTCTTATTGACGATAAGGCACAGAAATTGCATCCGAATTTATTACAAAAAGCACAATGCCGACTTAAGTACAAGAGGACTGACACTCTAATTTTCTATGGTTTGAACCTCTCCTGTGAGTCCAGTTTTAGATTACAATACCTCACTTCAGGTTTACTGTATACCTTCAACCTTCTCATTGATGATGAAACACAGAAATTGCATCCGAATTTAATACAAAAGGCACAATGCCCTCTTAAGTACAAGAGGACTGACACTCTAGCTTTCGATGATTTGAACCTCTCCTGTGAGTTGAGTTTTAGATTCCGATGCTTCACTTCAGGTTTACTGTATCCCCTGCACCTTCTTGTTGACGATGAAACACAGATATTGCATCCGAATATAATACAAGAGACACAATGCCGACTTAATTTAAGAGGTATGACATTTTAACTTTCTATGAGTTAAACCTCTCCTGTAAGACCTGTTTTAGATTCCGACGCTTCACTTCAGGATTATTGTATACCTTGGACCTTCTTATTGACGATGAAACACAGAAATTGCATCCGAATTTATTACAAAAGGCACAATGCCGACTTAAGTACAAGAGGACTGACACTCTAACTTTCTATGATTTAAACCTCTCCTGTGAGTTGAGTTTTAGATTCCGATGCTTCACTTCAGGTTTACTGTATACCTTGGACCTTCTCATTGATGATGAAACACAGAAATTGCATCCGAATTTAATACAAAAGGCACAATGCCGACTTAAGTACAAGAGGACTGACACTCTAACTTTCTATGATTTGAACTTCTCCTGTGAGTCCAGTTTTAGATTCCGATGCTTCATTTCAGGTTAACTGTATCCCTTGGACCTTCTTATTGACGATGAAGCACAGATATTACATCCGAATTTAATACAATAGGCACAATGCCGACTTAAGTACAAGAGGACTGACACACCAACTTTCTATGAATTGAACCTCTCCTGTGAGTCCAGTCTTAGATTCCGATGCTTCACTTCAGGTTTACTATATCCCTTGGACCTTCTTATTGACGATGAAACACAGAAATTGCATCCGAAATTAATACAAAAGGCACAATGCCGACTTAAGTACAAGAGGAGTCAGACTCTAACTTTCTATGATTTGAACCTCTCCTGAGAGTGGAGTTTTAGATTCCGATGCTTCACTTCAGGTTTACTGTTTCCCTTGGACCTTCTTATTGACGATGACACACAGAAATTGCATCCGAATTCAATACAAAAGGCACAATGCCGACATAATTACAAGTGGACTGACACTCGAACTTTCTATGACTTAAACCTCTCCTGTAAGTCCAGTTTCAGATTCCGATGCTTCATTTCAGGTTTACTGTATACCTTGGACATTCTTGTTGACGATGAAACACAGTTATTGTATCCGAACGTAATACAAAAGGCACAATGACAACTGAAGTACAAGAGGACTGACACTCCAACTTTCTATGATTTGAACCTCTCCTGTGAGGTGAGTTTTAGTTTCCGATGCTTCACTTCAGGTTTACAGTATACCTTGGACCTTCTTATTGACAATTAAACACAGAAATTGCATCCGAATTTAATACAAAAGGCACAATGCCGACTTATGTACAAAAGGACTGACCCTCTAGCTTTCTATGATTTGAACCAATCCTGTGAGTTGAGTTTTAGATTCCCGTGCTTCACTTCAGGTTTACTGTATACCTTGGACCTTCTTATTGACGATGAAACACAGAAATTGGATCCGAATCTAATACAAAAGGCACAATGCTGACTTAAGTACAAGAGGACTGACACTTTATCTTTCTATGATTGGAACCTCTCCTGTGAGTTGAGTTTTAGATTCCGATGCTTCACTTCAGGTTTACTGTATACCTTGGTCATTCATATTGTCCATAAAACACAGAAGTTGCATCCCAATTTAATACAAAAGGCACAATTCCGACTGAAGTACAAGTGGACTGACACTCCAAATTTCTATGATTTGAACCTCTCCTGTGTGTTGAGTTTTGGTTTCCGCTGCTTCACTTCAGGTTTACAGTATACCTTGGACCTTCTTATTGACAATGAAACACAGAAATTGCATCCGAATTTAATACGAAAGGCACAATGCCGACTTAAGTACAAGAGGACTGACTCTCTAACTTTCTATGATTTAAACCACTCCTGTGAGTCCAGTTTTAGATTCTGATGCTTCACTTCATGTTTACTGTATACCTTGGTCCTTCTTATTGACGATAAGGCACAGAAATTGCATCTGAATTTATTACTAAAAGCACAATGCCGACTTAAGTACAAGAGGACTTACACTCTAAGTTTCAATGATTTGAACCTATCCTGTGAGTTGAGTTTTAGATTTCGATGCTTCACCTCAGGTTTACTGTATACCTTGGACCTTGTTATTGACAATTAAACACAGAAATTGCATTCGAATTTAATACAAAAGACACAATGCCGACTTAAGTACAAAACGACTGACACTCTAGCTTTCTATGATTTGAATCAATCCTGTGAGTTGAGGTTTAGATTCCCGTGCTTCACTTCAGGTTTATTGTATACCTTTGACCTTCTTATTGCCGAAGAAGCACAGAAATTGCATCCGAATTTAATACAAAAGGCACAATGCCGACTTAAGTACAAGAGGACTGACATTATAACTTTCTATGATTTGAACCTCTCCTGTGAATCCAGTTTTAGATTCCGATGCTTCACTTCATGTGTGTTGTATCCCTTGGACCATCTTATTGACGATGAAGCACAGAAATTGCATCCGAATTTAATACAAAAGGCACAATGCCGACTTAAGTACAAGAGGACTGACACTCTAACTTTCTATGATTTGAAACTCTCCTGTGAGCCCAGGTTCAGATTCCGATGCTTCACTTCATGTTTACTGTATACCTTGGACCTTTCTATAGAGGATGAGACACAGAAATTGCATCCGAATTTAATACAAAAGGCACATTGCCGACTTCAGTACAAGAGGACTGTCCCTCTAATTTTGATGATTTGAACCTCTCCTGTGAGTTGAGTTTTAGATTCCTCTTCTTCACTTCAGGTTTACTGCATACCTTTGACCTTCTTATTGACGATGAAACACAGAAATTGCATCCGAATTTAATACAAAAGGCACAATGCTGACTTAAGTACAGGAAGACTGACACTCTAACTTTCTATAATTTGAACCTCTCCTGCGAGTTGAGTCTTAGATTCCGATGCTTCACTTCAGGTTTACTGTATACATTGGACATTCATATTGTCCATGAAACACAGTAATTACATCCGAATGTAATACAAAAGGCACAATGCCGACTGAAGTACAAGAGGACTGACACTCCAACTTTCTATGATTTGAACCTCTCCTGTGCGTTGAATTTTAGTTTCCGATGCTTCACTTCAGGTTTACAGTATACCTTGGACCTTCTTATTGACAATTAAACACAGAAATTGCATCCGAATTAAATACAAAAGGCACAATGCCGACTTATGTACAAAAGGACTGGCACTCTAATTTTCTATGATTTGAACCAATCCTGTGAGTTGAGTTTTGTATTCCGATGCTTTACTTAAGGTTTACTGTATTCGTTTGACCTTCTTATTGACGATGAAACACAGAAATTGCATCCGAAATTAATACGAAAGGCACAATGCCGACTTAAGTACAAGAGGACTGACACTCTAACTCTCTATGATTTAAACGTCTCCTGTGAGTTTGGTTTTAGATTCTGATGCTTCACTTCAGGTTCACTGTATACCTTGGTCCTTCTTATTGACGATAAGGCACAGAAATTGCATCCGAATTTATTACAAAAGGCAAAATGCCGACTTAAGTACAAGAGGACTTACACTCTAAGTTTCTGTGATGTGAACCTCTCCTGTGAGTTGGGTTTTAGATTTCGATGCTTCACCTCAGGTTTACTGTATACCTTGGACCTTCTTATTGACGATGAAACACAGAAATTGCATCTGAATTTAATACAAAAGGCACAAAGCCGACTTAAGCATAAGAGGACAGACACTCTGACATTCTATGATTTAAACCTCTCCTGTGAGACCAGTTTTAGATTCCGATGCTTCACTTCAGGTTTACTGTATACCTTGGACCTTCTTATTGACGATGAAACACAGAAATTGCATCCGAATTTAATACAAAAGGCACAATGCCGACTGAAGTACAACAGGACTGACACACCAAATTTCTATGATTTTAACCTCTCCTGTGAGGTGGGTTTTAGTTTCCGATGCTTCACTTCCGGTTTACAGTATTCCTTGGACCTTCTTATTGACAATTAAACACAGAAATTTCATCCGAATTTAATACAAAAGCACAATGCCGACTAAAGTACAAAAGGACTGACACTCTAGCTTTCTATGATTTGAATCAATCCTGTGAGTTGAGTTTTAGATTCCCGTGCTTCACTTCAGGTTTACTGTATACCTTGGACCTTCTTATTGACGATGAAACACAGAAATTGCATCCGAATATAATACAAGAGGCACAATGCCGACTTAATTTAAGAGGTATGACATTTTAACTTTCTATGAGTTAAACCTCTCCTGTAAGACCTGTTTTAGATTCCGACGCTTCACTTCAGGATTACTGTATACCTTGGACCTTCTTATTGACGATGAAACACAGAAATTGCATCCGAATTTATTACAAAAGGCACAATGCCGACTTAAGTACAAGAGGACTGACACTCTAACTTTCTATAGTTTAAACCTCTCCTGTGAGTTGAGTTTTAGATTCCGATGCTTCACTTCAGGTTTACTGTATACCTTGGACCTTCTCATTGATGATGAAACACAGAAATTGCATCCGAATTTAATACAAAAGGCACAATGCCGACTTAAGTACAAGAGGACTGAAACTCTAACTTTCTATGATTTGAACTTCTCCTGTGAGTCCAGTTTTAGATTCCGATGCTTCATTTCAGGTTAACTGTATCCCTTGGACCTTCTTATGGACGATGAAGCACAGATATTACATCCGAATTGAATACAATAGGCACAATGCCGACTTAAGTACAAGAGGACTGACACACCAACTTTCTATGAATTGAACCTCTCCTGTGAGTCCAGTCTTAGATTCCGATGCTTCACTTCAGGTTTACTATATCCCTTGGACCTTCTTATTGACGATGAAACACAGAAATTGCATCCGAAATTAATACAAAAGGCACAATGCCGACTTAAGTACAAGAGGAGTCACACTCTAACTTTCTATGATTTGAACCTCTCCTGTGAGTGGAGTTTTAGATTCCGATGCTTCACTTCAGGTTTACTGTTTCCCTTGGACCTTCTTATTGACGATGACACACAGAAATTGCATCCGAATTTAATACAAAAGGCACAATGCCGACATAATTACAAGTGGACTGACACTCGAACTTTCTATGACTTAAACCTCTCCTGTGAGTCCAGTTTCAGATTCCGATGCTTCATTTCAGGTTTACTGTATACCTTGGACATTCTTGTTGACGATGAAACACAGTTATTGTATCCGAACGTAATACAAAAGGCACAATGACAACTGAAGTACAAGAGGACTGACACTCCAACTTCCTATGATTTGAACCTCTCCTGTGAGGTGAGTTTTAGTTTCCGATGCTTCACTTCAGGTTTACAGTATACCTTGGACCTTCTTATTGACAATTAAACACAGAAATTGCATCCGAATTTAATACAAAAGGCACAATGCCGGCTTATGTACAAAAGGACTGACACTCTAGCTTTCTATGATTTGAGCCAATCCTGTGAGTTGAGTTTTAGATTCCCGTGCTTCACTTCAGGTTTACTGTATACCTTGGACCTTCTTATTGACGATGAAACACAGAAATTGGATCCGAATCTAATACAAAAGGCACAATGCTGACTTAAGTACAAGAGGACTGACACTTTATCTTTCTATGATTGGAACCTCTCCTGTGAGTTGAGTTTTAGATTCCGATGCTTCACTTCAGGTTTACTGTATACCTTGGTCATTCATATTGTCCATAAAACACAGAAGTTGCATCCCAATTTAATACAAAAGGCACAATTCCGACTGAAGTACAAGTGGACTGACACTCCAACTTTCTATGATTTGAACCTCTCCTGTGTGTTGAGTTTTGGTTTCCGCTGCTTCACTTCAGGTTTACAGTATACCTTTGACCTTCTTATTGACAATTAAACACAGAAATTGCATCCGAATTTAATACGAAAGGCACAATGCCGACTTAAGTACAAGAGGACTGACTCTCTAACTTTCTATGATTTAAACCACTCTTGTGAGTCCAGTTTTAGATTCTGATGTTTCACTTCATGTTTACTGTATACCTTGGTCCTTCTTATTGACGATAAGGCACAGAAATTGCATCTGAATTTATTACAAAAAGCACAATGCCGACTTAAGTACAAGAGGACTTACACTCTAAGTTTCAATGATTTGAACCTATCCTGTGAGTTGAGTTTTAGATTTCGATGCTTCACCTCAGGTTTACTGTATACCTTGGACCTTGTTATTGACAATTAAACACAGAAATTGCATCCGAATTTAATACAAAAGACACAATGCCGACTTAAGTACAAAACGACTGACACTCTAGCTTTCTATGATTTGAATCAATCCTGTGAGTTGAGGTTTAGATTCCCGTGCTTCACTTCAGGTTTATTGTATACCTTTGACCTTCTTATTGCCGAAGAAGCACAGAAATTGCATCCGAATTTAATACAAAAGGCACAATGCCGACTTAAGTACAAGAGGACTGACATTATAACTTTCTATGATTTGAACCTCTCCTGTGAATCCAGTTTTGGATTCCGATGCTTCACTTCATGTGTGTTGTATCCCTTGGACCATCTTATTGACGATGAAGCACAGAAATTGCATCCGAATTTAATACAAAAGGCACAATGCCGACTTAAGTACAAGAGGACTGACACTCTAACTTTCTATGATTTGAAACTCTCCTGTGAGCCCAGGTTCAGATTCCGATGCTTCACTTCATGTTTACTGTATACCTTGGACCTTTCTATAGAGGATGAGACACAGAAATTGCATCCGAATTTAATACAAAAGGCACATTGCCGACTTAAGTACAAGAGGACTGTCCCTCTAACTTTTGATGATTTGAACCTCTCCTGTGAGTTGAGTTTTAGATTCCTCTTCTTCACTTCAGGTTTACTGCATACCTTTGACCTTCTTATTGACGATGAAACACAGAAATTGCATCCGAATTTAATACAAAAGGCAGAATGCCGACTGAAGTACAACAGGACTGACACACCAAATTACTATGATTTTATCCTCTCCTGTGAGGTGGGTTTTAGTTTCCGATGCTTCACTTCCGGTTTACAGTATACCTTGGACCTTCTTATTGACAATTAAACACAGAAATTTCATCCGAATTTAATACAAAAGCACAATGCCGACTAAAGTACAAAAGGACTGACACTCTAGCTTTCTATGATTTGAATCAATCCTGTGAGTTGAGTTTTAGATTCCCGTGCTTCACTTCAGGTTTACTGTATACCTTTGACCTTATTGACGATGAAACACAGATATTGCATCCGAATTTAGTACAAAAGGCACAACGTCGACTTAAGTACAAGAGGACAGACACTCTAACTTTCTATGATTTAAACATCTCCTGTGAGTCCAGTTTTAGATTCTGATGCTTCACTTCAGGTTTACTGTATACCTTGGATCTTCTTATTGACGATGAAGCACAGAAATCTTATCCGAATTTAATACAAAAGGCACAATGCTGACTTAAGCACAGGAAGACTGACACTCTAACTTTCTATTATTTTAACCTCTCCTGTGAGTTGCGTCTTACATTCCGATGCTTCACTTCAGGTTTACTGTATACCTTGGACATTCATATTGTCCATGAAACACAGTAATTACATCCGAATGTAATACAAAAGGCACAATGCCGACTGAAGTACAAGAGGACTGACACTCCAACTTTCTATGATTTGAACCTCTCCTGTGAGTTGAATTTTAGTTTCCGATGCTTCACTTCAGGTTTACAGTATACCTTGGACCTTCTTATTGACAATTAAACACAGAAATTGCATCCGAATTAAATACAAAAGGCACAATGCCGACTTAAGTACAAAAGGACTGGCACTCTAATTTTCTATGATTTGAACCAATCCTGTAAGTTGAGTTTTGTATTCCGATGCTTTACTTAAGGTTTACTGTATTCGTTTGACCTTCTTATTGACGATGAAACACAGAAATTGCATCCGAAATTAATACGAAAGGCACAATGCCGACTTAAGTACAAGAGGACTGACACTCTAACTCTCTATGATTTAAACGTCTCCTGTGAGTTTGGTTTTAGATTCTGATGCTTCACTTCAGGTTTACTGTATACCTTGGTCCTTCTTATTGACGATAAGGCACAGAAATTGCATCCAAATTTATTACAAAAGGCACAATGCCGACTTAAGTACAAGAGGACTTACACTCTAAGTTTCTATGATGTGAACCTCTCCTGTGAGTTGGGTTTTAGATTTCGAAGCTTCACCTCAGGTTTACTGTATACCTTGGACCTTCTTATTGAAGATGAAACACAGAAATTGCATCTTAATTTCATACAAAAGGCACAAAGCCGACGTAAGTACAAGAGGACAGACACTCTGACATTCTATGATTTAAACCTCTCCTGTGAGACCAGTTTTAGATTCCGATGCTTCACTTCAGGTTTACTGTATACCTTGGACCTTCTTATTGACGATGAAACACAGAAATTGCATCCGAATTTAATACAAAAGGCAGAATGCCGACTGAAGTACAACAGGACTGACACACCAAATTACTATGATTTTATCCTCTCCTGTGAGGTGGGTTTTAGTTTCCGATGCTTCACTTCCGGTTTACAGTATACCTTGGACCTTCTTATTGACAATTAAACACAGAAATTTCATCCGAATTTAATACAAAAGCACAATGCCGACTAAAGTACAAAAGGCTTGACACTCTAGCTTTCTATGATTTGAATCAATCCTGTGAGTTGAGTTTTAGATTCCCGTGCTTCACTTCAGGTTTACTGTATACCTTTGACCTTATTGACGATGAAACACAGATATTGCATCCGAATTTAGTACAAAAGGCACAACGTCGACTTAAGTACAAGAGGACAGACACTCTAACTTTCTATGATTTAAACATCTCCTGTGAGTCCAGTTTTAGATTCTGATGCTTCACTTCAGGTTTACTGTATACCTTGGACCTTCTTATTGACGATGAAGCACAGAAATCTTATCCGAATTTAATACAAAAGGCACAATGCCGACTTAAGTACATGAGTTCTGACACTGTAACTTTCTATGATTTGAACCTCTCCAGTGGGTCCAGTTTTGGGCTCCGATGCTTCACATCAAGTTTACTGTATACCTTGGACCTTCTTAATGACGATGAAACACAGAAATTTCATCGGAATTTAATACAAAAGGCACAATGCCGACTTACGTACAAGAGGACTGACACTCTAATTTTCTATGATTTGAACATCTCCTGTGAGTCCAGTTTTGGATTCCGATGTTTCACTTCATGTGTGTGTGTTATCCCTTGGACCATCTTAATGACGCTGAACCACAGAAATTGCATCCGAATTTAATACAAAAGGCACAATGCCGCTTAAGTACAAGAGGACTGACACTCTAACTTTCTATGATTTAAACCTCTCCTGTGATTTGAGTTTTAGATTCCGATGCTTCACTTAAGGTTTACTGTATACCTTGGACCTTCTTATTGATGATGAAACACAGAAATTGCATCCGAATTTAATAAAAAAGGCACAACGCCGACTTAAGGTCAAGAGGACTGACACTCTAACTTTCTATGATTGGAAACTCTCCTGTGAGCCCAGTTTCAGATTCCGATGCTTCACTTCATGTTTACTGTATACCTTGGACCTTCCTATAGAGGATGAAACACAGAAATTTCATCCGAATTTAATACAAAAGGAACATTGCCGTCATAAGTACAAGAGGACTGACACTCTAACTTTCGAAGATTTGAGCTTCTCCTGTGAGTTGAGTTTTAGATTCCGATGCTTCACTTCTGGTTTACTGTATACCTTGGACCTTCTTATTGACGATGAAACACAGAAATTGCATCCGAATTTATTACAAAAGGCACAATGAAGACTTAAGTACAAGAGGACAGACACTCTAACTTTCTATGATTTAAACCTCTCCTGTGAGTCCAGATATAGATTCTGATGCTTCACTTCAGGTTTACTGTATACCTAGGACCTTCTTATTGACGATGAAGTACAGACATTGCATCCGAAATTAATACAAAAGGCACAATGCCGACTTAAGTACAAATGTTCTGTCACTCTAACTTTCTATGATTTGAACCTCTCCAGTGAGACCAGATTTAGATTCCGATGCTTCACTTCAAGTTTACTGTATATCTTGGACCTTCTTAATGACGATGAAACACAGAAATTGCATCGGAATTTAATACAAAAGGCACAATGCCGACTTAAGTATAGGAGGACTGACACTCTAACTTTCTATGTTTTGAACCTCTCTTGTGTGTCCAGTTTTAGATTCAGGTGTTTCACTTCAGGTTTACTGCATCTCTTGGACCTTCTTATTGACAATGAAACACAGAAGTTGCATCCGAATTTAATACAAAAGGCACAATGCCGACTTAAGTACAAGAGGACTGACACATTTATTTTCTATGATTTGAAACTCTCCTGTGAGCCCAGTTTCAGATTCCGATGCTTCCCTTCATGTTTACAGTATATCTTGGACCTTCCTATAGAGGATGAAACACAGAAATTGCATCCGAATATATTACAAAAGGCACATTGCCGACTTAAGTACAAGAGGACTGACACTCTAAGTTTCGATGATCTGAACCCCTCCTGTGAGTTGAGATTTAGATTCCGATGCTTCACTTCAGGTTTACTGTATACCTTGGACCTTCTTATTGATGATGAAACACAGAAATTGCATCCGAATTTAATACAACAGGCTCATTGCCGACTTAAGCCAAGAGGACTGTCACTCTAAGTTTCTATGGTTTGAACCTCTCCTGTGAGTTGAGTTTTAGATTTCGATGCTTCACCTCAGGTTTACTGTATACCTTGGACCTTCTTATTGACGATGAAACATAGAAATTGCATCCGAATTTAATACAAAACCCACAATGCCGACTTAAGTACAATAGGACAGACACTCTGACTTTCTATGATTTATACCTCTCCTGTGACTCCAGTTTAAGATTCTGATGCTTCACTTCAGGTTTACTGTATATCTTGGACCATCTTATTGACGATGAAGCACAGAAATTGCATCCGAATTTAATACAAAAGGCACAATGCCGACTTAAGTACAATAGTTCTGACACTCTAACGTTCTATGATTTGAACCTCTCCAGTGAGTCCAGTTTTAGATTCCGATGCTTCACTTCAAGTTTACTGTATACCTTGGACCTTCTTAATGACGATGAAACACAGAAATTGCATCGGAATTTAATACAAAAGGCACAATAACGACTTCAGTACAAGAGGACTGACACTCTAACTTTCTATGATTTGAACCTCTCCTGTGAGTCCAGTTTTGGATTCCGACGCTTCACTTCATGTGTGTTGTATCCCTTGGACCATCTTGTTGACGATGAAGCACAGAAATTGCATCCGAATTTAATACAAAAGGCACAATGCCGACTTAAGTACAAGAGCACTGACACTCTAACTTTCTATGATTTGAAACTCTCCTGTGAGCCCAGTTTCAGATTCCGATGCTTCACTTCATGTTTACTGTATACCTTGGACCTTCCTATAAAGGATGAAACACAGAAATTGCATCCGAATTTAATACAAAAGGCACATTGCCGACTTAAGTACAAGAGGACTGACACTGTAACTTTCGATGATTTGAACCTCTCCTGTGAGTTGAGTTTTAGATTCCGATGCTTCACTTCAGGTTCACTGTATACCTTGGACCTTGTTATTGATGATGAAACACAGAAATTGCATCCAAATGTAATACAAAAGGCACAATGCAGACTTATGTGCAAGAGGACTGACACTCTAACTTTCTATGATTTGAACCTCTCCTGTGAGTCCAGTTTTAGATTCCGATGCTTCGCTTCAGGTTTACTGTATCCCTTGGACCGTCTTATTGACGATGAAGCACAGATATTACATCCAAATTTAATACAAAAGGCACAATGCCGACTTAAGTACAAGAGGATTGACACTCTAACTTTCTATGAATTGAACCACTCCTGTAAGTCCAGTTTTAGATTCCGATGCTTCACTTCAGGTTTACTGTATCCCTTGGACCTTCTTATTGACGATGAAACACAGAAATTGCATCCGAATATAATACAAGAGGCACAATGCCGACTTAATTTAAGAGGACTGACACTCTAACTTTCTATGATATAAACCTCTCCTGTAAGACCAGTTTTAGATTCCGATGCTTCACTTCAGGTTTACTGTATACTGCGATGTTACAAAATAGAAGTGATGTTGCTATTCAATGGAAAGTTGGAAATTGAGATTTAACTAACTGTTTTATCAATCACAATTGGCGTAAGAATCATGGATTGACCATTGTCATAAAATATTGCATTATGAGGTGTGAATAGTTTTTACTTGCGGTTTCGCGTGGCTTGAGGCAGTCACAACTAGCGTGCTATTGATTAAGAAGCTGCGTTATCGTCTTTCTAATTACTTCATGATCGTAGATACGATCATACCCGGTTGTGAAGTTATTGTTATGACAAAAAAATTTCCTAAGGGACCAGAAAGTTCTTAAGGGCGCAAAAACAACTGTAACATCACACAAAAGAGAAATTCAATATTAAAGCTGATGCAAGAAGACGATAAAACAGTTTTCTTTTTATCAAGGTAACACGCACATTGGACTGCTGATCTTGGAGTCTGTAATATTAGCAAAATGCATAATTAAAATGAAAATAATACAGAGGAGATAATAGAAATGAGCACTGCTAAATGATTCAGTATTACCAGAACAAATATTTATTATAACTAAAACATATAACGTACCTTAAGCTTAATACTACAATGACGGTAGATTTTTATGTCCATATCATGTCCATTGAGCGCTCTTTTATATAGCCATTGTCCTCTTGAGTCGCTCGTGCTTCGTCACGGTAAGTCACAACAGTTCTTCTTCCTACACTTCACTCAAAACTTAGACGGAACACGTTTTTATACATTTAGTAAAAAGTAGATCAGACTGCCACAGATCTGCGTCCGTCTTACTTGAGAAAAACAGTAAAAGTCTCTTTAGCGCTCAAGGCTTCATTTGTTCTCCAGCGAACAAAATAGTGATGCTCGCATATCTATCCGTATTTTTCTGTTTGCCGCCCAAAGAAGGCGAATTACATTATTTAGAAAATTCCACAGTCGCCATGCGACCCCTCATTATACATTAATCATTATTTACAAACAAGTATTTGCCTTCTGGCTGAAAGTATTAACTACTCGTATTTGCAGTTTTAATGAAGTCAAAAATAGCGAGTATCACATTGCCTCCCATGAGGAGAGAGGGAATGCCGAAGGATTACCTCGATCCTCATGTCCTTATGAGATATTCGTGATTTTTGGTGTGACATTTACATAATGCTACTGGCGTACTATGTACATAAATTCAAATTACATTTATAAACATATATCAGATATTTATCATTTTTCAAAATAAAGTTTTTCATTCTTTGTTCATCAGTCACTTCATTCCATAATACCAAGATTAACATTTATGTCCATATTTAAGTTTGGTCCATATTTGCTTATAACAATAAGTGAACGTTCATTTCGCACTTCAGAGGATAGAATTCAGAAATTACTTTCTCTTGAGCTTAACAAATAATACATGAGTACAGTGAGTGCTTATTTTCACTAAACTAGGGTGGACAATGTTCGAGCATCTGTTGACTTATGGAGGTTCAATTACAGTTTAATAACGTAGCACTACACTTCTTGATGCTTTCACTTTCTGTGTTAGCTGTCTACGGCGTTCATTATGCCGTACATCTGTCCTTTCCACTGTGGTGCCAGGAATTCAAGTGGCTTCCTGGGTTTTTATTTACAATATGAAACAGAAGAAGTGGAAAATTATTAGTATGACTTACAAGCTACTGGATACATTTGTTAAGGATCGGGACTGGTCTGGAGTTTAGGGTCTTCCTATAGTGCACATTCATTTTCTTTGTCCATCAAGAGACAGGATTATAATTCATTTTAGCAGTGTTCAGGAGTGCCGGTATTAATGGCTTTAAGGTCTGAGTAATCTAACAATCTACTTCTCACTCATCTTAACTTCAACTCAAGAAAATCGCTTAATTTACGTATGAAGATGTAGTCACACAAGTGTACAAATGTCTTTCCTCCAGTATGTACGATGGAAGTCATGGCGGTTAGCAGTTTAAAGTTTGGATTGTTTCGTCACCCACACGTCAGCCACTCACAGCGGCTGCACAGTGTTGCGTGAGCTCCAATACTCAGTATCCGTTCGCGCGCAGGCTGTAACAGAGCTGCTGGTCGTCGATTGCTCCTTTTTTTTGTGAACTTCGTATCACACGAGTGCATCGATACAAACACCTCGCGCGCGTTTTCCATCGGAGGGGACAGACACTGAAGTTGCCTCGATACTTCTCTGTCAACTGCCTCCCATGAGGCTCACAGGTAAGTGACGACGAATGTTTTACCTGTCGCTGCACTTAGAACAACACTGAACTTTGCGTTGCACCTGTTGTCGTAGCCTTGACTTCTTTTTTTACACTTGCAGTACAACACTACCACTAGTATACAGTGAACAGTTATTTTTATTATGCACGTCGCACTTTAGTGTGCATCTTCACACAGCATTCGTGCTTAGTTCCTTCGCCGATGGAGTTCATTTACAAAACAATCAATTTTGCACGTTTCCTCCACTGGTATAGAAAGACTTATATTCTACTATTTACAAAATATCACTTACGAGCTAATATTTACAATTAATGGTCACTCCTTTTGTTAAGTCCAGTGAACAACTGCTTTATGAATGGACTCTTTATATCTCAAGATTTGCTTTCACTAGTGAACCTAAAAATATTCTTTCAAACTTTCTTTAAGTGCTCATCTCCTCATTATGAAAACTACAGGTTTCGCAACACTCGTTGCATTTAATCTTTAGTGCACCCAAGATCATTTTCTACTGCCACGCAGCATATCTACTACTTAACGAGTACACATTTAACGCTGAATCTTTTTTTTTTCTTTTTGTGCTTTCCTTTGTGCTTGCCAAATTTTTTTTATATTTGAGGGCAGACTGGATAACAATAGTTCTCCCTCTTCGCTTCATGTACTCAGCAATCGTCCTCTGTTAAAAAAAAATAGGGTAATGCGTGTCTACTATTTTTTTGCATGAATGGAATTACCGACAGTTCACTGGGTTTACGCAACCGGTCCATAACAAAAATTACCAAAGCTAGCGAAGTTCATCACGCTACGTGTATCATTTCTCATAAGCACTGCTTTGCTTCGAAGCACACGTGCCTTTTACAAGTCGACCCTTGGTCTGGGTTAAGGAACCAGGATCAAAAGGAACGGGCACAAGGAAAATGGATTTCATAAGAGGAGTGTCTTAGGAGACATTTTTGCAATAAAATCTGCATGTAAATAAAATTATCTTAATAAACATAGGCACATATATAAACTTCAACCTCCTTCCTTACAGCAGGCTTTGCTACTTCTACGTCTTACTCAGGTTATAGTCAATATTAAGTTTAAATATCACTGCATTGCTTGTTCTTTAGATTAGCCTTCAATTAGGGTATTGAATGGTCGCTAGATTACACTACAGATATTCTGAAGATCTTTACTTGGACTTATTTATGATACAGGGGGCTTGCTGTGTGGTTATTTAGTACCTCGATTTTACTGAAATCAATTCGTCAGCTAACATTCCTCATATACTCTTTACATTGGGCTCAGATCACAGGGAAATAGTTTACTTTCATAGCAGTTAGTGGCCTCGTGGAGTACTTACACTACATTATTGATGCTTCATGGTTTGCCTCTATTTGTACTGTATTTCACCTAACTTAGTTTACTACAGCTTATTGTCTCCTTGCGTGAACACATGTGGGTTACCACTTGTTTTTCCATTTAACAGCACGCTTTAACTGAACTTTAAGCTATTTCTTCTACTCCTGTCCACTGTCTGGACTGTTTGAACATGTACCCTTTTTTTTAAGCAGGTAATTTGAGCTTTTACTACAGAACTTCAGGTACTTACATTACTAAAAATAAATCTCTAAATATTCTTGTACCTTGAGAGAAGTGCTTATTTACGCATCCTCCTCCATTTCTCACCTTTACATATTTTATTTAGCTCCGGGCAATCACCTCGCAAGCACTTTTTTTCTTATTACTAACTTAAAATTAAATTGAAATTCTTGGTGCAACCTCAATTTCCTGCATCAGCTTGTTGAAGAAATATCAGTTCAATGTCCATCACTATAAACAATTTTTCCATACTTACCATTTAATACTTAAAGTTTACATGTAGTAGCCGTTACCATGTAGTCAGTGCGCTGATCAACACAATACTTATCATTTACAGTTCACACAAGGAAATTTCCAGTAAGCAAGAGGCAAGAAACCAAAACAGATTCTATCTGCAGTTGAAGCTGCGTCTGTAAACTAACTCTCTGTTTCAATGGACCAATCGCTCCCGATATGGAGCAATCCTGAATCGGCAATGATAAAACTTTTGAAACAGAAGACACCTGTCTGAAAAGACATGATGACATCACATTGATGTTTGCTCCTGTATCAACAATGGCTGTGACAGGAATGTTAGTAATAGAAATCTTAATCGAAGCCAGGACGTGTTCATCATAAATGTCATTAATGTCTTGAGCTTCTAGGTCAGGTGCAAGGTCATCTCGTAAGTCGGTCTCACGGTCGTACCGTATCGCATTAACATACTCAGAATCAGAGTATTCGTTAGTACCCCCACTGGAACCGGCAGCGACCTCTAGGAGGCTGAAAGGCGCTGCCTCTAATTTTCCGCAGGATGTTTAACCTGTTTGTCATTCATGGCCTTAAGTGTTTGTTCCGTTTCATATTGGTGCTGGTTATGTGGTACAAATGCCGGTGTAAAGGGGTCAAATCCACTGGGTGCATTCACTTGTGAATAGAATACTTGAGAAGGCTGATGTCGCCCGATCTTTTGGTTGCCGGCAAAACCATTTCCTTGTGAAGGAAAGTTCGCATTTGGTGCCATTTGAAAATTGTTCCGCGGTCCTCTATCCTGTGAAAAGTTGTTCTGATGTGCTGGGTGGCCTCCGCCTTGCCCATGCCACTTGCTATTTTTCGACCTATAACTTTAATTGTACACTGGCCCATTTCAAAAATTACCACTAGTTTGTGGAGAATTTCCATGCTGCTCAGGCGCAGAATTAAAGGGTGGGTTTCCGTACTGATGTTGTACCTGGTGGTTGCAAATTGGGTGGTATCTCTGCTGATTACTGTAATTGGTTTTCTGCTTCCGTTTAAAGTTATTGCCGTTTGCGTTTTGATAACCGCTGGCAGGTTGGTAACAGCGGTCGCAGTAGCTCGGTCTCTCCTTGGGCGCATTGTTGTCCGCGTGCGATGCATTCTGCTGGCGGCCAGGGAAGAATTTGCCGCGGCCAACCTTGGAGCGCACATCCTCGCTAATTAAATCTAAGGAATCCAGCACAGAAAGGAATACATCCGTGTCTTCTTCGGACACATTTACTAATTTCTCTCTAATAGACACAGGGAGTTTGCTTTTGAGAATCATAATTACGTCCTTGGAAGAAATCGGAGAATCTCAGAATTTAATTTTTGCTAGATACTTCTCAAAGTATCGCCGGAGACTTCCATGCTTCTCATTGAAAATTTCCGCACCATACACCTCCTTCCTTAATCTTTGCTGTACCCCATTACTCCAAAATTTTGCCAAGAACATTTTCTCAAACTCTTCATAATTCCTACACGTGTCTACCATTTCCGTTCCCCATAATGCTGCATCACCAGAAATAAAGCCAGTGACGAACTGAATACGCTGTCTGTCTGTCCAGCTCCTGGGAAATATGCCGGAAAAATTCTTTAGGAACACGATGGGGTGTATTTCTCGCTTCTGCGGATGAAAAACAGGAAAAGTGCGATGCTTAATCACACTTTCCTCTTGCATTAAACTCACGATTGTGGGCGGATCATTTAGTTTCCCTACTCGGGACTCAACAGGACTGTCGTTTTGGATGTAATCAGGCGGTGAACGATAAGGAGTTGACTGACATTCGTCACCGTCTAAAGAGTTGTTCCCTATAGTTTGCGTATGTGTGTGCGGATTTTCTACCCAGTTTCTCAGCATTCTGACTTCGTCCACTACTTGCTGCTTCCACTCGGGAAGATCCCGTGTAAGTGTCCTCCGAATCTGTCCCAATTCAGAAACTACTGTGTCTCCCGACTTACCAGGAGCAGCTAAGATTTCATAAGTTACATCCTTGACAGTCTCCCTAAGCTCCTCCCTGACCTTCTTTTCGATAAAAATATCTTTACCCTTTATCCATTCACTGTAGTGTTCCGACAATGCCTCCGCGTGTGCTTTCACGGTGCTCTTAACCTGTTCTTCAATATTGATTGAGTCTATCTGGCTCGACAGATCCTCCACTACACCTTCAATGTCAGATACTGCATGTCTAACTGAATTTATTTCTTTGGTAGCTGCCTGAATTTTTGTGTTTAATGTTCCAGATACTTCAGCTATTTCACTTTTCACCTGTTTCTGCATTTTCTGAATTTGATCACTGATCTTAGTTTGCACCTCACCCAAATGGGTATTTAATTCAGCCGTAATTTCTTTATGCAGATCTGTTTTGATTGTGCCTAGCTCTGTTTTTAATGATTCGCTTACAGCATCTAGTCGGGCGTTAACAGTCTCATTTTGTGTTTTTATAGTCTCATTTTGTGTTTTTATATTCTCATTTACTGCGTCAAAGTGTTGTTTCAGCATTTCCATTAACGCACCGAGGTCATTTGTAGCTGCAGCGGGACGAGTTTGGACTTCAGGGTCACTTTCCCCTGTTACAGACACGATTAGTTCAGTTTCCACACGGGAACCTACCGTTCGCGATCGTAAAGGGTATGGAATACTATTAACGTCTTCACTCCCGTCTCCTGTTGTCACCTGTCTCTGTTTACTATCTGCCATTTTTGGCAGTAAATCAGGTGCTACGCAAGGCTTTCGTCGTTTGTCAGTGACGTGGTGAGTCCGCTAAGAGCACCGCCCTCGCGTGAGCAACAAATGAAATTCTATCTGGCAAGAAGACAAGATGGAACCTAACCGTTTCAGACAAATGAATGAAGATGCTCTTCACTGCAAATTGCGCACACTATCCACCATGTTGAAAATGCAATACAGGTATACTAACAATGGGGAGAAATAATTTCTATTATCAGACTACGTAGAATTTTACTTTGAAATATAAAATAAAGCAGATTTTCTATAGCGAGAAGGAGATAGAAAGGATGTGGATCGACTTGGAAAAGCAACGTTGCTACTAAAGCACTACACTGCGTATGCAAAATTCTAACTTACTTTTTGATGGCTTGAATACCGCTATGTTGTCTCAGCAAATTCACGTCTCTTTTCTTTTCTTTTCTCTCGGTAATTAAACTGCATTATTGACCGTTATTCTCACAGAGAGACGATGTGTACATGAAACGACAGAACATTTATTAACACAAGCACATAGAAATTTTCCAAGAATTTGAACTAATTTTTGGTCAAGTCCCTGTTCGGGCGCCAAGTGTGATGTTACAAAATAGAAGTGATGTTGCTATTCAATGGAAAGTTGGAAATTGAGATTTAACTAACTGTTTTATCAATCACAATTGGCGTAAGAATCATGGATTGACCATTGTCATAAAATATTGCATTATGAGATGTGAATAGTTTTTACTTGCGGTTTCGCGTGGCTTGAGGCAGTCACAACTAGCGTGCTATTGATTAAGAAGCTGCGTTATCGTCTTTCTAATTACTTCATGATCGTAGCTACGATCATACCCGGTTGTGAAGTTATTGTTATGACAAAAAAATTTCCTAAGGGACCAGAAAGTTCTTAAGGGCGCAAAAACAACTGTAACATCACACAAAAGAGAAATTCAATATTAAAGCTGATGCAAGAAGACGATAAAACAGTTTTCTTTTTATCAAGGTAACACGCACATTGGACTGCTGATCTTGGAGTCTGTAATATTAGCAAAATGCATAATTAAAATGAAAATAATACAGAGGAGATAATAGAAATGAGCACTGCTAAATGATTCAGTATTCCCAGAACAAATATTTATTATAACTAAAACATATATCGTACCTTAAGCTTAATACTACAATGACGGTAGATTTTTATGTCCACATCATGTCCATTGAGCGCTCTTTTATATAGCCATCGTCCTCTTGAGTCGCTCGTGCTTCGTCACGGTAAGTTACAACAGTTCTTCTAAAAACACTTCACTCAAAACTTAGACGGAACACGTTTTTATACATTTAGTAAAAATTAGATCAGACTGCCACAGATCTGCGTCCGTCTTACTTGAGAAAAACAGTAAAAGTCTCTTTAGCGCTCAAGGCTTCATTTGTTCTCCAGCGAACAAAATAGTGATGCTCGCATTTCTATCCGTATTTTTCTGTTTGCCGCCCAAAGAAGGCGAATTACATTATTTAGAAAATTCCACAGTCGCCATGCGACTCCTCATTATACATTAATCATTATTTACAAACAAGTATTTGCCTTCTGGCTGAAAGTATTAACTACTCGTATTTGCTGTTTTAATGAAGTCAAAAATAGCGAATATCACAATACCTCGGACCTTCTTATTGACGATGTAACACAGAAATTGCATCCGAATTTAATACAAAAGGCACAATGCCGACTTAAGTACAAGAGGACTGACACTCTAACTTTCTATGATTTGAAACTCTCCTAGGAGCCCAGTTTCAGATTCCGATGCTTCACTTCAAGTTTACTGTATACCTTGGACCTTCTTAATGACGATGAAACATAGAAATTGCATCGGAATTTAATACAAAAGGCACAATGCCGACTTAAGTACAAGAGGACTGACACTCTAACTTTATATGATTTGAACCTCTCCTGTGAGTCCAGTTTTGGATTCCGATGCTTCACTTCATGTGTGTTGTATCCCTTGGACCATCTTATTGACGATGAAGCACAGAAATTACATCCGAATTTAATACAAAAGGCACAATGCCGACTTAAGTACAAGAGTTCTGAAACTCTAACATTCTATGATTTGAACCTCTCCAGTGAGTCCAGTTTTAGATTCCGATGCTTCACTTCAAGTTTACTGTATACCTTGGACCTTCTTAATGACGATGAAACACAGAAATTGCATCGGAATTTAATACAAAAGGCACAATGCCGACTTAAGTACAAGAGGACTGACACTCTAACTTTATATGATTTGAACCTCTCCTGTGAGTCCAGTTTTGGATTCCGATGCTTCACTTCATGTGTGTTGTATCCCTTGGACCATCTTATTGACGTTGAAGCACAGAAATTGCATCCGAATTTAATACAAAAGGCACAATGCCGACATCAGTACAAGAGGACTGACACCCTAACTTTCTATGATTTGAAACTCTCCTGTGAGCCCAGTTTCAGATTCCGATGCTTCACTTCATGTTTACTGTATATCTTGGACCTTCCTATAGAGGATGAAACACAGAAATTGCATTCGAATTTAATACAAAAGTCACATTGCCGACTTAAGTACAAGAGGACTGACACTCTAACTTTCGATGATTTGAACCTCTCCTGTGAGTTGAGTTTTAGATTCCGATGCTTCACTTCAGGTTTACTGTATACCTTGGACCTTCTTATTGATGATGGCACACAGAAATTGCATCCGAATTTAATACAAAAGGCACAATGCAGACTTAAGTACAAGAGGACTGACACTCTAACTTTCTATGATTTGAACCTCTCCTGTGAGTCCAGTTTCATGTTCCGATGCTTCGCTTCAGGTTTACTGTATCCCTTGGACCGTCTTATTGACGATGAAGCACAGATATTACATCCGAATTTAATACAAAAGGCACACTGCCGACTTAATTACAAGAGGACTGACACTCTAACTTTGTATGATTTAAACTTCTCCTGTAAGACCAGTTTTAGATTCCGATGCTTCACTTCAAGTTTACTGTATACCTTGGACCATCTAATTGACGATGAAACACAGGAATTGGATCCGAATTTAATACAAAAGGCACAATGCCGACTTAAGTACAAGAGGACTGACTCTCTAACTTTCTATGATTTGAACCTCTCCTGCGAATCCAGTTTTAAATTCCGATGCTTCGCTTCAGGTTTACTGTATCCCTTGGACCGTCTTATTGACGATGAAACACAGAAATTGCATCCGAATTTATTACAAAAGGCCCAATGCCGACTTAAGTACAAGAGACTACCACTCTAAGTTTCTATGATTTGAACCTCTCCTGTGAGACCAGTTTTAGATTTCGATGCTTCACTTTGGGTTTACTGTATACCTTGGACCTTCTTATTCACGATGAAACACAAAAATTGCATCCGAATTTTTAACAAAAGGCACAATGCCGACTTAAGTAAAAGAGGACTGACACTCTAACTTTCTATGATTTGAACGTCTCCTGTGAGTTGAGTTTTAGATTCCGATGATTCACTTCAGGTTTACTGTATACCTTTGACCTCCTTATTGACGATGAAACACAGAAATTGCATCCGAATTTAATACAAAAAAAACAATGCCGACTTAAGTACAAGAGGGCAGACACTCTAACTTTATATGATTTAAACCTCTCCTGTGAGTCCAGTATTAGATTCTGATGCTTCACTTCAGGTTTACTGTATACCTTGGACCTTCTTATTGACGATGAAACACAGAAATTGCATCCGAATATAATACAAGAGACACAATGCCGACTTAATTTAAGAAGCCTGACACTCTAACTTTCTATGATTTAAACCTCTCCTGTAAGACCAGTTTTAGATTCTGATGCTTCACTTCAGGTTTACTGTATACCTTGGACCTTCTTATTGACGATGAAACACAGAAATTGCATACGAATTTAATACAAAAGGCAAATGCCGACTTAAGTACAAGAGAGTACCACTCTAAGTTTCTATGATTTGAACCTCTCCTGTGAGACCAGTTTTAGATTTCGATGCTTCACTTTGGGTTTACTGTATACCTTGGACCTTCTTATTGACGATGAAAGACAGAAATTGCATCCGAATCTTTAACAAAAGGCACAATGCCAACTTAAGTTAAGAGGACTGACACTCTAACTTTCTATGATTTGAACGTCTCCTGTGAGTTGAGTTTTAGATTCCGATGATTGACTTCAGGTTTACTGTATACCTTGGACATTCTAATTTACGATGAAACACAGAAATTGCATCCGAATTTAATACATAAGGCACAATGCCGACTGAAGTACAAGAGGACTGACACTCCAACTTTCTATGATTTGAACCTCTCCTGTGAGTTTAGTGTTAGTTTCCGATGCTTCACTTCAGGTTTACAGTATACCTTGGACCTTCTTATTGACAATTAAACACAGTTATTGCATCGGAATTTAATACAAAAGGCACAATGGCGACGTAAGTACAAAAGGACTCACACTCTAATTTTCTATGATTTAAACCTCTCCTGTGAGTCCAGTTTTATATTCTGATGCTTCACTTCAGGTTTACTGTATACCTTGGTCCTTCTTATTGACGATAAGGCACAGAAATTGCATCCGAATTTTATACAAAAGGCACAATGCCGACTTAAGTACAAGAGGACTTACATTCTAACTTTCTATGATTTGATCCTCTCCTGTGAGTCGAGTTTTAGATTTCGATGCTTCACCTCAGGTTTACTGTATACCTTGGACCTTCTTATTGACGATGAAACACAGAAATTGCATCCGAATTTAATACAAAAGGCACAAGGCCGACTTAAGTATAAGAGGACTGACACTCTAAATTTCTATGATGCAAACCTCTCCTGAGAGACCAGTTTTAGATTCCGATGCTTCACTTCAGGTTTACTGTATACCTTGGACCTTCTTATTGACGATGAAACACAGAAATTTCATCCGAATTTAATACAAGATTCACAATGCCGAACTAAGTACAAAAGGACTGACACTCTAGCTTTCTATGATTTGAATCAATCCTGTGAGTTGAGTTTTACATTCCCGTGCTTCACTTCAGGTTTACTGTATACCTTTGACTTTCTTATTGACGATGAAACACAGAAATTGCATCCGAATTTAATACAAAAGGCACAATGCCGACTTAAGTACAAGAGGGCAGACTCTCTAACTTTCTTTGATTTAAACCTCTCCTGTGAGTCCAGTTTTTGATTCTGATGCTTCACTTCAGGTTTACTGTATACCTTGGACCATCTTATTGACGATGAAGCACAGAAATTGCATCCGAATTTAATACAAAAGGCACAATGCCGACTTAAGTACAAGAATTCTGACGCTCTAACTTTCTATGATTTGATCCTCTCCAGTGTGTCCAGTTTTAGATTCCGATGCTTCACTTCAAGTTTACTGTATACCTTGGACCTTCTTAATGACGATGAAACAAAGAAATTGCATCGGAATTTAACACAAAAGGCACAATGCCGACTTAAGTACAAGAGGACTGACACTCTAACTTTCTATGATTTGAACCTTTCCTGTGAGTCCAGTACTGGATTCCGATGCTCCACTTCATGTGTACTGTATCCCTTGGACCATCTTATTGACGATGAAGCACAGGAATTGCATCCGAATTTAGTACAAAAGGCACAATGCCGACTTAAGTACAAGAGGATTGACACTCTAACTTTCTATGATTTGAAACTCTCCTGTGAGCCCAGTTTCAGATTCCGATGCTTCACCTCATGTTTACTGTATACCTTGGACCCTCCTATAGAGGATGAAACACAGAAATTGCATTCGAATTTAATACAAAAGTCACATTGCCGACTTAAGTACAAGAGGACTGACACTCTAACTTTCGATGATTTGAACCTCTCCTGTGAGTTGAGTTTTAGATTCCGATGCTTCACTTCAGGTTTACTGTATACCTTGGACCTTCTTATTGATGATGGCACACAGAAATTGCATCCGAATTTAATACAAAAGGCACAATGCAGACTTAAGTACAAGAGGACTGACACTCTAACTTTGTATGATTTAAACTTCTCCTGTAAGACCAGTTTTAGATTCCGATGCTTCACTTCAAGTTTACTGTATACCTTGGACCATCTAATTGACGATGAAACACAGGAATTGGATCCGAATTTAATACAAAAGGCACAATGCCGACTTAAGTACAAGAGGACTGACACTCTAACTTTCTATGATTTGAACCTCTCCTGTGAATCCAGTTTTAAATTCCGATGCTTCGCTTCAGGTTTACTGTATCCCTTGGACCGTCTTATTGACGATGAAACACAGAAATTGCATCCGAATTTATTACAAAAGGCCCAATGCCGACTTAAGTATAAGAGGACTGACACTCTAAATTTCTATGATGCAAACCTCTCCTGAGAGACCAGTTTTAGATTCCGATGCTTCACTTCAGGTTTACTGTATACCTTGGACCTTCTTATTGACGATGAAACACAGAAACTGCATCCGAATTTAATACAAAAGGCACAATGCCGACTTAAGTACAAAAGGACTGACACTCTAGCTTTCTATGATTTGAATCAATCCTGTGAGTTGAGTTTTACATTCCCGTGCTTCACTTCAGGTTTACTGTATACCTTTGACTTTCTTATTGACGATGAAACACAGAAATTGCATCCGAATTTAATACAAAAGGCACAATGCCGACTTAAGTACAAGAGGGCAGACACTCTAACTTTCTTTCATTTAAACCTCTCCTGTGAGTCCAGTTTTTGATTCTGATGCTTCACTTCAGGTTTACTGTATACCTTGGACCATCGTATTGACGATGAAGCACAGAAATTGCATCCGAATTTAATACAAAAGGCACAATGCCGACTTAAGTACAAGAATTCTGACACTCTAACTTTCTATGATTTGATCCTCTCCAGTGTGTCCAGTTTTAGATTCCGATGCTTCACTTCAAGTTTACTGTATACCTTGGACCTTCTTAATGACGATGAAACAAAGAAATTGCATCGGAATTTAACACAAAAGGTACAATGCCGACTTAAGTACAAGAGGACTGAAACTCTAACTTTCTATGATTTGAAGCTTTCCTGTGGGTCCAGTATTGGATTCCAATGCTCCACTTCATGTGTACTGTATCCCTCGGACCATCTTATTGACGATGAAGCACAGGAATTGCATCCGAATTTAGTACAAAAGGCACAATGCCGACTTAAGTACAAGAGGATTGACACTCTAACTTTCTATGATTTGAAACTCTCCTGTGAGCCCAGTTTCAGATTCCGATGCTTCACCTCATGTTTACTGTATACCTTGGACCCTCCTATAGAGGATGATACACAGAAATTGCATCCGAATTTAATACAAAAGGAAAATTGCCGACTTAAGTACAAGAGGACTGACACTCTAACTTTCGATGACTTGAACCTCTCCTGTGAGTTGAGGTTTAGATTGCGATGCTTCACTTCAGGTTACTGTATACCTTGGACCTTCTTATTGATGATGAAACACAGAAATTGCATCCGAATTTAATACAAAAGGCACAATGCAGACTTAAGTACAAGAGGACTGACACTCTAACTTTCTATGATTTGAAACTCTCCTGTGAGTCCAGTTTTCGATTCCGATGCTTCACTTCAGGTTTTTGTATCCCTTGGACCGTATTATTGACGATGAAGCACAGATTTTACATCCGAATTTAATCCAAAAGGCACAACGCCGACTTAAGTACAAGAGGACAGACACTTTAACTTTCTATGATTTGAACCCCTTCTGTAAGTCCAGTTTTAGATTCCGATGCTTCACTTCAGGTTTACTGTATCCCTTGGACCTTCTTATTGACGATGAAACACAGAAATTGCATCCGAATATAATACAAGAGGCACAATGCCGACTTAATTTAAGAGGACTGACACTCTAACTTACTGTGTTTTAAACCTCTCCTGTAAGACCAGTTTTAGATTCCGATGCTTCACTTCAGGTTTACTGTATACCTTGGACCATCTTATTGACGATTAAACACAGAATTTACATCGGAATTTAATACAAAAGGCACAATGCCGACTTAAGTGCAAGAGGTCTGACACTCTAACTTTCTATGATTTAAACCTTTCCTGTGAGTTGAGTTTTAGATTCCGATGCTTCACTTCAGGTTTACTGTATACCTTGGACTTTCGTAATGATGATGAAACACAAGAAGTGCATCCGAATTTAATACAAAAGGCACAATGCCGACTTAAGTACAAGAGGACTGACACTCTAACTTCCTATGATTTGAAACTCTCCTGTGAGCCCAGTTTCCGATTCCGATGCTTCACTTCATGTTTACTGTATACCTTGGACCTTCCTATAGAGGATGAAACACAGAAATTGCATCCGAATTTAATGCTAAAAGGCACGTTGCCGACTTAAGTACAAGAAAACTGACACTCTAACTTTCGATGATTTGAACCTCTCCTGTGAGTTGAGTTTTAGATTCCGATGCTTCACTTCGGGTTTACTGTATCCCTTGGACCTTCTTATTGACGATGAAACACAGAAATTGCATCCGAATATAATACAAGAGGCACAATGCCGACTTAATTTAAGAGGACTGACACTCTAACTTACTGTGATTTAAACCTCTCCTGTAAGACCAGTTTTAGATTCCGATGCTTCACTTCAGGTTTACTGTATACCTTGGACCATCTTATTGACGATGAAACACAGAAATTACATCGGAATTTAATACAAAAGGCACAATGCCGACTTAAGTACAAGAGGTCTGACACTCTAACTTTCTATGATTTAAACCTTTCCTGTGAGTTGAGTTTTAGATTCCGATGCTTCACTTCAGGTTTACTGTATACCTTGGACTTTCATATTGATGACGAAACACAGGAAGTGCATCCAAATTTAATACAAAAGGCACAATGCCGACTTAAGTACAAGAGGACTGACACTCTAACTTTCGATGATTTGAACGTCTCCTGTGAGTTGAGTTTTAGATTCCGATGCTTCATTTCAGGTTTACTCTATACCTTGGACATTCTTATTGACGATGAAACACAGAAATTGCATCCGAACTTAATACAAAAGGCACAATGCCGACTGAAGTACAAGAGGACTGACACTCTAACTTCCGATGATTTGAACCTCTCCTGTGAGTTGAGTTTTAGAATCCGATGCTTCACTTCAGGTTTACTGTATACCTTGGACCTTCTTATTGACAATTAAACAGAGAAATTGTATCCGAATTTAATACAAAAGGCACAATGCCGACTTAAGTACAAAAGGCCTGACACTCTAGCCTTCTATGATTTAAACCTATCCTGTGAGTTGAGTATTAGATTCCCGTGCATCACTTCAGGATTACTGTATCCCTTGGACCTTCTTATTGACGATGAAACACAGAAATTGCATCCGAATTTAATACAAAAGGCACATTGCCGACTTAAGTACAAGAGGACTGACACTCTAACTTTCGATGATTTGAACGTCTCCTGTGAGTTGAGTTTTAGATTCCGATGCTTCACTTCAGGTTTACTGTATACCTTGGACCTTCTTATTGATAATGAAACACAGAAATTGCATCCGAATTTAATACAAAAGTCACAATGCAGACTTATGTACAAGAGGACTGACACTCTAACTTTCTATGATTTGAACCACTTCAGTGAGTCCAGTTTTAGACTCCGATGCTTCACTTCAGGTTTACTGTATCCCTTTGACCGTCTTATTGACGATGAAGCACAGATATTACATCCGACTTTAATACAAAAGGCATAATGCCGACTTAAGTACAAGAGGACTGACACTCTAACTTTCGATGATTTGAACCTCTCCTGTGAGTTGAGTTTTAGATTCCGATGCTTCACTTCAGGTTTACTGTATACCTTGGACCTTCTTCTTGATAATGAAACACAGAAAATGCATCCGAATTTAATACAAAAGTCACAATGCAGACTTAAGTACAAGAGGACTGACACTCTAACGTTCTATGATTTGAACCTCTCCTGTGAGTCCAGTTTTAGATTCCGATGCTTCACTTCAGGTTTACTGTATCCCTTGCACCTTCTTATTGACGATGAGGAACAGATATTGCATCCAAATTTAATACAAAATTCACAATGCCGACTTAAGTACAAGGGGACTGACACTCTAACTTTCTTTGTTTTGAACCTCTCCTGTGAGTCCAGTTTTAGATTACAATGCTTCATTTCAGGTTTACTGTATCCCTTGGGCCCTCTTATTGACGACGAAACACAGAAATTGCATCCGAATTTAATACAAAAGGCACAATGCTAACTTAAGTACAAGAGGACTCACACTCTAATTTTCTATGATTTGAACCTCTCTTGTGAGTCCAGTTTTAGATTCCGATGCTTCACTTCAGGTTTACTGTATCCCCTGGACCTTCTTATTTTCGATGTAACACAGAAATTGCATCCGAGTTTAATACAAAAGGCACAATGCGGACTTAATTAAAAGAGGACTGACACCCGAACATTCTATGATTTGAACCTCTCCTGTGAGGTGAGTTTTAGTTTCCGATGCTTCACTTCAGGTTTACAGTATACCTTGGTCCTTCTTATTGACAATTAAACAGAGAAATTGAATCCGAATTTAATACAAAAGGCACAATGCCGACTTAAGTACAAAAGGTCTGACACTCTAGCTTTCTATGGTTTGAACCAATCCTGTGAGTTGAGTTTTGGATTCCGATGCTTCACTTAAGGTTTACTGTATACCTTGGTCCTTCTTATTGACGATGTAGCACAGAAATTGCATCCGAATTTAATACAAAAGGCTCATTGCAGACTTAAGTACAGGAGGACTGTCACTCTAAGTTTCTATGATTTGAACCTCTCCTGTGAGTTGAGTTTTAGATTTCGATGCTTCACTTCAGGTTTACTGTATACCTTGGTCCTTCTTATTGACGATGAAACACAGAAATTGCATCCGAATTTAATACAAAAGGCACAATGCCGACTTAAGTATAAGAGGACTGACACTCTAACTTTCTATGATTTAAACCTCTCCTGTGAGTTGAGTTTTAGTTTCCGATGCTTCACTTCAGGTTTACAGTATACCTTGTACCTTCTTATTGACAATTAAACACAGAAATTGCATCCGAATGTAATACAAAAGGCACAATGCCGACATAAGTACAAAAGGACTGACACTCTAATTTTCTTTGATTTGAACCAATCCTGTGAGTTGAGTTTTGGATTCCGATGCTTCACTTAAGGTTTACTGTCTACCTTTGACCTTCTTATTGACGATGATACACAGAAATTGCATCCGAATGTAATACAAAAGGCACAATGCCGACTTAAGTACAAGAGGACTGACACTCTAACTTTCTATGATTTAAACCTCTCCTGTGAGTCCAGTTTTAGATTCTGATGCTTCACTTAAGGATTATTGTATACCTTGGTCCTTCTTATTGACGATGAAGCACAGAAATTGCATCCAAATTTAATACAAGAGGCACAATGCCAACTTAAGTAGAAGGGGACTGACACTCTAACTTTCTATGGTTTGAACCTCTCCTGTGAGTCCAGTTTTTGATTACAATGCTTCACTTCAGGTTTACTGTATACCTTGGACCTTCTTATTGACGGTGAAACACAGAAATGGCATCGGAATTTAATACAAAAGGCACAATGCTGACTGAAGTACAAGAGGTCTGACACTCTAACTTTCTATGATTTAAACCTCTCCTGTGAGTTGAGTTTTAGATTCCGATGCTTCACTTCAGGTTTACTGTATACCTTGGACCTTCTTATTGACGATGAAACACAGAAATTGCATCCAAAATAATACAAAAGGCACAATGCCGACTTAAGTACAAGAGACTGACACTCTAAGTTTCTATGATTTGAACCTCTCCAGTGAGACCAGTTATAGATTTCGATGCTTCACTTCGGGGTTACTGTATACCTTGGACATTCTTATTGACGATGAAACACAGAAATTGCATCCGAATTTTTTACAAAAGGCACAATGCCGACTGAAGTACAAGAGGACTGACACTCCAACTTTCTGTGATTTGAACCTCTCCTGTGAGTTGAGTTTTAGTTTCCGATGCTTCACTTCAGGTTTACAGTTTACCTTGTACCTTCTTATTGACAATTAAACACAGAAATTGCATCCGAATTTAATACAAAAGGCTCAATGCCGACATAAGTACAAAAGGACTGACACTCTAATTTTCTTTGATTTGAACCAATCCTGTGAGTTGAGTTTTGGATTCCGATGCTTCACTTAAGGTTTACTGTCTACCTTTGACCTTCTTATTGACGATGATACACAGAAATTGCATCCGAATGTAATACAAAAGGCACAATGCCGACTTAAGTACAAGAGGACTGACACTCTAACTTTCTATGATTTAAACCTCTCCTGTGAGTACAGTTTTAGATTCTGTTGCTTCACTTAAGGATTATTGTATACCTTGGTCCTTCTTATTGACGATAAGGCACTGAAATTGCATCCGAATTTAATACAAAAGGCACAATGCCGACTTAAGTACATGAGGACTGACACTCTAACTTTCTATGATTTGAACCTCTCCTGTGAGTCCAGTTTTAGATTCCGATGCTTCACTTCAGGTTTACTGTATCCCTTGGACCTTCTTATTGACGATGAAGCACAGAAATTGCATCCAAATTTAATACAAGAGGCACAATGCCAACTTAAGTAGAATTGGACTGACACTCTAAATTTCTATGGTTTGAACCTCTCCCGTGAGTCCAGTTTTTGATTACAATGCTTCACTTCAGGTTTACTGTATCCCTTGGGCCTTCTTATTGACGATGAAGCACAGATATTACATCTTAATTTAATACAAAAGGCACAATGCCGACTTAATTAAATGAGGACTGACACTCAAACTTTCTATGATTTAAACCTCTCCTGTGAGTCCAGTTTTAGATTCCCATGCTTCACTTCAGGTTTACTGTATACCTTGGACATTGTTATTGACGATGAGACACAGAAATTGCATCCGAACTTAATACAAAAGGCACAATGCCGACTGAAGTACAAGAGGACTGACACTCCATCTTTCTATGACTTGAACCACTCCTGTGAGGTGAGTTTTAGTTTCCGATGCTTCACTTCAGGTTTACAGTATACCTTGGACCTTCTTATTGACAATTAAACACAGAAATTGCATCCGATTTTAATACAAAGGCACAATGCCGACTTAAGTACAAGAGGACTGACGCTCTAACTTTCTATGATGTGAACCGCTCCTGTGAGTCCAGTTTTCGATTCCGATGCTTCACTTCAGGTTTACTGTATCCCTTGGACTGTCTTACTGACGATGAAGCGCAGATTTTACATCCGAATTTAATACAAAAGGCACAATGCCGACTTAAGTACAAGAGGACTGACACTCTAACTCACTATGATTTGAACCCCTTCTGTAAGTCCAGTTTTAGATTCCGATGCTTCACTTCAGATTTACTGTATCCCTTGGACCTTCTTATTGACGATGAAACACAGAAATTGCATCCGAATATAATACAAGAGGCACAATGGCGACTTAATTTAAGAGGACAGACACTCTAACTTTCTATGATTTAAACCTCTCCTGTAAGACCAGTTTTAGATTCCGATGCTTCACGTCAGGTTTACTGTATTCCTTGGACCTTCTTATTGACGGTGAAACACAGAAATGGCATCGGAATTTAATACAAAAGGCACAATGCCGACTTAAGTACAAGAGGTCTGACACTCTAACTTTCTATGATTTAAACCTCTCCTGTGAGTTGAGTTTTACATTCCGATGCTTCACTTCAGGTTTACTGTATACCTTGGACCTTCTTATTGATGATGAAACACAGAAATTGCATCCGAATTTAATACAAAAGGCACAATGCCGATATAAGTACAAGAGGACTGACACACTAACTTTCTATGATTTGAAACTCTCCTGTGAGCCCAGTTTCAGATTCCGATGCTTCACTTCATGTTTACTGCATACCTTGGACCTTCCTATAGAGGATGAAACACAGAAATTGCATCCGAATTTAATACAAAAGGCACATTGCCGACTTAAGTACAAGAGGACTGACACTCTAACTTTCGATTATTTGAACCTCTCCTGTGAGTTGAGTTTTACATTCCGATGCTTCATTTCAGGTTTAATGTATACCTTGGACATTCTTATTGACGATGAAACACAGAAATTGCATCCGAACTTAATACAAAAGGCACAATGCCGACTGAAGTACTAGAGGACTAACACTCCAACTTTCTATGATTTGAACCTCTCCTGTGAGTCCAGTTTTAGATTACAATGCTTCACTTCAGGTTTACTGTTTCCCTTGGGCCTTCTTATTGACGATGAAGCACAGATATTACATCCGAATTTAATACAAAAGGCACAATGTCGACTTAAGTAGAAGAGGACAGACACTTTAACTTTCTATGAATTGATCCTCTCCTGTGAGTCCAGTTTTAGATTCCGATGCTTCACTTCAGGTTTACTATATCCCTTGGACCTTCTTATTGACAACGAAACACAGAAATTGCATCCGAATTTAATACAAAAGGCACAATGCCGACTTAAGTACAAGAGGACTCACACTCTAACTTTCTATAATTTGAACCTCTCCTGTGAGTCCAGTTTTAGATTCCGATGCTTCACTTCAGGTTTTCTGTATCCCTTGGACCTTCTCATTGTCGATGAAACATAGAAATTGCATCCGAAATTAATACAAAAGGCACAATGCCGACTTAAGTACAAGAGACTGACACTCCAACTTTCTATGATTTGAACCTCTCCTGTGAGTTGAGTTTTAGTTCCGATGCTTCACTTCAGGTTTACAGTATACCTTGTACCTTCTTATTGACAATTAAACACAGAAATTGCATCCGAATTTAATACAAAAGGCACAATGCCGACTTAAGTACAAAAGGACTGACACTCTAATTTTCTTTGATTGGAACCAATCCTGTGAGTTGAGTGTTGGATTCCGATGCTTCACTTAAGGTTCACTGTCTACCTTTGACCTTCTTATTGACGATGATACACAGAAATTGCATCCGAATGTAATACAAAAGGCACAATGCCGACTTAAATACAAGAGGACTGACACTCTAACTTTCTATGATTTAAACCTCTTCTGTGACTCCAGTTTTAGATTCAGATGCTTCACTTCAGGATTATTGTATACCTTGGTCCATCTTATTGACGATAAGGCACAGAAATTTTATCCGAATTTAATACAAAAGGCACAATGCCGACTGAAGTACAAGAGGACTGACACTCTAACTTTGTATGATGTGAACCGCTCCTGTGAGTCCAGTTTTCGATTCCGATTTTTCACTTCAGGTTTACTGTATCCCTTGGACTGTCTTATTGACGATGAAGCGCAGATTTTACATCCGAATTTAATACAAAAGGCACAATGCCGACTTAAGTACAAGAGGACTGACACTCTAACTCTCTATGATTTGAACCCCTTCTGTAAGTCCAGTTTTAGATTCCGATGCTTCCCTTCATGTTTACTGTATCCCTTGGACCTTCTTATTGACGATGAAACACAGAAATTGCATCCGAATATAATACAAGAGGCACAACGGCGACTTAATTTAAGAGGACTGACACTCTAACTTTCTATGATTTAAACCTCTCCTGTAAGACCAGTTTTAGATTCCGATGCTTCACTTCAGGTTTACTGTATACCTTGGACCTTCTTATTGACGATGAAACACAGAAATAGCATCAAAATTTAATACAAAAGGCACATTGCCGACTTAAGTACACGAGGACTGACACTCTAACTTTCGATGATTTGAACCTCTCCTGTGAGTTGAGTTTTAGATTCCGATGCTTCACTTCAGGTTTACTGTATACCTTGGACCTTCTTATTGACAATTAAACAGAGAAAATGTATCCGAATTTAATACAAAAGGCACAATGCCGACTTAAGTACAAAAGGCCTGACACTCTAGCCTTCTATGATTTAAACCTATCCTGTGAGTTGAGTATTAGATTCCCGTGCTTCACTTCAGGATAACTGTATCCCTTGGACCTTCTTATTAACGATGAAACACAGAAATTGGATCCGAATTTAATACAAAAGGCACATTGCCGACTTAAGTACAAGAGGACTGACATTCTAACTTTCGATGATTTGAACCTCTCCTGTGAGTTGAGTTTTAGATTCCGATGCTTCACTTCAGGTTTACTGTATACCTTGGACTTTCTTATTGATAATGAAACACAGAAATTGCTTCCTAATTTAATACAAAAGTCACAATGCAGACTTATGTACAAGAGGACTGACACTCTAACTTTCTATGATTTGAACCACTTCTGTGAGTCCAGTTTTAGACTCCGATGCTTCACTTCAGGTTTACTGTATCCCTTTGACCGTCTTATTGACGATGAAGTACAGATATTACATCCGACTTTAATACAAAAGGCATAATGCCGACTGAAGTACAAGAGGACTGCCACTCTAACTTTCGATGATTTGAACCTCTCCTGTGAGTTGAGTTTTAGATTCCGATGCTTCACTTCAGGTTTACTGTAAACCTTGGACCTTCTTATTGACAATGAAACACAGAAAATGCATCCGAATTTAATACAAAAGTCACAATGCAGACTTAAGTACAAGAGGACTGACAATCTAACGTTCTATGAATTGATCCTTTCCTGTGAGTCCAGTTTTAGATTCCGATGCTTCACTTCAGGTTTACTGTATCCCTTGCACCTTCTTATTGACGATGAAGCACAGATATTGCATCCAAATTTAATACAAGATTCACATTGCCGAATTAAGTACAAGGGGACTGAAACTCTAATTTTCTTTGTTTTGAACCTCTCCTGTGAGTCCAGTTTTAGATTACAATGCTTCATTTCAGGTTTACTGTATTCCTTAGGCCTTCTTATTAACGATGAAACACAGAAATTGCATCCGAATTTAATACAAAAGGCACAATGCTGACTTAAGTACAAGAGGACTCACACTCTAATTTTCTATGATTTGAACCTCTCCTGTGAGTCCAGTTTTAGATTCTGATGCTTCACTTCAGGTTTACTGTATCCCTTGGACCTTCTTATTTTCGATGAAACACAGAAATTGCATCCGAGTTTAATACAAAAGGCACAATGCCGACTTAATTAAAAGAGGACTGACACTCGAACTTTCTATGATTTAATCCTCTCCTGTGAGGTGAGTTTTAGTTTCCGATGCTTCACTTCAGGTTTACAGTATACCTTGGTCCTTCTTATTGACAATTAAACAGAGAAATTGCATCCGAATTTAATACAAAAGGCACAATGCCGACTTAAGTACAAAAGGTCTGACACTCTAGCTTTCTATGATTTGAACCAATCCTGTGAGTTGAGTTTTGGATTCCGATGCTTCACTTAAGGTTTACTGTATACCTTGGTCCTTCTTATTGACGATGTAGCACAGAAATTGCATCCGAATTTGATACAAAAGGCTCATTGCCGACTTAAGTACAGGAGGACTGTCACTCTAAGTTTCTATGATATGAACCTCTCCTGTGAGTTGAGTTTTAAATTTCGATGCTTCACTTCAGGTTTACTGTATACCTTGGCCCTTCTTATTGACGATGAAACACAGAATTTGCATCCGAATTTAATACAAATGGCACAATGCCGACTTAAGTATAAGAGGACTGACACTCTAACTTTCTATGATTTAAACCTCTCCTGTGAGTCCAGTTTTGGGTTCCGATACTTCACTTAAGGTTTACTGTATACCTTGGACCTTCTTATTGACGATGAAACACAGAAATTGCATCCGAAATTAATACAAAAGGCACAATGCCGACTTAAGTACAAGAGACTGACACTCTAAGTTTCTATGATTTGAACCTCTCCAGTGAGACCAGTTTTAGATTTCGATGCTTCACTTTGGGTTTACTGTATACCTTGGACATTCTTATTGACGATGAAACACAGAAATTGCATCCGAATTTTTTACAAAAGGCACAATGCCGACTGAAGTACAAGAGGACTGACACTCCAACTTTCTATGATTTGAACCTCTCCTGTGAGTTGAGTTTTAGTTTCCGATGCTTCACTTCAGGTTTACAGTATACCTTGTACATTCTTATTGACAATTAAACACAGAAATTGCATCCGAATTTAATACAAAAGGCACAATGCCGACTTAAGTACAAAAGGACTGACACTCTAATTTTCTTTGATTTGAACCAATCCTGTGAGTTGAGTTTTGGATTCCGATGCTTCACTTAAGGTTTACTGTCTACCTTTGACCTTCTTATTGACGATGATACACAGAAATTGCATCCAAATGTAATACAAAAGGCACAATGCCGACTTAAGTACAAGAGGACTGACACTCTAACTTTCTATGATTTAAACCTCTCCTGTGAGTCCAGTTTTAGATTCTGATGCTTCACTTCTGGATTATTGTATACCTTGGTCCTTCTTATTGACGATAAGGCACAGAAATTGCATCCGAATTTAATACAAAAGGCACGATGCCGACTTAAGTACAAGAGGACTGACACTCTAACTTTCTATGAATTGAACCTCTCCTGTGAGTCCAGTTTAAGATTCCGAAGCTTCACTTCAGGTTTACTATATTCCTTGGACCTTCGTATTGTCGACGAAACACAGAAATGTCATCCGAATTTATTACAAAAGGCACAAGGCCGACTTAATTAAAAGAGGACTGACACCCAAACTTTCTATGATTTAAACCTCTCCTGTGAGTCCAGTTTTAGATTCCGATGCTTCACTTCAGGTTTACTGTATACCTTGGACACTCTTATTGACGATGAGACACAAAAATTGCATCCGAACTTAATACAAAAGTCACAATGCCGACTGAAGTACAAGAGGACTGACACTCCAACTTTCTATGACTTGAACCACTCCTGTGAGGTGAGTTTTAGTTTCCGATGCTTCACTTCAGGTTTACAGTATACCTTGGACCTTCTTATTGACAATTAAACACAGAAATTGCATCCGATTTTAATACAAAAGGCACAATGCCGACTTAAGTACAAGAGGACTGACACTCTAACTTTCTATGATGTGAACCGCTCCTGTGAGTCCAGTTTTCGATTCCGATGCTTCACTTCAGGTTTACTGTATCCCTTGGACTGTCTTATTGACGATGAAGCGCAGATTTTACATCCGAATTTAATACAAAAGGCACAATGCCGACTTAAGTACAAGAGGACTGACACTCTAACTCTCTATGATTTGAACCCCTTCTGTAAGTCCAGTTTTAGATTCCGATGCTTCCCTTCAGGTTTACTGTATCCCTTGGACCTTCTTATTGACGATGAAACACAGAAATTGCATCCGAATATAATACAAAGGGCACAACGGCGACGTAATTTAAGAGGACTGACACTCTAACTTTCTATGATTAAAACCTCTGTTGTAAGACCAGTTTTAGATTCCGATGCTTCACGTCAGGTTTACTGTATACCTTGGACCTTCTTATTGACGATGAAACACAGAAATGGCACCGGAATTTAATACAAAAGGCACAATGCCGACTTAAGTACAAGAGGTCTGACACTCTAACGTTCTATGATTTAAACCTCTCCTGTGAGTTGAGTTTTAGATTCCGATGCTTCACTTCAGGTTTACTGTATACCTTGGACATTCTTATTGACGATGAAACACAGAAATTGCATCCGAACTTAATACAAAATGCACAATGCCGAGTGAAGTACAAGATGACTGACACTTCAACTTTCTATGATTTGAACCTCTCCTGTGAGTCCAGTTTTAGATTACAATGCTTCACTTCAGGTTTACTGTATCCCTTGGGCCTTCTTATTGACAATTAAACACAGAAATTGCATCCGAATTTAATACAAAAGGCACAATGCCGACTTAAGTACAAAAGGACTGACACTCTAACTTTCTTTGATTTGAACCAATCCTGTGAGTTGAGTTTCTATTCCGATGCTTCACTTAAGGTTTACTGTCCACCTTTGACCTTCTTATTGACGATGATACACAGAAATTGCATCCGAATGTAATACAAAAGGCACAATGCCGACTTAAGTACAAGAGGACTGACACTCTAACTTTCTATGATTTAAACCTCTCCTGTGAGTCCAGTTTTAGATTCTGATGCTTCACTTCAGGATTATTGTATACCTTGGTCCATCTTATTGACGATAAGGCACAGAAATTGCATCCGAATTTAATACAAAAGGCACAATGCCGACTTAAGTACAAGAGGACTGACACTCTAACTTTCTATGATTTGAACCTCTCCTGTGAGTCCAGTTTTAGATTCCGATGCTTCACTTCAGGTTTACTGTATCCCTTGGACCTTCTTATTGACGATGAAGCGCAGAAATTGCATCCAAATTTAATACAAGAGGCACAATGCCAACTTAAGTAGAAGGGGACTGACACTCTATCTTTCTATGGTTTGAACCTCTCCTGTGAGTCCAGTTTTTGATTACAATGCTTCACTTCAGGTTTACTGTATCCCTTGGGACGTCGTATTGACGATGAAGCACAGATATTACATCCGAATTTAATACAAAAGGCACAATGCCGTCTTAAGTACAAGGGGACTGACACTCTAACTTTCTACGAATTGAACCTCTCCTGTGAGTCCAGTTTAAGATTCCGATGCTTCACTTCAGGTTTACTATATTCCTTGGACCTTCGTATTGTCGATGAAACACGGAAATTTCATCCGAAATTAATACAAAAGGCACAATGCCGACTTATTTAAAAGAGGACTGACACTCAAACTTTCTATGATTTAAACCTCCCCTGTGAGTCCAGTTTTAGATTCCGATGCTTCATTTCAAGTTTACTGTATACCTTAGACATTCTTATTGACGATGAGACACAGAAATTGCATCCGAACTTAATACAAAAGGCACAATGCCGACTGAAGTACAAGAGGACTGACACTCCAACTTTCTATGACTTGAACCACTTCTGTGAGGTGAGTTTTAGTTTTCGATGCTTCACTTCAGGTTTACAGTATACCTTGGACCTTCTTATTGAGAATTAAACACAGAAATTGCATCCGATTTTAATACAAAAGGCACAATGCCGACTTAAGTACAAGAGGACTGACACTCTAACTTTCTATGATGTGAACCGCTCCTGTGAGTCCAGTTTTCGATTCCGATTTTTCACTTCAGTTTTACTGTATCCCTTGGACCTTCTTATTGACGATGAAACACAGAAATTGCATCCGAATATAATACAAGAGGCACAACGGCGACTTAATTTAAGAGGACTGACACTTTAACTTTCTATGATTTAAACCTCTCCTGTAAGACCAGTTTTAGATTCCGATGCTTCACTTCAGGTTTACTGTATACCTTGGACCTTCTTATTGACGATGAAACACAGAAATTGCATCGGAATTTAATACAAAAGGCACAATGCCGACTTAAGTACAAGAGGTCAGACACTCTAACGTTCTATGATTTAAACCTCTCCTGTGAGTTGAGTTTTAGATTCCGATGCTTCACCTCAGGTTTACTGTATACCTTGGACATTCTTATTGACGATGAAACACAGAAATTGCATCCGAACTTAATACAAAAGGCACAATGCCGAGTGAAGTACAAGATGACTGACACTTCAACTTTCTATGATTTGAACCTCTCCTGTGAGTCCAGTTTTAGATTACAATGCTTCACTTCAGGTTTACTGTATCCCTTGGGCCTTCTTATTGACGATGAAGCACAGATATTACATCCGAATTTAATACAAAAGGCACAATGTCGATTTAAGTAGAAGAGGACTGACACTTTAACTTTCTATGAATTGATCCTCTCCTGTGAGTCCAGTTTTAGATTCCGATGCTTCACTTCAGGTTTACAGTATACCTTGTACCTTCTTATTGACAATTAAACACAGAAATTGCATCCGAATTTAATACAAAAGGCACAATGCCGACTTAAGTACAAAAGGACAGACACTCTAATTTTCTTTGATGTGAACCAATCCTGTGAGTTGAGTTTCTATTCCGATGCTTCACTTAAGGTTTATTGTCCACCTTTGACCTTCTAATTGACGATGATACACAGAAATTGCATCCGAATGTAATACAAAAGGCACAATGCCGACTTAAGTACAAGAGGACTGACACTCTAACTTTCTATCATTTAAACCTCTCCTGTGAGTCCAGTTTTAGATTCTGATGCTTCCCTTCAGGATTATTGTATACCTTGGTCCATCTTATTGACGATAAGGCACAGAAATTGCATCCGAATTTAATACAAAAGGCACAATGCCGACTTAAGTACAAGAGGACTGTCACTCTAACTTTCTATGATTTGAACCTCTCCTGTGAGTCCAGTTTTAGATTCCGATGCTTCACTTCAGGTTTACTGTATCCCTTGGACCTTCTTATTGACGATGAAGCGCAGAAATTGCATCCAAATTTAATACAAGAGGCACAATGCCAACTTAAGTAGAAGGGGACTGACACTCTAACTTTCTATGGTTTGAACCTCTCCTGTGAGTCCAGTTTTTGATTACAATGCTTCACTTCAGGTTTACTGTATCCCTTGGGACGTCTTATTGACGATGAAGCACAGATATTACATCCGAATTTAATACAAAAGGCACAATGCCGTCTTAAGTACAAGGGGACTGACACTCTAACTTTCTATGAATTGAACCTCTCCTGTGAGTCCAGTTTAAGATTCCGATGCTTCACTTCAGGTTTACTATATTCCTTGGACCTTCGTATTGTCGATGAAACACGGAAATTTCATCCGAATTTAATACAAAAGGCACAATGCCGACTTATTTAAAAGAGGACTGACACTCAAACTTTCTATGATTTAAACCTCCCCTGTGAGTCCAGTTTTAGATTCCGATGCTTCATTTCACGTTTACTGTATACCTTACACATTCTTATTGACGATGAGACACAGAAATTGCATCCGAACTTAATACAAAAGGCACAATGCCGACTGAAGTACAAGAGGACTGACACTCCAACTTTCTATGACTTGAACCACTTCTGTGAGGTGAGTTTTAGTTTCCGATGCTTCACTTCAGGTTTACAGTATACCTTGGACCTTCTTATTGACAATTAAACACAGAAATTGCATCCGATTTTAATACAAAAGGCACAATGCCGACTTAAGTACAAGAGGACTGAACTCTAACTTTCTATGATGTGAACCGCTCCTGTGAGTCCAGTTTTCGATTCCGATTTTTCACTTCAGGTTTACTGTATCCCTTGGGCTGTCTTATTGACGATGAAGCGCAGATTTTACATCCGAATTTAATACAAAAGGCACAATGCCGACTTAAGTACAAGAGGACCGACACTCTAACTCTCTATGATTTGAACCCCTTCTGTAAGTCCAGTTTTAGATTCCGATGCTTCCCTTCAGGTTTACTGTATCCCTTGGACCTTCTTATTGACGATGAAACACAGAAATTGCATCCGAATATAATACAACAGGCACAACGGCGACTTAATTTAAGAGGACTGACACTCTAACTTTCTATGATTTAAACCTCTCCTGTAAGACCAGTTTTAGATTCCGATGCTTCACTTCAGGTTTACTGTATACCTTGGACCTTCTTATTGACGATGAAACACAGAAATTGCATCGGAATTTAATACAAAAGGCACAATGCCGACTTAAACACAAGAGGTCTGACACTCTAACTTTCTATGATTTCAACCTCTCCTGTGAGTTGAGTTCTAGATTCCGATGCTTCACTTCTGGTTTACTGTATACCTTGGACCTTCTTATTGACGATGAAACACAGAAATTGCTACCGAATTTAATACAAAAGGCACAATGCCGACTTAAGTACAAGAGGACTGACACACAAACTTTCTATGATTTGAAACTCTCCTGTGAGCCCAGTTTCAGATTCCGATGCTTCAATTCATGTTTACTGTATACCTTGGACCTTCCTATAGAGGATGAAACACAGAAATTGCATCCGAATTTAATACAAAAGGCACATTGCCGACTTAAGTACAAGAGGACTGACACTCTAACTTTCGATTATGTGAACCTCTCCTGTGAGTTGAGTTTTAGATTCCGATGCCTCATTTCAGGTTTAATGTATACCTTGGACATTCTTATTGACGATGAAACACAGAAATTGCTCCCGAACTTAATACAAAAGGCACAATGCCGACTTAAGTACAAGAGGACTGACACTCCAACTTTCTATGATGTCAACCGCTCCTGTGAGTCTAGTTTTCGATTCCGATTTTTCACTTCAGGTTTACTGTATACTTTGGACATTCTTATTGACGATGAAACACAGAAATTGCATCCGAACTTAATACAAAAGGCACAATGCCGACTGGAGTACAAGGGGACTGACACTCCAACTTTCTAGACTTGAACCTCTACTGTGAGGTGAGTTTTAGTTTACGATGCTTCACTTCAGGTTTACAGTATACCTTGGACCTTCTTATTGACAATTAAACAGAGAAATTGCATCCGAATTTAATACAAAAGGCACAATGCCGACTTATTTTAAGAGGACTGACACTCTAACTTTCTATGATTTAAACCTCTCCTGTAAGACCAGTTTTAGATTCCGATGCTTCACTTCAGGTTTACTGTATACCTTGGACCTTCTTATTGACGATGAAACACAGAAATTGCATCGGACTTTAATACAAAAGGCACAATGCCGACTTAAGTACAAGAGGACTCACACTCTAACTTTCTATAATTTGAACCTCTCCTGTGAGTCCAGTTTTAGATTCCGATGTTTCACTTCAGGTTTACTGTATCCCTTGGACCTTCTTATTGTCGATGAAACACAGAAATTGCATCCGAGTTTAATACAAAAGGCACAATGCCGACTGAAGTACAAGAGGACTGACACTCCAACTTTCTATGATTTGAACCTCTCCTGTGAGTCCAGTTTTAGATTACAATGCTTCACTTCAGGTTTACTGTATCCCTTGGGCCATCTTATTGACGATGAAGCACAGATATTACATTAGAATTTAATACAAAAGGCACAATGCCGACTTAAGTACAAGAGGATTCACACTCTAACTTTCTATAATTTGAACCTCTCCTGTGAGTCCAGTTTTAGATTCCGATGATTCACTTCAGGTTTACTGTATCCCTTGTACCTTCTTATTGTCCATGAAACACAGAAATTGCATCCGAGTTTAATACAAAAGGCACAACGCCGACTTAAATAAAAGAGGACTGACACTCATACTTTCTATGATTTAAACCTCTCCTGTGAGTCCAGTTTTAGATTCCGATGCTTCATTTCAGATTTACTGTATACCTTGGACACTCTTATTGACGATGAAACACAGAAATTGCATCCGAACTTAATACAAAAGGCACAATGCCGACTGAAGTACAAGGGGACTGACACTCCAGCTTTCTATGACTTGAACCTCTCCTGTGAGGTGAGTTTTAATTTCCGATGCTTCAGTTCAGGTTTACAGTATACCTTGGTCCTTCTTATTGACAATTAAACAGAGAAATTGCATCCGAATTTAATACAAAAGGCACAATGCCGACTTAATTTAAGAGGACTGACACTCTAACTTCCTATGATTTAAACCTCTCCTGTAAGACCAGTTTTAGATTCCGATGCTTCACTTCAGGTTTACTGTATACCTTGGACCTTCTTATTGACGATGAAACACAGATATTGCATCGGACTTTAGTACAAAAGGCACAATGCCGACATAAGTACAGGAGGTCTGACACTCTAACTTTCTATGATTTAAACCTCTCCTGTGAGTTGAGTTTTAGATTCCGATGCTTCACTTCAGGTTTACTGTATACCTTGGACCTGCTTATTGATGATGAAACACAGAAATTGCATCCGAATTTAATACAAAAGGCACAATGCCGACTTAAGTACGAGAGGACTGACACTCTAACTTTCTATGATTTGAAACTCTCCTGTGAGTCCAGTTTCAGATTCCGATGCTTCACTTCATGTTTACTGTATACCTTGGACCTTCCTATAGAGGATGAAACACAGAAATTGCATCCGAATTTAATACAAAAGGCACATTGCCGACTTAAGTACAAGAGGACTGACACTCTAACTTTCGATGATTTGAATCTCTCCTGTGAGTTGAGTTTTAGATTCCGATGCTTCACTTCAGGTTTACTGTATACCTTGGACCTTCTTATTGATGATGAAACACAGAAATTGCTACCGAATTTAATACAAAAGGCACAATGCCGACTTAAGTACAAGAGGACTGACACTCTAACTTTCGATTATTTGAACCTCTCCTGTGAGTTGAGTTTTAGATTCCGATGCTTCATTTCAGGTTTAATGTATACCTTGGACATTCTTATTGACGATGAAACACAGAAATTGCATACGAACTTAATACAAAAGGCACAATGCCGACTGAAGTACAAGAGGACTGACACTCCAAATTTCTATGATTTGAACCTCTCCTGTGAGTCCAGTTTTAGATTACAATGCTTCACTTCAGGTTTACTGTATCCCTTGGGCCTTCTTATTGACGATGAGGCACAGATATTACATCCGAATTTAATACAAAAGGCACAATGCCGACTTAAGTACAAGAGGACTGACACTTTAACTTTCTATGAATTGATCCTCTCCTGTGAGTCCAGTTTTAGATTCCGGTGCTTCACTTCAGGTTTACTTTATCCCTTGGACCTTCTTATTGACGATGAAACACAGAAATTGCATCCGAATTTAATACAAAAGGCACAATGCCGACTTAAGTACAAGAGGACTCACACTCTAACTTTCTATAATTTGAACCTCTCCTGTGAGTCCAGTTTTAGATTCCGATGTTTCACTTCAGGTTTACTGTATACCTTGGACCTGCTTATTGATGATGAAACACAGAAATTGCATCCGAATTTAATACAAAAGGCACAATGCCGACTTAAGTACGAGAGGACTGACACTCTAACTTTCTATGATTTGAAACTCTCCTGTGAGTCCAGTTTCAGATTCCGATGCTTCACTTCATGTTTACTGTATACCTTGGACCTTCCTATAGAGGATGAAACACAGAAATTGCATCCGAATTTAATACAAAAGGCACATTGCCGACTTAAGTACAAGAGGACTGACACTCTAACTTTCGATGATTTGAATCTCTCCTGTGAGTTGAGTTTTAGATTCCGATGCTTCACTTCAGGTTTACTGTATACCTTGGACCTTCTTATTGATGATGAAACACAGAAATTGCTACCGAATTTAATACAAAAGGCACAATGCCGACTCAAGTACAAGAGGACTGACACTCTAACTTTCGATTATTTGAACCTCTCCTGTGAGTTGAGTTTTAGATTCCGATGCTTCATTTCAGGTTTAATGTATACCTTGGACATTCTTATTGACGATGAAACACAGAAATTGCATACGAACTTAATACAAAAGGCACAATGCCGACTGAAGTACAAGAGGACTGACACTCCAAATTTCTATGATTTGAACCTCTCCTGTGAGTCCAGTTTTAGATTACAATGCTTCACTTCAGGTTTACTGTATCCCTTGGGCCTTCTTATTGACGATGAAGCACAGATATTACATCCGAATTTAATACAAAAGGCACAATGCCGACTTAAGTACAAGAGGACTGACACTTTAACTTTCTATGAATTGATCCTCTCCTGTGAGTCCAGTTTTAGATTCCGGTGCTTCACTTCAGGTTTACTTTATCCCTTGGACCTTCTTATTGACGATGAAACACAGAAATTGCATCCGAATTTAATACAAAAGGCACAATGCCGACTTAAGTACAAGAGGACTGACACTCTAACTTTCTATGATTTGAAACTCTCCTGTGAGCCCAGTTTCAGATTCCGATGCTTCAATTCATGTTTACTGTATACCTTGGACCTTCCTATGGAGGATGAAACACAGAAATTGCATCCGAATTTAATACAAAAGGCACATTGCCGACTTAAGTACAAGAGGACTGACACTCTAACTTTCGATTATTTGAACCTCTCCTGTGAGTTGAGTTTTAGATTCCGATGCTTCATTTCAGGTTTAATGTATACCTTGGACATTCTTATTGACGATGAAACACAGAAATTGCATACGAACTTAATACAAAAGGCACAATGCCGACTGAAGTACAAGAGGACTGACACTTAAAATTTCTATGATTTGAACCTCTCCTGTGAGTCCAGTTTTAGATTACAATGCTTCACTTCAGGTTTACTGTATCCCTTGGGCCTTCTTATTGACGATGAAGCACAGATATTACATCCGAATTTAATACAAAAGGCACAATGCCGACTTAAGTACAAGAGGACTGACACTTTAACTTTCTATGAATTGATCCTCTCCTGTGAGTCCAGTTTTAGATTCCGGTGCTTCACTTCAGGTTTACTTTATCCCTTGGACCTTCTTATTGACGATGAAACACAGAAATTGCATCCGAATTTAATACAAAAGGCACAATGCCGACTTAAGTACAAGAGGACTCACACTCTAACTTTCTATAATTTGAACCTCTCCTGTGAGTCCAGTTTTAGATTCCGATGTTTCACTTCAGGTTTACTGTATACCTTGGACCTTCCTATGGAGGATGAAACACAGAAATTGCATCCGAATTTAATACAAAAGGCACATTGCCGACTTAAGTACAAGAGGACTGACACTCTAACTTTCGATTATGTGAACCTCTCCTGTGAGTTGAGTTTTAGATTCCGATGCCTCATTTCAGGTTTAATGTATACCTTGGACATTCTTATTGACGATGAAACACAGAAATTGCTCCCGAACTTAATACAAAAGGCACAATGCCGACTTAAGTACAAGAGGACTGACACTCTAACTTTCTATGATGTCAACCGCTCCTGTGAGTCTAGTTTTCGATTCCGATTTTTCACTTCAGGTTTACTGTATACTTTGGACATTCTTATTGACGATGAAACACAGAAATTGCATCCGAACTTAATACAAAAGGCACAATGCCGACTGGAGTACAAGGGGACTGACACTCCAACTTTCTAGACTTGAACCTCTACTGTGAGGTGAGTTTTAGTTTACGATGCTTCACTTCAGGTTTACAGTATACCTTGGACCTTCTTATTGACAATTAAACAGAGAAATTGCATCCGAATTTAATACAAAAGGCACAATGCCGACTTATTTTAAGAGGACTGACACTCTAACTTTCTATGATTTAAACCTCTCCTGTAAGACCAGTTTTAGATTCCGATGCTTCACTTCAGGTTTACTGTATACCTTGGACCTTCTTATTGACGATGAAACACAGAAATTGCATCGGACTTTAATACAAAAGGCACAATGCCGACTTAAGTACAAGAGGACTCACACTCTAACTTTCTATAATTTGAACCTCTCCTGTGAGTCCAGTTTTAGATTCCGATGTTTCACTTCAGGTTTACTGTATCCCTTGGACCTTCTTATTGTCGATGAAACACAGAAATTGCATCCGAGTTTAATACAAAAGGCACAATGCCGACTGAAGTACAAGAGGACTGACACTCCAACTTTCTATGATTTGAACCTCTCCTGTGAGTCCAGTTTTAGATTACAATGCTTCACTTCAGGTTTACTGTATCCCTTGGGCCATCTTATTGACGATGAAGCACAGATATTACATTAGAATTTAATACAAAAGGCACAATGCCGACTTAAGTACAAGAGGATTCACACTCTAACTTTCTATAATTTGAACCTCTCCTGTGAGTCCAGTTTTAGATTCCGATGATTCACTTCAGGTTTACTGTATCCCTTGTACCTTCTTATTGTCCATGAAACACAGAAATTGCATCCGAGTTTAATACAAAAGGCACAACGCCGACTTAAATAAAAGAGGACTGACACTCATACTTTCTATGATTTAAACCTCTCCTGTGAGTCCAGTTTTAGATTCCGATGCTTCATTTCAGATTTACTGTATACCTTGGACACTCTTATTGACGATGAAACACAGAAATTGCATCCGAACTTAATACAAAAGGCACAATGCCGACTGAAGTACAAGGGGACTGACACTCCAGCTTTCTATGACTTGAACCTCTCCTGTGAGGTGAGTTTTAATTTCCGATGCTTCAGTTCAGGTTTACAGTATACCTTGGTCCTTCTTATTGACAATTAAACAGAGAAATTGCATCCGAATTTAATACAAAAGGCACAATGCCGACTTAATTTAAGAGGACTGACACTCTAACTTCCTATGATTTAAACCTCTCCTGTAAGACCAGTTTTAGATTCCGATGCTTCACTTCAGGTTTACTGTATACCTTGGACCTTCTTATTGACGATGAAACACAGATATTGCATCGGACTTTAGTACAAAAGGCACAATGCCGACATAAGTACAGGAGGTCTGACACTCTAACTTTCTATGATTTAAACCTCTCCTGTGAGTTGAGTTTTAGATTCCGATGCTTCACTTCAGGTTTACTGTATACCTTGGACCTGCTTATTGATGATGAAACACAGAAATTGCATCCGAATTTAATACAAAAGGCACAATGCCGACTTAAGTACGAGAGGACTGACACTCTAACTTTCTATGATTTGAAACTCTCCTGTGAGTCCAGTTTCAGATTCCGATGCTTCACTTCATGTTTACTGTATACCTTGGACCTTCCTATAGAGGATGAAACACAGAAATTGCATCCGAATTTAATACAAAAGGCACATTGCCGACTTAAGTACAAGAGGACTGACACTCTAACTTTCGATGATTTGAATCTCTCCTGTGAGTTGAGTTTTAGATTCCGATGCTTCACTTCAGGTTTACTGTATACCTTGGACCTTCTTATTGATGATGAAACACAGAAATTGCTACCGAATTTAATACAAAAGGCACAATGCCGACTTAAGTACAAGAGGACTGACACTCTAACTTTCGATTATTTGAACCTCTCCTGTGAGTTGAGTTTTAGATTCCGATGCTTCATTTCAGGTTTAATGTATACCTTGGACATTCTTATTGACGATGAAACACAGAAATTGCATACGAACTTAATACAAAAGGCACAATGCCGACTGAAGTACAAGAGGACTGACACTCCAAATTTCTATGATTTGAACCTCTCCTGTGAGTCCAGTTTTAGATTACAATGCTTCACTTCAGGTTTACTGTATCCCTTGGGCCTTCTTATTGACGATGAGGCACAGATATTACATCCGAATTTAATACAAAAGGCACAATGCCGACTTAAGTACAAGAGGACTGACACTTTAACTTTCTATGAATTGATCCTCTCCTGTGAGTCCAGTTTTAGATTCCGGTGCTTCACTTCAGGTTTACTTTATCCCTTGGACCTTCTTATTGACGATGAAACACAGAAATTGCATCCGAATTTAATACAAAAGGCACAATGCCGACTTAAGTACAAGAGGACTCACACTCTAACTTTCTATAATTTGAACCTCTCCTGTGAGTCCAGTTTTAGATTCCGATGTTTCACTTCAGGTTTACTGTATACCTTGGACCTGCTTATTGATGATGAAACACAGAAATTGCATCCGAATTTAATACAAAAGGCACAATGCCGACTTAAGTACGAGAGGACTGACACTCTAACTTTCTATGATTTGAAACTCTCCTGTGAGTCCAGTTTCAGATTCCGATGCTTCACTTCATGTTTACTGTATACCTTGGACCTTCCTATAGAGGATGAAACACAGAAATTGCATCCGAATTTAATACAAAAGGCACATTGCCGACTTAAGTACAAGAGGACTGACACTCTAACTTTCGATGATTTGAATCTCTCCTGTGAGTTGAGTTTTAGATTCCGATGCTTCACTTCAGGTTTACTGTATACCTTGGACCTTCTTATTGATGATGAAACACAGAAATTGCTACCGAATTTAATACAAAAGGCACAATGCCGACTCAAGTACAAGAGGACTGACACTCTAACTTTCGATTATTTGAACCTCTCCTGTGAGTTGAGTTTTAGATTCCGATGCTTCATTTCAGGTTTAATGTATACCTTGGACATTCTTATTGACGATGAAACACAGAAATTGCATACGAACTTAATACAAAAGGCACAATGCCGACTGAAGTACAAGAGGACTGACACTCCAAATTTCTATGATTTGAACCTCTCCTGTGAGTCCAGTTTTAGATTACAATGCTTCACTTCAGGTTTACTGTATCCCTTGGGCCTTCTTATTGACGATGAAGCACAGATATTACATCCGAATTTAATACAAAAGGCACAATGCCGACTTAAGTACAAGAGGACTGACACTTTAACTTTCTATGAATTGATCCTCTCCTGTGAGTCCAGTTTTAGATTCCGGTGCTTCACTTCAGGTTTACTTTATCCCTTGGACCTTCTTATTGACGATGAAACACAGAAATTGCATCCGAATTTAATACAAAAGGCACAATGCCGACTTAAGTACAAGAGGACTGACACTCTAACTTTCTATGATTTGAAACTCTCCTGTGAGCCCAGTTTCAGATTCCGATGCTTCAATTCATGTTTACTGTATACCTTGGACCTTCCTATGGAGGATGAAACACAGAAATTGCATCCGAATTTAATACAAAAGGCACATTGCCGACTTAAGTACAAGAGGACTGACACTCTAACTTTCGATTATTTGAACCTCTCCTGTGAGTTGAGTTTTAGATTCCGATGCTTCATTTCAGGTTTAATGTATACCTTGGACATTCTTATTGACGATGAAACACAGAAATTGCATACGAACTTAATACAAAAGGCACAATGCCGACTGAAGTACAAGAGGACTGACACTTAAAATTTCTATGATTTGAACCTCTCCTGTGAGTCCAGTTTTAGATTACAATGCTTCACTTCAGGTTTACTGTATCCCTTGGGCCTTCTTATTGACGATGAAGCACAGATATTACATCCGAATTTAATACAAAAGGCACAATGCCGACTTAAGTACAAGAGGACTGACACTTTAACTTTCTATGAATTGATCCTCTCCTGTGAGTCCAGTTTTAGATTCCGGTGCTTCACTTCAGGTTTACTTTATCCCTTGGACCTTCTTATTGACGATGAAACACAGAAATTGCATCCGAATTTAATACAAAAGGCACAATGCCGACTTAAGTACAAGAGGACTCACACTCTAACTTTCTATAATTTGAACCTCTCCTGTGAGTCCAGTTTTAGATTCCGATGTTTCACTTCAGGTTTACTGTATCCCTTGGACCTTCTTATTGTCGATGAAACACAGAAATTGCATCCGAGTTTAATACAAAATGCACAATGCCGACTTCAATAAAAGAGGACTGACACTCATACTTTCTATGATTTAAACCTCTCCAGTGAGTTGAGTTTTAGTTTCCGATGCTTCACTTCAGGTTTAATGTATACCTTGGACCTTCTTATTGATGATGAAACACAGAAATTGCTACCGAATTTAATACAAAAGGCACAATGCCGACTTAAGTACAAGAGGACTGACACACAAACTTTCTATGATTTGAAACTCTCCTGTGAGCCCAGTTTCAGATTCCGATGCTTCAATTCATGTTTACTGTATACCTTGGACCTTCCTATAGAGGATGAAACACAGAAATTGCATCCGAATTTAATACAAAAGGCACATTGCCGACCTAAGTACAAGAGGACTGACACTCTAACTTTCGATTATTTGAACCTCTCCTGTGAGTTGAGTCTTAGATTCCGATGCTTCATTTCAGGTTTAATGTATACCTTGGACATTCTTATTGACGATGAAACACAGAAATTGCATCCGAACTTAATACAAAAGGCACAATGCCGACTGAACTACAAGAGGACTGACACTCCAAATTTCTATGATTTGAACCTCTCCTGTGAGTCCAGTTTTAGATTACAATGCTTCACTTCAGGTTTACTGTATCCGTTGGGCCTTCTTATTGACGATGAAGCACAGATATTACATCCGAATTTAATACAAAATGCACAATGCCGACTTAAGTACAAGAGGACTGACACTTTAACTTTCTATGAATTGATCCTCTCCTGTGAGTCCAGTTTTAGATTCCGGTGCTTCACTTCAGGTTTACTATATCCCTTGGACCTTCTTATTGACGATGAAACACAGAAATTGCATCCGAATTTAATACAAAAGGCACAATGCCGACTTAAGTACAAGAGGACTGACACTCTAACTTTCTATGATGTGAACCGCTCCTGTGAGTCCAGTTTTCGATTCCGATTTTTCACTCCAGGTTTACTGTATACCTTGGACATTCTTATTGACGATGAAACACAGAAATTGCATCCGAACTTAATACAAAAGGCACAATGCCGACTGAGGTACAAGGGGACTGACACTCCAACTTTCTAGACTTGAACCTCTCCTGCGAGGTGAGTTTTAGTTTACGATGCTTCACTTCAGGTTTACAGTATACCTTGGACCTTCTTATTGACAATTAAACAGAGAAATTGCATCCGAATTTGATACAAAAGGCACAATGCCGACTTAATTTAAGAGGACTGACACTCTAACTTTCTATGATTTAAACCTCTCCTGTAAGACCAGTTTTAGATTCCGATGCTTCACTTCAGGTTTACTGTATACCTTGGACCTTCTTATTGACGATGAAACACAGAAATTGCATCGGACTTTAATACAAAAGGCACAATGCCGACTTAAGTACAGGAGGTCTGACATTCTAACTTTCTATGATTTAAACCTCTCCTGTGAGTTGAGTTTTAGATTCCGATGCTTCACTTCAGGTTTACTGTATACCTTGGACCTTCTTATTGATGATGACACACAGAATTTGCATCCGAATGTAATACAAAAGGCACAATGCCGACTTAAGTACAAGAGGACTGACACTCTAACTTTCTATGATTTGAAACTCTCCGGTGAGTCCAGTTTCAGATTCCGATGCTTCACTTCAGGTTTACTGTATACCTTGGACTTTCTTATTGATGATGACACACAGAAATTGCATCCGAATTTAATACAAAGGGCACAATGCCGACTTATGTACAAGAGGACTGACACTCTAACTTTCGATGATTTGAATCTCTCCTGTGAGTTGAGTTTTAGATTCCGATGCTTCATTTCAGGTTTACTGTATACCTTGGACATTCGTATTGACGATGAAACACAGAAATTGCATCCGAACTTAATACAAAAGGCACAATGCCGACTGAAGTACAAGAGGACTGACACTCCAACTTTCTATGATTTGAACCTCTCCTGTGAGTCCAGTTTTAGATTACAATGCTTCACTTCAGGTTTACTGTATCCCTTGGGCCTTCTTATTGACGATGAAGCACAGATATTACATCCGTATTTAATACAAATGGCACAATGCCGACTTAAGTACAAGAGGACTGACACTCTAACTTTCTATGAATTGATCCTTTCCTGTGAGTCCAGTTTTAGATTCCGATGCTTCACTTCAGGTTTACTATATCCCTTGGACCTTCTTATTGACGATGAAACACAGAAATTGCATCCGAATTTAATACAAAAGGCACAATGCCGACTTAAGTACAAGAGGACTCACACTCTAACTGTCTATGATTTGAACCTCTCCTGTGAGTCCAGTTTCAGTTTCCGATGCTTCACTTCAGGTTTACTGTATCCCTTGGACCTTCTTATTGTCGATGAAACACAGAAATTGCATCCGAGTTTAATACAAAAGGCACAATGCCGACTTAATTAAAAGAGGACTGACACTCGAACTTTCCATGATTTAAACCTCTTCTGTGAGTCCACTTTTAGATTCCGATGCTTCATTTCAGGTTACTGTATACCTTGGACATTCTTATTGACGATGAAACACAGAAATTGCATCCGAACTTAATACAAAAGGCACATTGCCGACTTAAGTACAAGAGGACTGACACTCTAACTTTCGATGATTTGAACCTCTCCAGTGAGTTGAGTTTTAGATTCCGATGCTTCATTTCAGGTTTACTGTATACCTTGGACATTCTTATTGACGATGAAACACAGAAATTGCATCCGAACTTAATACAAAAGGCACAATGCCGACTGAAGTACAAGAGGACTGACACTCCAACTTTCTATGATTTGAACCTCTCCTGTGAGTCCAGTTTTAGATTACAACGCTTCACGTCAGGTTTACTGTATCCCTTGGACCTTCTTATTGACGACGAAACACGGAAATTGCATCCAAATTTTATACAAAAGGCACAATGCCGACTTAAGTACAAGAGGACTGTCATTCTAACTCTCTATGATTTGAACCCCTTCTGTAAGTCCAGTTTTAGGTTCCGGTGCTTCACTTCAGGTTTACTGTATACCTTGGAACTTCTTATTGACGATGAAACACAGAAATTGCATCGGAATTTAATACAAAAGGCACAATGCCGACTTAAGTACAAGAGGTCTGAAACTCTAACTTTCTATGATTTAAACCTCTCCTGTGAGTTGAGTTTTAGATTCCGATGCTTCACTTCAGGTTTACTGTATACCTTGGACCCTCTTATTGATGATGAAACACAGAAATTGGATACGAACTTAATACAAAAGGCACAATGAAGACTTAAGTACAAGAGGACTGACACTCTAACTTTCTATGATTTGAAACTCTCCTGTGAGCCCAGTTTCAGATTCCGATGCTTCACTTCATGTTTACTGAATACCTTGGACCTTACTATAGAGGATGAAACACAGAAATTGCATTCGAATTTAATACAAAAGGCACATTGCCGACTTAAGTACAAGAGGACTGACACTCTAACTTTCGATGATTTGAACCTCTCCTGTGAGTTGAGTTTTAGATTCCGATGCTTCATTTCAGGTTTACTGTATACCTTATACATTCTTATTGACGATGAAACACAGAAATTGCATCCGACCTTAATACAAAATGCACAATGCCGACTGAAGTACAAGAGGACAGACACTCCAACTTTCTATGATTTGAACCTCTCCTGTGAGTCCAGTTTTAGATTACAATGCTTCACTTCAGGTTTACTGTATCCCTTGGGCCTTCTTATTGCCGATGAAGCACAGATATTACATCCGAATTTAATACAAAAGGCACAATGCCGACTTAAGTACAAGAGGACTGACACTCTAACTTTCTATGAATTGATCCTCTCCTGTGAGTCCAGTTTTAGATTCCGATGCTTCACTTCAGGTTTACTATATCCCTTGGACCGTCTTATTGACGATGAAGCGCAGATTTTACATCCGAATTTAATACAAAAGGCACAATGCCGACTTAAGTACAAGAGGACTGACGCTCTAACTCTCTATGATTTGACCCCCTTCTGTAAGTCCAGTTTTAGATTCCGATGCTTCACTTCAGGTTTACTGTATCTCTTGGACCTTCTTATTGACGATGAAACACAGAAATTGCATTAGAATATAATACCAGAGGCACAGCGGCGACTTAATTTAAGAGGACAGACACTCTAACTTTGTATGATTTAAACCTCTCCTGTAAGACCAATTTTAGATTCCGATGCTTCACTTCAGGTTTACTGTATACCTTGGACCTTCTTATTGACGATGAAACACAGAAATTGCATCGGAATTTAATATAAAAGGCACAATGCCGACTTAAGTACAAGAGGTGTGACACTCTAACTTTCTATGGTTTAAACCTCTCCTGTGAGTTGAGTTTTAGATTCCGATGCTTGACTTCAGGATTACTGTATACCTTGGACCTTCTTATTGATGATGAAACACAGAAATTGCTGCCGAATTTAATACAAAAGGCACAATGCCGACTTAAGTACAAGAGGACTGACACACTAACTTTCTATGATTTGAAACTCTCCTGTGAGCCCAGTTTCAGATTCCGATGCTTCACTTCATGTTTACTGTATACCTTGGACCTTCCTATAGAGGATGAAACACAGAAACTGCATCCGAATTTAATACAAAATGCACATTGCCGACATAAGTACAAGAGGACTGACACTCTAACTTCCGATTATTTGAACCTCTCCTGTGAGTTGAGTTTTAGATTCCGATGCTTCATTTCAGGTTTAGTGTATACCTTGGACATTCTTATTGACGATGAATTACAGACATTGCATCCGAACCTAATACAAAATTCACAATGCCGACTGAAGTACAAGAGGACTGACACTTTAACTTTCTATGAATTGATCCGCTAATGTGAGTCCAGTTTTAGATTCCGATGCTTCACTTCAGGTTTACTATATCCCTTGGACCTTCTTATTGACGATGAAACACAGAAATTGCATCCGAATTTAATACAAAAGGCACAATGCAGACTTAAGTACAAGAGGACTCACACTCTAACTTTCTATAATTTGAACCTCTCCTGTGAGTCCAGTTTTAGATTCCGATGCTTCACTTCAGGTTTACTGTATCCCTTGGACCTTCTTATTGTCGATGAAACACAGAAATAGCATCCGAGTTTAATACAAAAGGCACGACGCCGACTTAAATAAAAGATGACTGACACTCATACTTTCTATGATTTAAACCTCTCCTGTGAGTTGAGTTTTAGATTCCGATGCTTCACTTCAGGTTTACTGTATACCTTGGACCTTCTTATTGATGATGAAACACAGAAATTGCATCCGAATTTAATACAAAAGGCACAATGCCGACTTAAGTACAAGAGGACTGACACTCTAACTTTCTATGATTTGAAACTCTCCTGTGAGTCCAGTTTCAGATTCCGATGCTTCACTTCATGTTTACTGTATACCTTGGACCTTCCTATAGAGGATGAAACACAGAAATTGCATCCGAATTTAATACAAAAGGCACATTGCCGATTTAAGTACAAGAGGACTGACACTCTAACTTTCGATGATTTGAATCTCTCCTGTGAGTTGAGTTTTAGATTCCGATGCTTCATTTCAGGTTTACTGTATACCTTGGACATTCGTATTGACGATGAAACACAGAAATTGCATCCGAACTTAATACAAAAGGTACAATGCCGACTGAAGTACAAGAGGACTGACACTCCAACTTTCTATGATTTGAACCTCTCCTGTGAGTCCAGTTTTAGATTACAATGCTTCACTTCAGGTTTACTGTATCCCTTGGGCCTTCTTATTGACGATGAAGCACAGATATTACATCCGAATTTAATACAAAAGGCACAATGCCGACTTAAGTACAAGAGGACTGACACTCTAACTTTCTATGATTTGAACCTCTCCTGTGAGTCCAGTTTTAGTTTCCGATGCTTCACTTCAGGTTTACTGTATCCCTTGGACCTTCTTATTGTCGATGAAACACAGAAATTGCATCCGAGTTTAATACAAAAGGCACAATGCCGACTTAATTAAAAGAGGACTGACACTCGAACTTTCCATGATTTAAACCTCTTCTTTGAGTCCAGTTTTAGATTCCGATGCTTCACTTCATGTTTACTGAATACCTTGGACCTTCCTATAGAGGATGAAACACAGAAATTGCATCCGAATTTAATACAAAAGGCACAATGCCGACATAAGTACAAGAGGACTGACACTCTATCTTTCTATGAATTGATCCTCTCCTGTGAGTCTAGTTTTAGATTCCGATGCTCACGTCAGGTTTACTATATCCCTTGGACCGTCTTATTGACGATGAAGCGCAGATTTTACATCCGAATTTAATACAAAAGGCACAATGCCGACTTAAGTACAAGAGGACTGACACTCTAACTCTCTATGATTTGAACCCCTTCTGTAAGTCCAGTTTTAGATTCCGATGCTTCACTTCAGGTTTACTGTATCCCTTGGACCTTCTTATTGACGATGAAACACAGAAATTGCATCCGAATATAATACAAGAGGCACAATGCCGACTTAATTTAAGAGGACTGACACTCTAACTTTCTATGATTTAAACCTCTCCTGTAAGACCAGTTTTAAATTCCGATGCTTCACTTCAGGTTTACTGTATACCTTGGACCTTCTTATTGACGATGAAACACAGAAATTGAATCGGAATTTAATACAAAATGCACAATGCCGACTTAAGTACAAGAGGACTGACACTCTAACTTTCTATGATTTGACACTCTCCTGTGAGCCCAGTTTCAGATTCCGATGCTTCACTTCATGTTTACTGTATACCTTGGACCTTCCTATAGAGGATGAAACACAGAAATTGCATCCGAATTTAATACATGAGGCACATTGCCGACTTAAGTACAAGAGGTCTGACACTCTAACTTTCGATGATTTGAACCTCTTCTGTGAGTTGAGTTTTAGATTCCGATGCTTCATTTCAGGTTTACTGTATACCTTGGACATTATTATTGAAGATGAAACACCGAAATTGCATCCGAACTTAATACAAAAGGCACAATGCCGACTGAAGTACAAGAGGACTGACACTCCAACTTTCTATGATTTGAACCTCTCCTGTGAGACGAGTTTTAGATTACAATGCTTCACTTCAGGTTTACTGTATCCCTTGGGCCTTCTTATTGACGATGAAGCACAGATATTACATCCGAATTTAATACAAAAGGCACAATGCCGACTTTAGTACAAGAGGACTGACACTCTAACTTTCTATGAATTCATCCTCTCCTGTCAGTCCAGTTTTAGATTCCGATGCTTCACTTCAGGTTTACTATATCCCTTGGACCTTCTTATTGACGATGAAACACAGAAATTGCATCCGAATATAATACAAAAGGCACAATGCCGACTTAAGTACAAGAGGACTCACACTCTAACTTTCTATGATTTGAACCTCTCCTGTGAGTCCAGTTTTAGATTCCGATGCTTCACTTCAGGTTTAGTGTATCCCTTGGACCTTCTTAATGTCGATGAAACACAGAAATTGCATCCGAGTTTAATACAAATTCACAATGCCGACTTAATTAAAAGAGGACTGACACTCGAACTTTCTATGATATAAACCACTCCTGTGAGTCCAGTTTTAGATTCCGATGCTTCATTTCAGATTTACTGTATACCTTGGACCTTCTTATTGACAATTAAACAGAGAAATTTCATCCGAATTTAATACAAAAGGCACAATGCCGACTTAAGTACAAACGGACTGACGCTCTAGCTTTTTATGATTTGAAACAATCCGTGAGTTGAGTTTACGATTCCCGTGCTTCACTTCAGGTTTACTGTATACCTTTGACCTTCTTATTGACGATGGAACACAGAAATTGCATCCGAATTTAATACAAAAGGCACAATGCCGACTTAAGTATAAGAGGACTGACACTCTAACTTTCTATGATTTAAACCTCTCCTGTGAGACCAGTTTTAGATTCCGATGCTTCACTTAAGGTTGACTGTCTACCTTTGACCTTCTTATTGACGATGAAACACAGAAATTGCATCCGAATGTAATACAAAAGGCACAATGCCGACTTAAGTACAAGAGGACTGACACTCTAACTTTCTATGTTTTAAACCTCTCCTGTGAGTCCAGTTTAAGATTCCGATGCTTCACTTCAGGTTTACTATACCCCTAAGAACTTCATATTGTCGATGAAACACAGAAATTGCATCCGAATTTAATACAAAAGGCACAATGCCGACCTTAATTAAAAGAGGACTGACACTCAAACTTTCTATGATTTAAACCTCTCCTATGAGTCCAGTTTTAGATTCCGATGCTTCATTTCAGGTTTACTGTATACCTTGGACATTCTTATTGACGATGAAAAACAGAAATCGCATCCGAACTTAATACAAAAGACACAATGCCGACTGAAGTACAAGAGGACTGACACTTAAACTTTCTAGGACTTGAACCTCTCCTGTGAGGTGAGTTTTAGTTTCCGATGCTTCACTTCAGGTTTACAGTATACCTTGGACCTCCTTATTGACAATTAAACAGAGAAATTGCATCCGAATTTAATACAAAAGGCACAATGCCGACTTAAGTACAAGAGGACTGACACTCTAGCTTTCTATGATTTGAACCAATCCTGTGAGTTGAGATTTAGATTCCCGTGCTTCACTTCAGGTTTACTGTATACATTTGACCTTCTTATTGACGATGAAACACAGTTATTGCATCCTAATTTAATACAAAAGGCACATTGCCGACTTAAGTACAAGAGGACAGACACCCTAACTTTCTATGATTTATACTTCTCCAGTGAGTCCAGTTTTAGATTCTGATGCTTCACTTCAGGTTTACTGTATACCTTGGTCCTTCTTATTGACGATGAAGCACAGAAATTGCATCCGAATTTAATACAAATGGCTCATTGCCGACGTAAGTACAAGAGGACTGTCACGCTAAGTTTCTATGATTTGAACCTCTCCTGTGAGTTGAGTTTTAGATTTCGATGCTTCACCTCAGGTTTACTGCATACCTTGGACCTTCTTATTGACGATTAAACACAGAAATTGCATCCGAATTTAGTACAAAAGGCACAATGCCGACTTAAGGACAAGAGACTGACACTCTAACTTTCTATGATTTGAACCTCTTCAGTGAGACCAGTTCTAGATTTCAATGCTCCGCTTCTGGTTTACTGTATACCTTGGACATTCTTATTGACGATGAAACACAGAAATTGCATCCGAATTTAATACAAAAGGCACAATGACGACTGAAGTACAAGAGGACTGACACTCCAACTTTCTATGATTTGAACCTCTCTTGTGAGTTGAGTTTTAGTTTCCGATGCTTCACTTCAGGTTTACAGCATACCTTGGACCTTCTTGTTGACAATTAAACACAGAAATTGCATCCGAATTTAATACAAAAGGCACAATGCCGACTTAAGTACTAAAGGACTGACACTCTAAATTTCTTTGATTTAAACCAATCCTGTGAGTTGAGTTTTGGATTCCGATGCTTCTCTTAAGGTTTACTGTATACCTTGGACCTTCGTATTGATGATGAAACTCAGAAATTGCATCCGAATTTAATTCAAAAGGCACAATGCCGACTTAAGTACAAGAGGACTGACACTCTAACTGTCTATGATTTGAACTTCTCTTGTGAGTCCAGTATTAGATTCCGATGCTTCTTTTCAGATTTACTGTATCCCTTGGACCTTCCTATTGACGATGAAGCACAGACATTGCATCCAAATTTAATACAAGAGGCACAATGCCGACTTAAGTACAAGGGGACTGACACTCTAACTTTCTATGGTTTGAACCTCTCCTGTGAGTCCAGTTTTAGATTACAATGCTTCACTTCAGGTTTACTGTATCCCTTGGGCCTTGTTACTGACGATGAAAAACAGATGTTACATCCGAATGTAATACAAAAATCACAATTCCGACTTAAGTACAAGAGGACTGACACTCTAACTTTTTATGATTTAAACCTCTCCTGTGAGTACGGTTTTACAATCTGATGCTTCACTTCGGGTTTACTGTATACCTTGGTTCTTCTTATTGACGATAAGGCACAAAAATTTCATCCGAATTTAATATAAAAGGCACAATGCCGACTTAAGTGACAAGAGGACTGACACTCTAACTTTCTATGAATTGAACCTCTCCTGTGAATCCAGTTTTAGATTCCGATGCTTCACTTCAGGTTTACTGTATCCCTTAAACTTCTTATTGTCGATGAAACACAGAAATTGCATCCGAATTTAATACAAAAGACACAATGACGACTTAATTAAAAGAGGACTGACACTCGAACTTTCTATGACTTAAACCCCTCCTGTGAGTCCAGTTTTAGATACCGATTCTCCATTTCAGGTTTACTGTATCCCTTATACCTTCTTATTGACAATTAAACAGAGAAATTGCATCCGAATTTAATACAAAAGACCACAATGCCGACTTAAGTACAAAAGGACTGACACTCTAGCTTTCTATGATTTGAACCAATCCTGTGAGTTGAGTTTTAGATTCCCGTGCTTCACTTCAGGTTTACTGTATACCTTTGACCTTCGTATTGACGCTGAAACACAGTTATTGCATCCTACTTTAATACAAAAGGCACATTGCCGACTTAAGTACAAGAGGACAGACACTCCAACTTTCTATGATTTGGACCTCTCCTGTGAGTTGAGTTTTAGTTTCCGATGCTTCACTTCAGGTTTACAGTATACCTTGTACCTTCTTATTGACAATTAAACACAGAAATGGCATCCGAATTTAATTCAAAAGGCACAATGCCGACTTAAGTACTAAAGGACTGACACTCTAATTTTCTTTGAATTGAACCAATCCTGTGAGTTGAGTTTTGGATTCCGATGCTTCACTTAAGGTTGACTGTCTACCTTCGACCTTCTTATTGACGATAAAACTCAGAAATTGCATCCGAATGTAATACAAAAGGCACAATGCCGACTTAAGTACAAGAGGACTAACACTCTAACTTTCTAAGTTTTAAACCTCTCCTGCGAGTCCAGTTTAAGATTCTGATGCTTCACTTCAGGATTACTGTATACCTTGGTCCTTCTTATTGACGATAAGGCATAGAAATTGCACCCGAATTTAATACAAAAGGCACAATGCTGACTTAAGTACAAGAGGACTGACACTCTAACTTTCTATGATTTGAACCTCTCCTAAGAGTCCAGTTTTAGATTCCGATGCTTCACTTCAGGTTTACTGTATCCCTTGGACCTTCTTATTGACGATGAAGCACAGAAATTGCATCCAAATTTAATACAAGAGGCACAATGCCAACTTAAGTACAAGGGGACTGACACTCAAACTTTCTATGGTTTGAACCTCTCCTGTGAGTCCAGTTTTTGATTACAATGCTTCACTTCAGGTTTACTGTATCCCTTGGGCCTTCTTATTGACGATGAAGCACAGATATTACATCCGAAATTAATACAAAAGACATAATGCCGTATTAAGTACAAGGGACTGACACTTTAACTTTCTATGAATTGAACCTCCCCTGTGAATCCAGTTTTAGATTCCGATGCTTCACTTCAGGTTTACTGTATCCCTTAAACTTCTTATTGTCGATGAAACACAGAAATTGCATCCGAATTTAATACAAAAGACACAATGACGACTTAATTAAAAGAGGACTGACACTCGAACTTTCTATGATTTAAACCTCTTCTGTGAGTCCAGTTTTAGATACCGATTCTTCATTTCAGGTTTACTGTATCAATTATACCTTCTTATTAACAATTAAACAGAGAAATTGCATCCGAATTTAATTCAAAAGACACAATGCCGACTTAAGTACAAAAGGACTGACACTCTAGCTTTCTATGATTTGAACCAATCCTGTGAGTTGAGTTTTAGATTCCCGTGCTTCACTTCAGGTATACTGTATACCTTTGACCTTCTTGTTGACGATGAAACACAGATATTGCATCCTAATTTAATACAAAAGGCACATTGCCGACTTAAGTACAAGAGGACAGACACTCCAACTTTCTATGATTTGGACCCTCCTGTGAGTTGAGTTTTAGTTTCCGATGCTTCACTTCAGGTTTACAGTATACCTTGTACCTTCTTATTGACAATTAAACACAGAAATAGCATCCGAATTTAATTCAAAAGGCACAATGCCGACTTAAGTACAAAAGGACTGACACTCTAATTTTCTTTGAATTGAACCAATCCTGTGAGTTGAGTTTTGGATTCCGATGCTTCACTTAAGGTTGACTGTCTACCTTTGACCTTCCTATTGACGATGAAACTCAGAAATTGCATCCGAATGTAATACAAAAGGCACAATGCCGACTTAAGTACAAGAGGACTAACACTCTAACTTTCTATGTTTTAAACCTCTCCTCCAAGTCCAGTTTAAGATTCTGATGCTTCACTTCAGGATTACTGTATACCTTGGTCCTTCTTATTGACGATAGGCACAGAAATTGCACCCGAATTTAATACAAAAGGCACAATGCCGACTTAAGTACAAGAGGACTGACACTCTAACTTTCTATGATTTGAACCTCTCCTAAGAGTCCAGTTTTAGATTCCGATGCTTCACTTCAGGTTTACTGTATCCCTTGGACCTTCTTATTGACGATGAAGCACAGAAATGGCACCCGAATTTAATACAAAAGGCACAATGCCGACATAATTAAAAGAGGACTGACACTCAAACTTTCTATGATTTAAACCTCTCCTATGAGTCCAGTTTTAGATCCGATGCTTCATTTCAGATTTACTGTATACCTTGGACATTCTTATTGACGATGAAACACAGAAATTGCATCCGAACTTAATACAAAAGGCACAATGCCGACTGAAGTTCAAGAGGACTGACACTCAAACTTTCTATGACTTGAACCTCTACTGTGAGGTGAGTTTTAGTTTCCGATGCTTCACTTCAGGTTTACAGTATACCTTGGTCCTTCTTATTGACGATGAAGCACAGAAATTGCATCCGAATTTAACACAAAAGGCTCATTGCCGACTTAAGTACAAGAGGACTGTCACGCTAAGTTTCTATGATTTGAACCTCTCCTGTGAGTTGAGTTTTAGATGTCGATGCTTCACTCAGGTTTACTGTATACCTTGGACCTTCTTATTGACGATGAAACACAGAAATTGCATCCGAATTTAGTACAAAAGGCACAATGCCGACTTAAGTACAAGAGACTGACACTCTAAGTTTCTATGATTTGAACCTCTCCAGTGAGACCAGTTTTAGATTTCATTGCTTCACTTCTGGTTTACTGTATACCTTGGACTTTCTTATTGACGATGAAACACAGAAATTGCATCCGAATTTAATACAAATCGCACAATGCCGACTGAAGTACAAGAGGACTGACACTCCAACTTTCTATGATTTGAACCTCTCCTGTGAGTTGAGTTTTAGTTTCCGATGCTTCACTTCAGGTTTACAGTATACCTTGTACCTTCTTATTGACAATTAAACACAGAAATTGCATCCGAATGTAATACAAAAGGCACAATGCCGACTTGAGTACAAGAGGACTAACACTCTAACTTTCTATGTTTTAAACCTCTCCTCCAAGTCCAGTTTAAGATTCTGATGCTTCACTTCAGGATTACTGTATACCTTGGTCCTTCTTATTGACGATAGGCACAGAAATTGCACTCGAATTTAATACAAAAGGCACAATGCCGACTTAAGTACAAGAGGACTGACACTCTAACTTTCTATGGTTTGAACCTCTCCTGTGAGTCCAGTTTTAGATTACAATGCTTCACTTCAGGTTTACTGTACCCTTGGGCCTTGTTATTGACGATGAAGCACAGATATTACATCCGAATTTAATACAAAAGGCACAATGCCGACTTAAGTACAAGAGGACTGACACTCTAACTTTCTACGAATTGAACCTCTCCTGTGAATCCAGTTTTAGATTCCGATGCTTCACTTCAGGTTTACTGTATACCTTGGTCCTTCTTATTGACGATAAGGCACAAAAATTTCATCCGAATTTAATATAAAAGGCACAATGCCGACTTAAGTACAAGAGGACTTACACTCTAAGTTTCTATGATTTGAGCCTCTCCTGTGAGTTGAGTTTTAGATTTCGATGCTTCACCTGAGGTTTACTGTATGCCTTGGACCTTCTTATTGACGATGAAACACAGAAATTGACTCCGAATTTAATACAAAAGGCACAATGCCGACTTAAGTACAAGAGACTGACACACTAAGTTTCTAAGATTTGAACCTCTCCTGTGAGACCAGTTTTAGATTTCGATGCTTCACTTCAGGTTTACTGTATACCTTGGACGTTCTTATTGATGATGAAATTCAGAAATTGCAGCCGAATTTAATTCAAAAGGCACAAGGCCGACTTAAGTACAAGAGGACTGACACTCTAACTGTCTATGATTTGAACTTCTCTTGTGAGTCCAGTATTAGATTCCGATGCTTCACTTCAGGTTTACTGTATCCCTTGGACCTTCTTATTGACGATGAAGCACAGAAATTGCATCCAAATTTAATACAAGAGGCACAATGTCGACCTAAGTACAAGGGGACTGACACTCTAACTTTCTATGGTTTGAACCTCTCCTGTGAGTCCAGTTTTAGATTACAATGCTTCACTTTAGGTTTACTGTACCCTTGGGCCTTCTTATTGACGATGAAGCACAGATATTACATCCGAATTTAATACAAAAGGCACAATGCCGACTTAAGTACAAGAGGAATGACACTCTAACTTTCTATGAATTGAACCTCTCCTGTGAATCTAGTTTTAGATTCCGATGGTTCACTTCAGGTTTACTGTTTCCCTTAAACTTCTTATTGTCGATGAAACACAGAGATTGCATCCGAATTTAATACAAAAGACACAATGACGACTTAATTAAAAGAGGACTGACACTCGAACTTTCTATGATTTAAACCTCTCCTGTGAGTCGAGTTTTAGATTCCCGTGCTTCACTTCAGGTTTACTGTATACCTTTGACCTTCTTATTGACGATGAAACACAGTTATTGCATCCTAATTTAATACAAAAGGCACATTGCCGACTTAAGTACAAGAGGACAGACACTCCAACTTTCTATGATTTGAACCTCTCCTGTGAGTTGAGTTTTAGTTTCCGATGCTTTACTTCAGGTTTACAGTGTACCTTGTACCTTCTTATTGACAATTAAACACAGAAATTGCATCCGAATTTAATTCAAAATGCACAATGCCGACTTAAGTACAAAAGGACTGAAGCTCTAATTTTCATTGAATTGAACCAATCCTGTGAGTTGAGTTTTGGATTCTGATGCTTCACTTAAGGTTGACTGTCTACCTTTGACCTTCTTATTGACGATGAAACTCAGAAATTGCATCCGAATGTAATACAAAAGGCACAATGCCGACTTAAGTACAAGAGGACTGACACTCTAACTTTATATGATTTAAACCTCTCCTGCGAGTCCAGTTTAAGATTCTGATGCTTCACTTCAGGATTACTGTATACCTTGGTCCTTCTTATTGACGATAGGCACAGAAATTGCACCCGAATTTAATACAAAAGGCACAATGCCGACTTAAGTACAAGAGGACTGACACTCTAACTTTCTATGATTTGAACCTCTCCTAAGAGTCCAGTTTTAGATTCCGATGCTTCACTTCAGGTTTACTGTATCCCTTGGACCTTCTTATTGACGATGAAGCACAGAAATGGCACCCGAATTTAATACAAAAGGCACAATGCCGACATAATTAAAAGAGGACTGACACTCAAACTTTCTATGATTTAAACCTCTCCTATGAGTCCAGTTTTAGATCCGATGCTTCATTTCAGATTTACTGTATACCTTGGACATTCTTATTGACGATGAAACACAGAAATTGCATCCGAACTTAATACAAAAGGCACAATGCCGACTGAAGTTCAAGAGGACTGACACTCAAACTTTCTATGACTTGAACCTCTACTGTGAGGTGAGTTTTAGTTTCCGATGCTTCACTTCAGGTTTACAGTATACCTTGGTCCTTCTTATTGACGATGAAGCACAGAAATTGCATCCGAATTTAACACAAAAGGCTCATTGCCGACTTAAGTACAAGAGGACTGTCACGCTAAGTTTCTATGATTTGAACCTCTCCTGTGAGTTGAGTTTTAGATGTCGATGCTTCACTCAGGTTTACTGTATACCTTGGACCTTCTTATTGACGATGAAACACAGAAATTGCATCCGAATTTAGTACAAAAGGCACAATGCCGACTTAAGTACAAGAGACTGACACTCTAAGTTTCTATGATTTGAACCTCTCCAGTGAGACCAGTTTTAGATTTCATTGCTTCACTTCTGGTTTACTGTATACCTTGGACTTTCTTATTGACGATGAAACACAGAAATTGCATCCGAATTTAATACAAATCGCACAATGCCGACTGAAGTACAAGAGGACTGACACTCCAACTTTCTATGATTTGAACCTCTCCTGTGAGTTGAGTTTTAGTTTCCGATGCTTCACTTCAGGTTTACAGTATACCTTGTACCTTCTTATTGACAATTAAACACAGAAATTGCATCCGAATGTAATACAAAAGGCACAATGCCGACTTGAGTACAAGAGGACTAACACTCTAACTTTCTATGTTTTAAACCTCTCCTCCAAGTCCAGTTTAAGATTCTGATGCTTCACTTCAGGATTACTGTATACCTTGGTCCTTCTTATTGACGATAGGCACAGAAATTGCACTCGAATTTAATACAAAAGGCACAATGCCGACTTAAGTACAAGAGGACTGACACTCTAACTTTCTATGGTTTGAACCTCTCCTGTGAGTCCAGTTTTAGATTACAATGCTTCACTTCAGGTTTACTGTACCCTTGGGCCTTGTTATTGACGATGAAGCACAGATATTACATCCGAATTTAATACAAAAGGCACAATGCCGACTTAAGTACAAGAGGACTGACACTCTAACTTTCTATGAATTGAACCTCTCCTGTGAATCCAGTTTTAGATTCCGATGCTTCACTTCAGGTTTACTGTATACCTTGGTTCTTCTTATTGACGATAAGGCACAAAAATTTCATCCGAATTTAATATAAAAGGCACAATGCCGACTTAAGTACAAGAGGACTTACACTCTAAGTTTCTATGATTTGAGCCTCTCCTGTGAGTTGAGTTTTAGATTTCGATGCTTCACCTGAGGTTTACTGTATGCCTTGGACCTTCTTATTGACGATGAAACACAGAAATTGACTCCGAATTTAATACAAAAGGCACAATGCCGACTTAAGTACAAGAGACTGACACACTAAGTTTCTAAGATTTGAACCTCTCCTGTGAGACCAGTTTTAGATTTCGATGCTTCACTTCAGGTTTACTGTATACCTTGGACGTTCTTATTGATGATGAAATTCAGAAATTGCAGCCGAATTTAATTCAAAAGGCACAAGGCCGACTTAAGTACAAGAGGACTGACACTCTAACTGTCTATGATTTGAACTTCTCTTGTGAGTCCAGTATTAGATTCCGATGCTTCACTTCAGGTTTACTGTATCCCTTGGACCTTCTTATTGACGATGAAGCACAGAAATTGCATCCAAATTTAATACAAGAGGCACAATGTCGACCTAAGTACAAGGGGACTGACACTCTAACTTTCTATGGTTTGAACCTCTCCTGTGAGTCCAGTTTTAGATTACAATGCTTCACTTTAGGTTTACTGTACCCTTGGGCCTTCTTATTGACGATGAAGCACAGATATTACATCCGAATTTAATACAAAAGGCACAATGCCGACTTAAGTACAAGAGGAATGACACTCTAACTTTCTATGAATTGAACCTCTCCTGTGAATCTAGTTTTAGATTCCGATGGTTCACTTCAGGTTTACTGTTTCCCTTAAACTTCTTATTGTCGATGAAACACAGAGATTGCATCCGAATTTAATACAAAAGACACAATGACGACTTAATTAAAAGAGGACTGACACTCGAACTTTCTATGATTTAAACCTCTCCTGTGAGTCGAGTTTTAGATTCCCGTGCTTCACTTCAGGTTTACTGTATACCTTTGACCTTCTTATTGACGATGAAACACAGTTATTGCATCCTAATTTAATACAAAAGGCACATTGCCGACTTAAGTACAAGAGGACAGACACTCCAACTTTCTATGATTTGAACCTCTCCTGTGAGTTGAGTTTTAGTTTCCGATGCTTTACTTCAGGTTTACAGTGTACCTTGTACCTTCTTATTGACAATTAAACACAGAAATTGCATCCGAATTTAATTCAAAATGCACAATGCCGACTTAAGTACAAAAGGACTGAAGCTCTAATTTTCTTTGAATTGAACCAATCCTGTGAGTTGAGTTTTGGATTCTGATGCTTCACTTAAGGTTGACTGTCTACCTTTGACCTTCTTATTGACGATGAAACTCAGAAATTGCATCCGAATGTAATACAAAAGGCACAATGCCGACTTAAGTACAAGAGGACTGACACTCTAACTTTATATGATTTAAACCTCTCCTGCGAGTCCAGTTTAAGATTCTGATGCTTCACTTCAGGATTACTGTATACCTTGGTCCTTCTTATTGACGATAAGGCACAGAAATTGCACCCGAATTTAATACAAAAGGCACAATGCCGACTTAAGTACAATAGGACTGACACTCTAACTTTCTATGATTTGAACCTCTCCTATGAGTCCAGTTTTAGATTCCGATGCTTCACTTCAGGTTTACTGTATCCCTTGGACCTTCTTATTGACGATTAAGCACAGAAATTGCATCCAAATTTAATACAAGGGGCACAATGCCAACTTAAGTACAAGGGGACTGACACTCTAACTTTCTATGGTTTGAACCTCTCCTGTGAGTCCAGTTTTTGATTACAATGCTTCACTTCAGGTTTACTGTATCCCTTGGGCCTTCTTATTGACGATGAAGAACAGATATGACATCCGAATATAATACAAAAGGCATAATGCCGTCTTAAGTACAAGTGGACTGACACTTTAACTTTCTATGAATTGAACCTCTCCTGTGAGTCCAGTGTAAGATTCCGATGCTTCACTTCAGGTTTACTTAATCCCTTGGAACTTCATATTGTCGAAGAAACACAGAAATTGCATCCGAATTTAATACAAAAGGCACAATGCCGCCTTAATTAAAACAGGACTGACACTCAAACTTACTATGATTTAAACCTCTCCTATGAGTCCAGTTTTAGATTCCGATGCTTCATTTCAGGTTTACTGTATACCTTGGACATTCTTATTGACGATGAAACACAGAAATTGCATCCGAACTTAATACAAAAGCCACAATGCCGACTGAAGTACAAGAGGACTGACACTCAAACTTTCTATGACTTGAACCTCTCCTGTGAGGTGAGGTTTAGTTTCCGATGCTTCACTTCAGGTTTACAAAATACCTTGGTCCTTCTTATTGACGATGAAGCACAGAAATTGCATCCGAATTTAATACAAAAGGCTCATTGCCAACTTATGTACAAGAGGACTGTCACGCTAAGTTTCTATGATTTGAACCTCTCCTGTGAGTTGAGTTTCAGATTTCGATGCTTCACCTCAGGTTTACAGTATACCTTGGACCTTCTTATTGACGATGAAACACTCAAATTGCATCCGAATTTAGTACAAAAGGCACAATGCCGACTTAAGTACAAGAGACTGACACTCTAAGTTTCTATGATTAGAACCTCTCCAGTGAGACCAGTTTTAGATTTCAATGCTTCACTTCTGGTTTACTGTATACCTTGGACTTTCTTATTGACGATGAAACACAGAAATTGCATCCGAATTTAATACAAAAGGCACAATGCCGACTGAAGTACAAGAGGATGTCACTCCAACATTCTATGAATTGAACCTCTCAGTGAGTTGAGTTTTAGTTTCCGATGCTTCACTTCAGGTTTACAGTATACCTTGGACCTTCTTATTGACAATTAAACACAGAAATTGCATCCGAATTTAATACAAAAGGCACAATGCCGACTCAAGTACAAAAGGACTGACACTCTAAATTTCTTTGATTTAAACTAATCCTGTGAGTTGAGTTTTGGATTCCGATGCTTCACTTAAGGTTTACTGTATACCTTGGACCTTCGTATTGATGATGAAACTCAGAAATTGCATCCGAATTTAATTCAAAAGGCACAATGCCGACTTAAGTACAAGAGGACTGACACTCTAACTGTCTATGATTTGAACTTCTCTTGTGAGTCCAGTATTAGATTCCGATGCTTCACTTCAGATTTACTGTATCCCTTGGACCTTCTTATTGACGATGAAGAACAGAAATTGCATCCAAATTTAATACAAGAGGCACAATGCCGACTTAAGTACAAGGGGACTGACACTCTAACTTTCAATGGTTTGAACCTCTACTGTGAGTCCCGTTTTAGATTGCAATGCTTCACTTAAGGTTTACTGTATCCCTTGGGCCTTGTTATTGGCGATGAAACACAGATATTACATCCGAATGTAATACAAAATTCACAATTCCGACTTAAGTACAAGAGGACTGACACACTAACTTTCTATGATTTAAACCTCTCCTGTGAGTACGGTTTTACATTCTGATGCTTCACTTCGGGTTTACTGTATACCTTGGTCCTTCTTATTGACGATAAGGCACAAAAATTTCACCCGAATTTAATATAAAAGGCACAATGCCGACTTAAGTACAAGAGGACTTACACTCTAAGTTTCTATGATTTGAACCTCTCCTGTGAGTTGAGTTTTAGATTTCGATGCTTCACCTCAGGTTTACTGTATGCCTTGGACCTTCTTATTGACGATGAAACACAGAAATTGCATCCGAATTTAATACAAAAGGCACAATGCCGACTTAAGTACAAGAGACTGACACTCTAAGTTTCTAAGATTTGAACCTCTCATGTGAGACCAGTTTTAGATTTCGATGCTTCACTTCAGGTTTACTGTATATCTTGGACCTTCTTATTGATGATGAAATTCAGAAATTGCAGCCGAATTTAATTCAAAAGGCACAATGCCGACTTAAGTACAAGAGGACTGACACTCTAACTGTCTATGATCTGAACTTCTCTTGTGAGTCCAGTATTAGATTCCGATGCTTCACTTCAGGTTTACTGTATCCCTTGGACCTTCTTATTGACGATGAAGCACAGAAATTGCATCCAAATTTAATACAAGAGGCACAATGCCGACCTAAGTACAGGGGACTGACACTCTAACTTTCTTTGGTTTGAACCTCTCCTGTGAGTCCAGTTTTAGATTACAATGCTTCACTTCAGGTTTACTGTACCCTTGGGCCTTGTTATTGTCGATGAAGCACAGATTTTACATCCGAATTTAATACAAAAGGCACAATGCCGACTTAAGTACAAGGGGACTGACACTCTAACTTTCTATGAATTGAACCTCTCCTGTGAGTCCAGTTTTAGATTCCGATGCTTCACTTCAGGTTTACTGTATCCCTTAAACTTCTTATTGTCGATGAAACACAGAAATTGCATCCAAATTTAATACAAGAGGCACAATGCCGACCTAAGTACAGGGGACTGACACTCTAACTTTCTTTGGTTTGAACCTCTCCTGTGAGTCCAGTTTTAGATTACAATGCTTCACTTCAGGTTTACTGTACCCTTGGGCCTTGTTATTGTCGATGAAGCACAGATTTTACATCCGAATTTAATACAAAAGGCACAATGCCGACTTAAGTACAAGGGGACTGACACTCTAACTTTCTATGATTTAAACCTCTCCTGTGAGTACGGTTTTACATTCTGATGCTTCACTTCGGGTTTACTGTATACCTTGGTCCTTCTTATTGACGATAAGGCACAAAAATTTCACCCGAATTTAATATAAAAGGCACAATGCCGACTTAAGTACAAGAGGACTGACACTCTAACTGTCTATGATCTGAACTTCTCTTGTGAGTCCAGTATTAGATTCCGATGCTTCACTTCAGGTTTACTGTATCCCTTGGACCTTCTTATTGACGATGAAGCACAGAAATTGCATCCAAATTTAATACAAGAGGCACAATGCCGACCTAAGTACAGGGGACTGACACTCTAACTTTCTTTGGTTTGAACCTCTCCTGTGAGTCCAGTTTTAGATTACAATGCTTCACTTCAGGTTTACTGTACCCTTGGGCCTTGTTATTGTCGATGAAGCACAGATTTTACATCCGAATTTAATACAAAAGGCACAATGCCGACTTAAGTACAAGGGGACTGACACTCTAACTTTCTATGATTTGAACCTCTCCTGTGAGTTGAGTTTTAGTATCCGATGCTTCACTTCAGGTTTACAGTATACCTTGGACCTTCTTACTGACAATTAAACACAGAAATTGCATCCGAATTTAATACAAAAGGCACAATGCCGACTTAATTAAAAGAGGACTGACACTCGAACTTTCCATGATTTAAACATCTCCTGTTAGTCCAGTTTTAGATTCCGATGCTTCATTTCAGGGTTACTGTATACCTTGGAAATTCTTATTGACGATGAAACACAGAAATTGCATCCGAATTTAATACAAAAGGCACAATGCCGACTGAAGTACAAGAGGACTGACACTCCAACATTCTATGATTTGAACCTCTCCTGTGAGGTGAGTTTTAGTTTCCGATGCTTCACTTCAGGTTTACAGCATACCTTGGACCTTCTTATTGACAATTAAACAGAGAGATTGCATCCGAATTTAATACAAAAGGCACAATGCCGACTTAAGTACAAAAGGACTGACACTCTAGCTTTCTATGAGTTGAACCAAACCTGTGAGTTGAGTTCTAGATACCCGTGCTTCACTTCAGGTTTACTGTATCCCTTGGACCTTCTTATTGACGATGAAACACAGAAATTGCATCCGAATTTAATACAAAAGGCACTTTGCCGACTTAAGTACAAGAGGACTGACACTCTAACTTTCGATGATTTGAACCTCTCCTGTGAGTTGAGTTTTAGATTCCGATGCTTCACTTCAGGTTTACTGTATACCTTGGACCCTCTTATTGATAATGAAACACAGAAATTGCATCCGAATTTAATACAAAAGTCACAATGCAGACTTAAGTACAAGAGGACTGACACTGTTACTTTCTATGATTTGAACCTCTTCTGTGGGTCCAGTTTTAGACTCCGATTCTTCACTTCAGGTTTACTGTATCCCTTTGACCGTCTTATTGACGATGAAGCACAGATATTACATCCGAATATAATACAAATGGCATAATGCCGACTTAAGTACAAGAGGACTGACAGTCTAACTTTCTATGATTTGAACCTCTCCTGTAAGTCCAGTTTTAGATTCCGATGCTTCACTTCAGGTTTACTGTATCCCTTGGACCTTCTTATTGACGATGAAACACAGATATTGCATCCGAGTATAATACAAGAGGCACAATGCCGACTTAATTTAAGAGGACTGACACTCAAATTTCCAATGATTTAAACCTCTCCTGTAAGACCAGTTTTAGATTGCGATGCTTCACTTACAGGATTACTGTATACCTTGGACCTTCTTATTGACGATGAAACACAGAAATTGCATCCGAATATAATCCAAAAGGCACAATGCCGACTTAAGTACAAGAGGACTGATACTCTAACTATCTATGATTTAAACCTCTACTGTGAGTTGAGTTTTAGATTCCGTAGCTGCAATTCAGGTTTACTGTATACCTTGGACCTTGTTATTGATGATGAAACACAGAAATTGAATCCGAATTTAATACAAAAGGCGCAATGCCGACTTAAGTACAAGAGGACTGACACTCTAACGTTCTATGATTTGAACCTCTCCTGTGAGTACAGTTTTAGATTCCGATGCTTCACTTCAGGTTTACTGTATCCCTTGCACCTTCTTATTGACGATGAAGCACAGAAATTGCATCCAAATTTAATCCAAGATTCACAATGCCAGATTAAGTACACGGGGACTGACAGTCTAACTTTCTTTGTTTTGAACCTCTCCTGTGAGTCCAGTTTTAGATTACAATGCTTCACTTCAGGTTTACTGTATCCCTTGGGCCTTCTTATTGACGATAAAGCACAGATATTACATCCGAAGTTAATACAAAAGGCACAATGCCGACTTAAGTACAAAAGGACTGACACTCTAACTTTCTATGAATTGATCCTCTCCTGTGAGTCCAGTTTTAGATTCCGATGCTTCACTTCAGGTTTACTACATCCCTTGGACCTTCTTATTGACGATGAAACACAGAAATTGCATCCGAATTTAATACAAAAGCACAATGCCGACTTAAGTACAAGAGGACTCACACTCTAACTTTCTATGATTTGAACCTCTCCTGTGAGTCCAGTTTTAGATTCCGATGCTTCACTTCAGGTTTAGTGTATCCCTTGGACCTTCTTATTGTCGATGAAACACAGAAATTGCATCCGAAATTAATACAAAAGGCACAATGCCGACTTAATTAAAAGAGGACTGACACTCAAACTTTCTATGATTTAAACCTCTCCTGTGAGTCCAGTTTTAGATTCCGATGCTTCATTTCAGGTTTACTGTATACCTTGGACATTCTTATTGACGATGAAACACAGAAATTGCATCCAAACTTAATACAAAAGGCACAATGCCGACTGAAGTACAAGAGGACTGACACTCAAACTTTCTATGACTTGAACCTCTCCTGTGAGGTGAGTTTTAGTTTCCGATGCTTCACTACAGGTTTACAGTATACCTGGGACCTTCTTATTGAGAATTAAACAGAGAAATTGCATCCGAATTTAATACAAAAGGCACAATGCCGACTTAAGTACAAGAGGACTGACACTCTAGCTTTCTATGATTTGAACCAATCCTGTGGGTTGAGTTTTAGATTCCCGTGCTTCGCTTCAGGTTTACTGTATACATTTGACCTTCTTATTGTCGACGAAACACAGTTATTGCATCCTAATTTAATACAAAAGGCACTTTGCCGACTTAAGTACAAGAGAACAGACACTCTAACTTTCTATGATTTATACTTCTCCAGTGAGTCCAGTTTTAGATTCTGATGCTTCACTTCAGGTTTACTGTATACCTTGGTCCATCTTATTGACGATGAAGCACAGAAATTGCATCCGAATTTAATACAAAAGGCTCATTGCAGACTTAAGTCCAAGAGGACTGTCACGCTAAGTTTCTATGATTTGAACCTCTCCTGTGAGTTGAGTTTTAGATTTCGATGCTTCACCTCAGGTTTACTGTATACCTTGGACCTTCTTATTGACGATGAAACACAGAAATTGCATCCGAATTTAGTACAAAAGGCACAATGCCGACTTAAGTACAAGAGACTGACACTCTAAGTTTCTATGATTTGAACCCCTCCAGTGAGACCAGTTTTAGATTTCAATGCTTCACTTCTGGTTTACTGTATACCTTGGACTTTCTTATTGACGATGAAACACAGAAATTGCAACCGAATTTTTTACAAGAGGCACAATGCCGACTTAAGTACAAGAGGACTGACACTCTAAGTTTCTATGATTTGAACGTCTCCTGTGAGTTGAGTTTTAGATTCCAATGCTTCACTTCAGGTTTACTGTATACCTTGGACATTCTTATTGACGATGAAACACAGAAATTGCATCCGAATTTAATACAAAAGGCACAATGCCGACTGAAGTACAAGAGGACTGACACTCCAACTTTCTATGATTTGAACCTCTCCTGTGAGTTGAGTTTTAGTTTCCGATGCTTCACTTCAGGTTTACAGTATACCTTGGACCTTCTTATTGACAATTAAACACAGAAATTGCTTCCGAATTTAATACAAAAGGTACATTGACGACTTAAGTACAAAAGGACTGACACTCTAAATTTCTTTGATTTAAACCAATCCTGTGAGTTGAGTTTTGGATTCCGATGCTTCACTTAAGGTTTACTGTATACCGTGGACCTTCGTATTGATGATGAAACTCAGAAATTGCATCCGAATTTAGTTTAAAAGGCACAATGCCGACTTAAGTACAAGAGGACTGACACTCTAACCGTCTATGGTTTGAACTTCTCTTGTGAGTCCAGTATTAGATTCCGATGCTTCACTTCAGATTTACTGTATCCCTTGGACCTTCTTATTGACGATGAAGCACAGAAATTGCATCCAAATTCAATACAAGAGGCACAATGCCGACTTAAGTACAAGGGGACTGACACTCTAACATTCTATGGTTTGAACCTCTCCTGTGAGTCCAGTTTTAGATTACAATGCTTCACTTCAGGTTTACTGTATCCCTTGGGCCTTGTTATTGACGATGAAACACAGATATTACATCCGAATGTAATACAAAAGGCACAATTCCGACTTAAGTACAAGAGGACTGACACTCTAACTTTCTATGATTTCAACCTCTCCTGTGAGTCCGGTTTTACATTCTGATGCTTCACTTCAGGTTTACTGTATACCTTGGTCCTTCGTATTGACGATAAGGCCCAAAAATTTCATCCGAATTTAATATAAAAGGCACAATGCCGACTTAAGTACAATAGGACTTACACTCTAAGTTTCTATGGTTTGAAACTCTCCTGTGAGTTGAGTTTAAGATTTCGATGCTTCACCTCAGGTTTACTGTATGCCTTGGACCTTCTTACTGACGATGAAACACAGAAATTGCATCCGAATTCAATACAAAAGGTACAAAGCCGACTTAAGTATAAGAGGACTGACACTCTGACTTTCTATGATTTAAACCTCTCTTGTGAGTCCAGAATTGGATTCCGATGCTTCACTTCAGGTTTACTGTATCCCTTGGACCTTCTTATTGACGATGAAGCACAGAAATTGCATCCAAATTTAATACAAGAGGCACAATGCCGACCTAAGTACAAGGGGTCTGACTTTCTAACTTTCTATGGTTTGAACCTCTCCTGTGAGTCCAGTTTTAGATTACAATGCTTCACTTCAGGTTTACAGTATCCCTTGGGCCTTGTTATTGACGATGAAGCACAGATATTACATCCGAATTTAATACAAAAGGCACAATGCCGACTTAAGAACAAGAGGACTGACACTCTAACTTACTATGAATTGAACCTCTCCTGTGAGTCCAGTTTTAGATTCCGATGCTTCACTTAAGGTTTACTGTATCCCTTAAACTTCTAATTGTCGATGAAACACAGAAATTGCATCCGAATTTAATACAAAAGTTACAATGACGACTTAATTAAAACAGGACTGACACTCGAACTTTCTATGATTTAAACCTCTCCTGTGAGTTCAGTTTTAGATTCCGATGCTTCATTTCAGGTTTACTGTATCCCTTATACCTTCTTATTGACAATTAAACAGAGAAATTGCATCCGAATTTAATACAAAAGGCACAATGCCGACTTAAGTACAAAAGGACTGACACTCTAGCTTTCTATGATTTGAAACAATACTGTGAGTTGAGTTTTTGATTCCCGTGCTTCACTTCAGGTTTACTGTATACCTTTGACCTTCTTATTGACGATGAAACACAATTATTGCATCCTAATTTAATACAAAAGGCACATTGCCGACTTAAGTACAAGAGGACAGACACTCTAACTTTCTATGATTTGAACCTCTCCTGTGAGTTGAGTGTTAGATTTCGATGCTTCACCTCAGGTTTACTGTATACCTTGGACCTTCTTATTGACGATGAAACACAGAAATTGCAACCGAATTTAATACAAAAGGCACAATGGTGACTTATGTATAAGAGGACTGACACTCTAACTTTCTATGATTTAAACCACTCCTGTGAGACCAGTTTTAGATTCCGATGCTTCACATCAGGTTTACTGTATACCGTGGACCTTCTTATTGACGATAAGGCACAGAAATTGCATCCGAATTTAATACAAAAGGCACAATGCCGACTTAAGTACAAGAGGACTTACACTCTAAGTTTCTATGATTTGAACATCTCCTGTGAGTCCAGTTTTAGATCCTGATGCTTCACTTCAGGTGTACTGTATACCTTGGTCCTTATTATTGACGATAAGGCACAGAAATTGCATCCGAATTAATCCAAAAGGCACAATGCCGACTTAAGTACAAGGGGACATACACTCTAAGTTTCTATGATATGAACCTCTCCTGTGAGTTGAGTTTTAGTTTACGATGCTTCGCCTCAGGTTTACTGAATACCTTGGACCTTCTTATTGACGATGAAACACAGAAATTGCGTCCGAATTTAATACAAAAGGTACAAAGCCGACTTAAGTATAAGAGGACTAACAGTCTAACATTCTATGATTTAAACCTCTCCTGTGAGACCAGTTTTAGATTCCGATGCTTCACTTCAGGTTTACTGTATGCCTTGGACCTTCTTATTGACGATGAAACACAGAAATTGCATCCGAATATAATGCAAGAGGCACATTGAAGACTTAATTTATGAGGACTGACACTCTAATTTTTCTATGATTTAAACCTCTCCTATGAGACCTGTTTTAGATTCCGATGTTTATCTTCAGGTTTACTGTTTACCTTGGACCTTCTTATTGACGATGAAACACAGATATTGCATAGGAATTTAATACAAAGGGCACAATGCCGACTTATGGACAAGAGGACAGACACTCTAACTTTCCATGATTTAAACCTCTCCAGTGAGTCCAGTTTTAGTTTCCGATGCTTCACTTCAGGTTTACTGTATACCTTGGACCTCCCTATAGAGGATGAAACACAGAAATTGCATCCGAATTTAATACAAAAGCACATTGCCGACATAAGAACAAGAGGACTGACACTCTAACTTTCTATGATGTGAAACTCTCCTGTGAGCCCAGTTTGAGATTCTGATGCTTCACTTCATGTTTACTGTATACCTTGGACCTCCCTATAGGGGTTGAAACACAGAAATTGCATCCGAATTTAATACAAAAGGCACATTGCCGACTTAAGTACAAGAGAACTGACACTCTACCTTTCTACGATTTGAACCTGTCCAGTAAGTCCAGTTTTAGATTCCGATGCTTCACTTCAGGTTTGCTGTATACCTTGGACCTTCTTATTGACGATGAAACACAGAAATTGCAACCGAATTTCATACAAAAGGCAAAATGCCGACTTAAGTATAAGAGGACTGACACTCTAACTTTCTATGATTTAAACCACTCCTGTGAGACCAGTTTTAGATTCCGATGCTTCACTTCAGGTTTACTGTATACCGTGGACCTTCTTATTGACGATGAAACGCAGAAATTGCATCCGAATTTAATACAAAAGGCACAATGCCGACATAAGTACAAGAGACTGACACTCTAAGTTTCTATGATTTGAACCTCTTCAGTGGGACCAGTATTAGATTTCGATGCTTCACTTCGGGTTTACTGTATACCGTGGACCTTCTTATTGACGATGAAACACAGAAATTGCATCCGAATTTAATACAAAAGACACAATGCCGACTTAAGTACAAGAGACTGACACTCGAAGTTTCTATGATTTGAACCTCTTCAGTGAGACCAGTTTTATATTTCGATGCTTCACTTCGGGTTTACTGTATACCTTGGTCCTTGTTATTGACGATGAAACACAGAAATAGCATCCGAATTTTTTACAAAAAACACAATGCCGACTTAAGTACAAGAGGACCGACACTCTAACTTTCTATGTTTTGAACGTCTCCTGTGAGTTGAGTTTTAGATTCCGATGCTTCACTTCAGGTTTACTGTATACCTTGGACATTCTTTTTGACAATGAAACACAGAAATTGCATCCGAATTTAATAGAAAAAGCACAATGCCGACTGAAATACAAGTGAACTGACACTCCAACTTTCTATGATTTGAACCTCTCCTGTGAGTTGAGTTTTAGTATCCGATGCTTCACTTCAGGTTTACAGTATACCTTGGACCTTCTTATTGACAATTAAACACAGAAATTGCATCCGAATTTAATACAAGAGGCACAATGCTGACTTAAATACAAGAGGACTTACACTCTAAGTTTCTATGATTTGAACCTCTCCTGTGGGTTGAGTTTTAGTTTTCGATGCTTCGCCTCAGGTTTACTGTATACCTTGGATCTTCTTATTGACGATGAAACACAGAAATTGCGTCCGAATTTAATACAAAAGGTAAAAAGCCGACTTAAGTACTAGAGGACTGACCCTCTAACTTTGTATGATGTAAATCACTCCTGTGAGTCCAGTTTTAGATACCGATGCTTCATTTCAGGTTTACTGTATACATGGGACCTTCATGTTGACGATGAAGCACAGAAATTGCATCTGAATTTAATACAAACGACACAATGCCGACTTAAGAACAAGAGGACAGACACTCTAACTTTCTATGATTTAAACCTCTCCTGTGAGTCCAGTTTTAGATTCTGATGCTTCACTTCAGGTTTACTGTATACCTGGGACCTTCTTATTGACGATGAAACACAGAAATTGCATCCGAATTTAGTACAAAAGGCACAATGCCGACTTAAGTACAAGAGACTGACACTCTAAGTTTCTATGATTTGAACCCCTCCAGTGAGACCAGTTTTAGATTTCAATGCTTCACTTCTGGTTTACTGTATACCTTGGACTTTCTTATTGACGATGAAACACAGAAATTGCATCCGAATTTTTTACAAAAGGCACAATGCCGACTTAAGTACAAGAGGACTGACACTCTAAGTTTCTATGATTTGAACGTCTCCTGTGAGTTGCGTTTTAGATTCCAATGCTTCACTTCAGGTTTACTGTATACCTTAGACATTCTTATTGACGATGAAACACAGAAATTGCATCCGAATTCAATACAAAAGGTACAAAGCCGACTTAAGTATAAGAGGACTGACACTCTGACTTTCTATGATTTAAACCTCTCCTGTGAGACCAGTTTTAGATTCCGATGCTTCACTTCAGGTTTACCGTATACCTTGGACCTTCGTATTGACGATAAGGCACAAAAATTTCATCCGAATTTAATATAAAAGGCACAATGCCGACTAAGTACAATAGGACATACACTCTAAGTTTCTATGGTTTGAACCTCTCCTGTGAGTTGAGTTTTAGATTTCGATGCTTCACCTCAGGTTTACTGTATGCCTTGGACCTTCTTATTGACGATGAAACACAGAAATTGCATCCGAATTCAATACAAAAGGTACAAAGCCGACATAAGTATAAGAGGACTGACACTCTGACTTTCTGTGACTTAAACCTCTCCTGTGAGACCAGTTTTAGATTCCGATGCTTCACTTCAGGTTTACTGTATACCTTGGACCTTCTTATTGACGATGAAACACAGAAATTGCATCCGAATTTAATACAAAAGTCACAATGCCGACTTAGGTACAAGAGACTGACACTCTAAGTTGCTAAGATTTGAACCTCTCCTGTGAGACCAGTTTTAGATTTCGATGCTTCACTTCAGGTTTACTGTATACCTTGGACCTTCTTATTGATGATGAAACTCAGAAATTGCATCCGAATTTAATTCAAAAGGCACAATGCCGACTTAAGTACAAGTGGACTGACACTCTAACTGTCTATGATATGAACTTCTCTTGTGAGTCCAGAATTGGATTCCGATGCTTCACTTCAGGTTTACTGTATCCCTTGGACCTTCTTATTGACGATGAAGCACAGAAATTGCATCCAAATTTAATACAAGAGGCACAATGCCGACCTAAGTACAAGGGGACTGACACTCTAACTTACTATGAATTGAACCTCTCCTGTGAGTCCAGTTTTAGATTCCGATGCTTCACTTAAGGTTTACTGTATCCCTTAAACTTCTAATTGTCGATGAAACACAGAAATTGCATCCGAATTTAATACAAAAGGCACAATGCCGACTTAAGTACAAGAGGACTGACCCTCTAACTTTGTATGATTTGAAACAATCCTGTGAGTTGAGTTTTGATTCCCGTGCTTCACTTCAGGTTTACTGTATACCTTTGACCTTCTTATTGACGATGAAACACAGATGTTGCATCCGAATATAATGCAAGAGGCACAATACCGACTTAATTTAAGAGGACTGACACTCTAATATTTCTAAGATTTAAACCTCTCCTGTGAGACCAGTTTTAGATTCCGATGCTTCATTTCAGGTTTACTGTATCCCTTATACCTTCTTATTGACAATTAAACAGAGAAATTGCATCCGAATTTAATACAAAAGGCACAATGCCGACTTAAGTACAAAAGCACTGACACTCTAGCTTTCTATGATTTGAAACAATCCTGTGAGTTGAGTTTTGATTCCCGTGCTTCACTTCAGGTTTACTGTATACCTTTGACCTTCTTATTGACGATGAAACACAGATGTTGCATCCGAATATAATGCAAGAGGCACAATACCGACTTAATTTAAGAGGACTGACACTCTAATATTTCTAAGATTTAAACCTCTCCTGTGAGACCAGTTTTAGATTCCGATGCTTCATTTCAGGTTTACTGTATACCTTGGACCTTCTTATTGACGATGAAACACAGATATTGCATCCTAATTTAATACAAAAGGCACAATGCCGACTTAAGTACAAGAGGACTGACCCTCTAACTTTGTATGATGTAAATCTCTCCTGTGAGTCCAGTTTTAGATACCGATGCTTCACTTCAGGTTTACTGTATCCCTTGGACCTTCATATTGACGATGAGACACAGAAATTGCGTCCGATTTTAATACAAAAGGTACAAAGCCGACTTAAGTATAAGAGGACTTACAGTATAACTTTCTATGATTTAAACCTCTCCTGTGAGACCAGTTTTAGATTCCGATTCTTCACTTCAGGTTTACTGTATAACTTAATCCTTCTAATTGACGATGAAGCACAGAAATTGCATCCGAATTTAATACAAAAGGCACAATGCCGACTTAAGTACAAGAGGACGTACACTCTAAGTTTCTATGATTTGAACCTCTCCTGTGAGTTGAGTTTTAGTTTTCGATGCTTCGCCCCAGGTTTACTGTATACCTTGGACCTTCTTATTGACGATGCAACACGGAAATTGCGTCCGAATTTAATACAAAAGGTACAAAGCCGACTTAAGTATAAGAAGACTTACAGTCTAACTTTCTATGATTTAAACCTCTCCTGTGAGACCAGTTTTAGATTCCGATGCTTCACTTCAGGTTTACTGTATCCCTTGGACCTTCTTATTGACGATGAAACACAGAAATTGCATCTGAATATAATGCAAGAGGCACAATGCCGACTTAATTTAAGAGGACTGACACTCTAATTTTTCTAAGATTTAAACCTCTCCTGTGAGACCAGTTTTAGATTCCGATGCTTCACTTCAGGTTTACTGTATACATGGGCCCTTCATGTTGACGATGAAGCACAGAAATTGCATTTGAATTTAATACAAAACACACAATGCCGACTTAAGAATAAGAGGACAGACACTCTAACTTTCCCTGATTTAAACCTCTCCAATGAGTCCAGTTTTAGATTCCGATGCTTCACTTCAGGTTTACTGTATACCTTGGACCTCCCTATAGAGGATGAAACACAGAAATTGCATCCGAAATTAATACAAAAGGCACATTGCCGACTTAAGAACAAGAGGACTGACACTCTAACTTTCTATGATTTGAAACTCTCCTGTGAGCCCAGTTTCAGATTCTGATGCTTCACTTCATGTTGACTGTATACCTTGGACCTCCCTATAGAGGATGAAACACAGAAATAGCATCCGAATTTAATACAAAAGGCACATTGCCGACTTAAGTACAAGAGAACTGACACTCTAACTTTCGATGATTTGAACGTCTCCTGTGAGTTGAGTTTTAGATTCCGAAGCTTCACTTCAGGTTTACTGTATACCTTGGACCTTCTTATAGATGATGAAACACAGAAATTGCATCCGAATTTAATACAAAAGGCACAATGCAGACTTAAGTACAAGAGGACTGACACTCTACCTTTCTATGATTTGAACCTGTCCAGTAAGTCCAGTTTTAGATTCCGATGCTTAACTTCAGGTTTACTGTATACCTTGGACCTTCTTATTGATTATCGAAACACAGAAATTGCATACGAATTTAATACAAAAGGCACAAAGCCCACTTAAGTACAAGAGGACTGACACTCTAACTTTCTATATTTTAACCGCTCCTGTGAGACCAGTTTTACATTCCGATGCTTCACTACAGGTTTATTGTATACCTTGGGCCTTCTTATTGACGATGAAACACAGAAATTGCATCCGAATGTAATACAAAAGCCACAATGCCGACCTAAGTACAAGAGGACTGACACTCTAATTCTCTATGATTTGAACCTCTTCTGTAAGTCCAGTTTTAGATTCCGATGCTTCACTTCAGGTTTACTGTATCCCTTGGACCTTCTTATTGACGATGAAACACAGAAATTGCGTCCGATTTTAATACAAAAGGTAAAAAGCCGACTTAAGTAATAGAGGACTTACAGTCTAACTTTCTATGATTTAAACCTCTCCTGTGAGACCAGTTTTAGATTCCGATGCTTCACTTCAGGTTTACTGTATAACTTAATCCTTCTAATTGACGATGAAGCACAGAAATTGCATCTGAATTTAATACAAAAGGCACAATGCCGACTTACGTACAAGAGGACTTACACTCTAAGTTTCTATGGTTTGAACCTCTCCTGTGAGTCCAGTTTCAGATCCTGATGCTTCACTTCAGGTGTACTGTATACCTTGGTCCTACTTATTAACGATAAGGCACAGAAATTGCATCCGAATTTAATACAAAAGGCACAATGCCGACTTAAGTACAAGTGGACTTACACTCTAAGTTTCTATGATTTGAACCTCTGCTGTGAGTTGAGTTTTAGTTTACGATGCTTCGCCTCAGGTATACTGTATACCTTGGACCTTCTTATAGACGATGCAACACGGAAATTGATTCCCAATTTAATTCAAAATGTACAGAGCCGACTTAAGTATAAGAGGACTTACAGTCTAACTTTCTATGATTTAAACCTCTCCTGTGAGACCAGTTTTAGATTACGATGCTTCACTTCAGGTTTACTGTATACCTTGGACCTTCTTATTGACGATGAAACACAAAAATTGCATCCGAATATAATGCAAGTGGCACAATGCCGACTTAATTTAAGAGGACTGACACTCTAATTTTTCTACGATTTAACCTCTCCTGTGAGACCAGTTTTAGATTCCGATGCTTCACTTCAGGTTTACTGTATACCTCGGACCTTCTTATTGACGATGAAACACAGAAATTGCATCCGAATTTAATACAAAAGGCACAATGCTGACTTAAGTACAAGAGGACTGACCCTCTAACTTTGTATGATGTAAATCTCTCCAGTGAGTCCAGTTTTAGATACCGATGCTTCACTTCAGGTTGACTGTATACATGGGACCTTCATGTTGACGATGAAGCACAGAAATTGCATCCGAATTTAATACAAAAGACACAATGCCGACTTAAGAACAAGAGGACAGACACTCTAACTTTCCATGATTTAAACCTCTCCAGTGTGTCCAGTTTTAGATTCCGATGCTTCACTTCAGGTTCACTGTTACCTTGGACCTCCCTATAGAGGATGAAACACAGAAATTGCATCCGAATTTAATACAAAAGGCACAATGCCGACTTAAGTACAAGTGGACTTACATTCTAAGTTTCTATGATTTGAACCTCTCCTGTGAGTTGAGTTTTAGTTTTCGATGCTTCGCCTCAGGTATACTGTATACCTTGGACCTTCTTATTGACGATGCAACACGGAAATTGTGTCCCAATTTAATTCAAAATGTACAAAGCCGACTTAAGTATAAGAAGACTTACAGTCTAACTTTCTATGATTTAAACCTCTCCTGTGAGACCAGTTTTAGATTCCAATGCTTCACTTCAGGTTTACTGTATACATGGGCCCTTCATGTTGACGATGAAGCACAGAAATTGCATTTGAATTTAATACAAAACACACAATGCCGACTTAAGAATAAGAGGACAGACACTCTAACTTTCCATGATTTAAACCTCTCCAGTGAGTCCAGTTTTAGATTCCGATGCTTCACTTCAGGTTTACTGTATACCTTGGACCTCCCTATAGAGGATGAAACACAGAAATTGCATCCGAATTTAATACAAAAGGCACATTGCCGACTTAAGACCAAGAGGACTGACACTCTAACTTTCTATGATTTGAAACTCTCCTGTGAGCCCAGTTTCAGATTCTGATGCTTCACTTCATGTTTACTGTATACCTTGGACCTCCCTATAGTGGATGAAACACAGAAATTGCATCCGAATTTAATACAAAAGGCACATTGCCGACTTAAGTACAAGAGAACTGACACTCTAACTTTTGATGATTTGAACCTCTCCTGTGAGTTGAGTTTTAGATTCCGAAGCTTCACTTCAGGTTTACTGTATACCTTGGACCTTCTTATAGATGATGAAACACAGAAATTGCATCCGAATTTAATACAAAAGGCACAATGCAGACTTAAGTACAAGTGGACTGATACTCTACCTTTCTATGATTTGAACCTGTCCAGTAAGTCCAGTTTTAGATTCCGATTCTTAACTTCAGGTTTACTGTATACCTTGGACCTTCTTATTGACGATGAAACACAGAAATTGCATACGAATTTAACACAAAAGGCACAATGCCCAATTAAGTACAAGAGGACTGACACTCTACCTTTCTATATTTTAATCTCTCCTGTGAGACCAGTTTTACATTCCGATGCTTCACTTCAGGTTTATTGTATACCTTGGGCCTTCTTATTGACGATGAAACACAGAAATTGCATCCGAATGTAATACAAATGCCACAATGCCGACCTAAGTACAAGAGGACAGACACTCTAACTCTCTATGATTTGAACCCCTTCTGTAAGTCCAGTTTTAGATTCCGATGCTTCACTTCAGGTTTACTGTATCCCTTGGACCTTCTTATTGACGATGAAACACAGAAATTGCGTCCGATTTTAATACAAGAGGTACAAAGCCGACTTAAGTATAAGAATACTTACAGTCTAACTTTCTATGATTTAAACCTCTCCTGTGAGACCAGTTTTAGATTCCGTTGCTTCACTTCAGGTTTACTGTATAACTTAATCCTTGTAATTGACGATGAAGCACAGAAATTGCATCCGAATTTAACACAATGAACACAATGCCGACTTACGTACAAGAGGACTTACACTCTATGTTTCTATGGTTTGAACCTCTCCTGTGAGTCCAGTTTTAGATCCTGATGCTTCACTTCAGGTGTACCGTATACCTTGGTCCTCCTTATTAACGATAAGGCACAGAAATTGCATCCGAATTTAATACAAAAGGCACAATGCCGACTTAAGTACAAGTGGACTACACTCTTAGTTTCTATGATTTGAACCTCTCCTGTGGGTTGTGTTTTAGTTTCCGATGCTTCGCCTCAGGTATACTGTATACCTTGGACCTTCTTATTGACGATGCAACACGGAAATTGCGTCCCAATTTAATTCAAAATGTACAAAGCCGACTTAAGTGTAAGAGGACTTACAGTCTAACTTTCTATGATTTAAACCTCTCCTGTGAGACCAGTTTTAGACTCCGATGCTTCACTTCAGGTTTACTGTATCCCTTGGACCTTCATATTGACGATGAAACACAGATGTTGCATCCGAATATAATGCAAGAGGCACAATACCGACTTAATTTAAGAGGACTGACACTCTAATATTTCTAAGATTTAAACCTCTCCTGTGAGACCAGTTTTAGATTCCGATGCTTCACTTCAGGTTTACTGTATACCTTGGACCTTCTTATTGACGATGAAACACAGATATTGCATCCTAATTTAATACAAAAGGCACAATGCCGACTTAAGTACAAGAGGACTGACCCTCTAACTTTGTATGATGTAAATCTCTCCTGTGAGTCCAGTTTTAGATACCGATGCTTCACTTCAGGTTTACTGTATCCCTTGGACCTTCATATTGACGATGAGACACAGAAATTGCGTCCGATTTTAATACAAAAGGTACAAAGCCGACTTAAGTATAAGAGGACTTACAGTCAAACTTTCTATGATTTAAACCTCTCCTGTGAGACCAGTTTTAGATTCCGATTCTTCACTTCAGGTTTACTGTATAACTTAATCCTTCTAATTGACGATGAAGCACAGAAATTGCATCCGAATTTAATACAAAAGGCACAATGCCGACTTAAGTACAAGAGGACGTACACTCAAAGTTTCTATGATTTGAACCTCTCCTGTCAGTTTAGTTTTAGTTTTCGATGCTTCGCCCCAGGTTTACTGTATACCTTGGACCTTCTTATTGACGATGCAACACGGAAATTGCGTCCGAATTTAATACAAAAGGTACAAAGCCGACTTAAGTATAAGAAGACTTACAGTCTAACTTTCTATGATTTAAACCTCTCCTGTGAGACCAGTTTTAGATTCCGATGCTTCACTTCAGGTTTACTGTATCCCTTGGACCTTCTTATTGACGATGAAACACAGAAATTGCATCTGAATATAATGCAAGAGGCACAATGCCGACTTAATTTAAGAGGACTGACACTCTAATTTTTCTAAAATTTAAACCTCTCCTGTGAGACCAGTTTTAGATTCCGATGCTTCACTTCAGGTTTACTGTATACATGGGCCCTTCATGTTGACGATGAAGCACAGAAATTGCATTTGAATTTAATACAAAACACACAATGCCGACTTAAGAATAAGAGGACAGACACTCTAACTTTCCATGATTTAAACCTCTCCAGTGAGTCCAGTTTTAGATTCCGATGCTTCACTTCAGGTTTACTGTATACCTTGGACCTCCCTATAGAGGATGAAACACAGAAATTGCATCCGAAATTAATACAAAAGGCACATTGCCGACTTAAGAACAAGAGGACTGACACTCTAACTTTCTATGATTTGAAACTCTCCTGTGAGCCCAGTTTCAGATTCTGATGCTTCACTTCATGTTGACTGTATACCTTGGACCTCCCTATAGAGGATGAAACACAGAAATAGCATCCGAATTTAATACAAAAGGCACATTGCCGACTTATATACAAGAGAACTGACACTCTAACTTTCGATGATTTGAACCTCTCCTGTGAGTTGAGTTTTAGATTCCGAAGCTTCACTTCAGGTTTACTGTATACCTTGGACCTTCTTATAGATGATGAAACACAGAAATTGCATCCGAATTTAATACAAAAGGCACAATGCAGACTTAAGTACAAGAGGACTGACACTCTACCTTTCTATGATTTGAACCTGTCCAGTAAGTCCAGTTTTAGATTCCGATGCTTAACTTCAGGTTTACTGTATACCTTGGACCTTCTTATTGATGATGAAACACAGAAATTGCATACGAATTTAATACAAAAGGCACAAAGCCCACTTAAGTACAAGAGGACTGACACTCTAACTTTCTATATTTTAACCTCTCCTGTGAGACCAGTTTTACATTCCGATGCTTCACTACAGGTTTATTGTATACCTTGGGCCTTCTTATTGACGATGAAACACAGAAATTGCATCCGAATGTAATACAAAAGCCACAATGCCGACCTAAGTACAAGAGGACTGACACTCTAACTCTCTATGATTTGAACCTCTTCTGTAAGTCCAGTTTTAGATTCCGATCCTTCACTTCAGGTTTACTGTATCCCTTGGACCTTCTTATTGACGATGAAACACAGAAATTGCGTCCGATTTTAATACAAAAGGTAAAAAGCCGACTTAAGTAATAGAGGACTTACAGTCTAACTTTCTATGATTTAAACCTCTCCTGTGAGACCAGTTTTAGATTCCGATGCTTCACTTCAGGTTTACTGTATAACTTAATCCTTCTAATTGACGATGAAGCACAGAAATTGCATCTGAATTTAATACAAAAGGCACAATGCCGACTTACGTACAAGAGGACTTACACTCTAAGTTTCTATGGTTTGAACCTCTCCTGTGAGTCCAGTTTTAGATCCTGATGCTTCACTTCAGGTGTACTGTATACCTTGGTCCTACTTATTAACGATAAGGCACAGAAATTGCATCCGAATTTAATACAAAAGGCACAATGCCGACTTAAGTACAAGTGGACTTACACTCTAAGTTTCTATGATTTGAACCTCTCCTGTGAGTTGAGTTTTAGTTTTCGATGCTTCGCCTCAGGTATACTGTATACCTTGGACCTTCTTATAGACGATGCAACACGGAAATTGATTCCCAATTTAATTCAAAATGTACAGAGCCGACTTAAGTATAAGAGGACTTACAGTCTAACTTTCTATGATTTAAACCTCTCCTGTGAGACCAGTTTTAGATTACGATGCTTCACTTCAGGTTTACTGTATCCCTTGGACCTTCTTATTGACGATGAAACACAGAAATTGCATCCGAATATAATGCAAGAGGCACAATGCCGACTTAATTTAAGAGGACTGACACTCTAATTTTTCTACGATTTAACCTCTCCTGTGAGACCAGTTTTAGATTCCGATGCTTCACTTCAGGTTTACTGTATACCTTGGACCTTCTTATTGACGATGAAACACAGAAATTGCATCCGAATTTAATACAAAAGGCACAATGCTGACTTAAGTACAAGAGGACTGACCCTCTAACTTTGTATGATGTAAATCTCTCCAGTGAGTCCAGTTTTAGATACCGATGCTTCACTTCAGGTTGACTGTATACATGGGACCTTCATGTTGACGATGAAGCACAGAAATTGCATCCGAATTTAATACAAAAGACACAATGCCGACTTAAGAACAAGGGGACAGACACTCTAACTTTCCATGATTTAAACCTCTCCAGTGTGTCCAGTTTTAGATTCCGATGCTTCACTTCAGGTTCACTGTTACCTTGGACCTCCCTATAGAGGATGAAACACAGAAATTGCATCCGAATTTAATACAAAAGGCACAATGCCGACTTAAGTACAAGTGGACTTACACTCTAAGTTTCTATGATTTGAACCTCTCCTGTGAGTTGAGTTTTAGTTTTCGATGCTTCGCCTCAGGTATACTGTATACCTTGGACCTTCTTATTGACGATGCAACACGGAAATTGCGTCCCAATTTAATTCAAAATGTACAAAGCCGACTTAAGTATAAGAAGACTTACAGTCTAACTTTCTATGATTTAAACCTCTCCTGTGAGACCAGTTTTAGATTCCGATGCTTCACTTCAGGTTTACTGTATCCCTTGGACCTTCTTATTGACGATGAAACACAGAAATTGCATCTGAATATAATGCAAGAGGCACAATGCCGACTTAATTTAAGAGGACTGACACTCTAATTTTTCTAAGATTTAAACCTCTCCTGTGAGACCAGTTTTAGATTCCGATGCTTCACTTCAGGTTTACTGTATACATGGGCCCTTCATGTTGACGATGAAGCACAGAAATTGCATTTGAATTTAATACAAAACACACAATGCCGACTTAAGAATAAGAGGACAGACACTCTAACTTTCCATGATTTAAACCTCTCCAGTGAGTCCAGTTTTAGATTCCGATGCTTCACTTCAGGTTTACTGTATACCTTGGACCTCCCTATAGAGGATGAAACACAGAAATTGCATCCGAAATTAATACAAAAGGCACATTGCCGACTTAAGAACAAGAGGACTGACACTCTAACTTTCTATGATTTGAAACTCTCCTGTGAGCCCAGTTTCAGATTCTGATGCTTCACTTCATGTTGACTGTATACCTTGGACCTCCCTATAGAGGATGAAACACAGAAATAGCATCCGAATTTAATACAAAAGGCACATTGCCGACTTAAGTACAAGAGAACTGACACTCTAACTTTCGATGATTTGAACCTCTCCTGTGAGTTGAGTTTTAGATTCCGAAGCTTCACTTCAGGTTTACTGTATACCTTGGACCTTCTTATAGATGATGAAACACAGAAATTGCATCCGAATTTAATACAAAAGGCACAATGCAGACTTAAGTACAAGAGGACTGACACTCTACCTTTCTATGATTTGAACCTGTCCAGTAAGTCCAGTTTTAGATTCCGATGCTTAACTTCAGGTTTACTGTATACCTTGGACCTTCTTATTGATGATGAAACACAGAAATTGCATACGAATTTAATACAAAAGGCACAAAGCCCACTTAAGTACAAGAGGACTGACACTCTAACTTTCTATATTTTAACCTCTCCTGTGAGACCAGTTTTACATTCCGATGCTTCACTACAGGTTTATTGTATACCTTGGGCCTTCTTATTGACGATGAAACACAGAAATTGCATCCGAATGTAATACAAAAGCCACAATGCCGACCTAAGTACAAGAGGACTGACACTCTAACTCTCTATGATTTGAACCTCTTCTGTAAGTCCAGTTTTAGATTCCGATGCTTCACTTCAGGTTTACTGTATCCCTTGGACCTTCTTATTGACGATGAAACACAGAAATTGCGTCCGATTTTAATACAAAAGGTAAAAAGCCGACTTAAGTAATAGAGGACTTACAGTCTAACTTTCTATGATTTAAACCTCTCCTGTGAGACCAGTTTTAGATTCCGATGCTTCACTTCAGGTTTACTGTATAACTTAATCCTTCTAATTGACGATGAAGCACAGAAATTGCATCTGAATTTAATACAAAAGGCACAATGCCGACTTACGTACAAGAGGACTTACACTCTAAGTTTCTATGGTTTGAACCTCTCCTGTGAGTCCAGTTTTAGATCCTGATGCTTCACTTCAGGTGTACTGTATACCTTGGTCCTACTTATTAACGATAAGGCACAGAAATTGCATCCGAATTTAATACAAAAGGCACAATGCCGACTTAAGTACAAGTGGACTTACACTCTAAGTTTCTATGATTTGAACCTCTCCTGTGAGTTGAGTTTTAGTTTTCGATGCTTCGCCTCAGGTATACTGTATACCTTGGACCTTCTTATAGACGATGCAACACGGAAATTGATTCCCAATTTAATTCAAAATGTACAGAGCCGACTTAAGTATAAGAGGACTTACAGTCTAACTTTCTATGATTTAAACCTCTCCTGTGAGACCAGTTTTAGATTACGATGCTTCACTTCAGGTTTACTGTATCCCTTGGACCTTCTTATTGACGATGAAACACAGAAATTGCATCCGAATATAATGCAAGAGGCACAATGCCGACTTAATTTAAGAGGACTGACACTCTAATTTTTCTACGATTTAACCTCTCCTGTGAGACCAGTTTTAGATTCCGATGCTTCACTTCAGGTTTACTGTATACCTTGGACCTTCTTATTGACGATGAAACACAGAAATTGCATCCGAATTTAATACAAAAGGCACAATGCTGACTTAAGTACAAGAGGACTGACCCTCTAACTTTGTATGATGTAAATCTCTCCAGTGAGTCCAGTTTTAGATACCGATGCTTCACTTCAGGTTGACTGTATACATGGGACCTTCATGTTGACGATGAAGCACAGAAATTGCATCCGAATTTAATACAAAAGACACAATGCCGACTTAAGAACAAGGGGACAGACACTCTAACTTTCCATGATTTAAACCTCTCCAGTGTGTCCAGTTTTAGATTCCGATGCTTCACTTCAAGTTCACTGTTACCTTGGACCTCCCTATAGAGGATGAAACACAGAAATTGCATCCGAATTTAATACAAAAGGCACAATGCCGACTTAAGTACAAGTGGACTTACACTCTAAGTTTCTATGATTTGAACCTCTCCTGTGAGTTGAGTTTTAGTTTTCGATGCTTCGCCTCAGGTATACTGTATACCTTGGACCTTCTTATTGACGATGCAACACGGAAATTGCGTCCCAATTTAATTCAAAATGTACAAAGCCGACTTAAGTATAAGAAGACTTACAGTCTAACTTTCTATGATTTAAACCTCTCCTGTGAGACCAGTTTTAGATTCCGATGCTTCACTTCAGGTTTACTGTATCCCTTGGACCTTCTTATTGACGATGAAACACAGAAATTGCATCTGAATATAATGCAAGAGGCACAATGCCGACTTAATTTAAGAGGACTGACACTCTAATTTTTCTAAGATTTAAACCTCTCCTGTGAGACCAGTTTTAGATTCCGATGCTTCACTTCAGGTTTACTGTATACATGGGCCCTTCATGTTGACGATGAAGCACAGAAATTGCATTTGAATTTAATACAAAACACACAATGCCGACTTAAGAATAAGAGGACAGACACTCTAACTTTCCATGATTTAAACCTCTCCAGTGAGTCCAGTTTTAGATTCCGATGCTTCACTTCAGGTTTACTGTATACCTTGGACCTCCCTATAGAGGATGAAACACAGAAATTGCATCCGAATTTAATACAAAAGGCACATTGCCGACTTAAGTACAAGAGAACTGACACTCTAAATTTTGATGATTTGAACCTCTCCTGTGAGTTGAGTTTTAGATTCCGAAGCTTCACTTCAGGTTTACTGTATACCTTGGACCTTCTTATAGATGATGAAACACAGAAATTGCATCCGAATTTAATACAAAAGGCACAATGCAGACTTAAGTACAAGTGGACTGATACTCTACCTTTCTATTATTTGAACCTGTCCAGTAAGTCCAGTTTTAGATTCCGATGCTTAACTTCAGGTTTACTGTATACCTTGGACCTTCTTATTGACGATGAAACACAGAAATTGCATACGAATTTAACACAAAAGGCACAATGCCCAATTAAGTACAAGAGGACTGACACTCTAGCTTTCTATATTTTAATCTCTCCTGTGAGACCAGTTTTACATTCCGATGCTTCACTTCAGGTTTATTGTATACCTTGGGCCTTCTTATTGACGATGAAACACAGAAATTGCATCCGAATGTAATACAAAAGCCACAATGCCGACCTAAGTACAAGAGGACAGACACTCTAACTCTCTATGATTTGAACCCCTTCTGTAAGTCCAGTTTTAGATTCCGATGCTTCACTTCAGGTTTACTGTATCCCTTGGACCTTCTTATTGACGATGAAACACAGAAATTGCGTCCGATTTTAATACAAGAGGTACAAAGCCGACTTAAGTATAAGAATACTTACAGTCTAACTTTCTATGATTTAAACCTCTCCTGTGAGACCAGTTTTAGATTCCGTTGCTTCACTTCAGGTTTACTGTATAACTTAATCCTTCTAATTGACGATGAAGCACAGAAATTGCATCCGAATTTAACACAATGAACACAATGCCGACTTACGTACAAGAGGACTTACACTCTATGTTTCTATGGTTTGAACCTCTCCTGTGAGTCCAGTTTTAGATCCTGATGCTTCACTTCAGGTGTACTGTATACCTTGGTCCTCCTTATTAACGATAAGGCACAGAAATTGCATCCGAATTTAATACAAAAGGCACAATGCCGACTTAAGTACAAGTGGACTACACTCTTAGTTTCTATGATTTGAACCTCTCCTGTGAGTTGAGTTTTAGTTTTCGATGCTTCGCCTCAGGTATACTGTATACCTTGGACCTTCTTATTGACGATGCAACACGGAAATTGCGTCCCAATTTAATTCAAAATGTACAAAGCCGACTTAAGTATAAGAGGACTTACAGTCTAACTTTCTATGATTTAAACCTCTCCTGTGAGACCAGTTTTAGATTCCGATGCTTCACTTCAGGTATACTGTATCCCGTGGACCTTCTTATTGACGATGAAACACAGAAATTGCATCCGAATATAATGCAAGAGGCACAATGCCGACTTAATTTATGAGGACTGACACTCTAATATTTCGACGATTTAAACCTCTCCTGTGAGACCAGTTTTAGATTCCGATGCTTCACTTCAGGTTTACTGTATACCTTGGACCTTCTTATTGACGATGAAACACAGAAATTGCATCCGAATTTAATACAAAAGGCACAATGCCGACTTAGGTACAAGAGGACTGACCCTCTAGCTTTGTATGATGTAAATCTCTCCTGTGAGTCCAGTTTTAGATACCGATGCTTTACTTCAGGTTGACTGTATACAGGGGACCTTCATGTTGACGATGAAGCACAGAAATTGCATCCGAATTTAATACAAAAGACACAATGCCGACTTAAGAACAAGAGGACAGACACTCTAACTTTCCATGATTTAAACCTCTCCAGTGAGTCCAGTTTTAGATTCCGATGCTTCACTTCAGGTTCACTGTATACCTTGGACCTCCCTATAGAGGATGAAACACAGAAATTGCATCCGAATTTAATACAAAAGGCACATTGCCGACTTAAGAACAAGAGGACTGACACTCTAATTTTCTATGATTTTAAACTCTCCTGTGAGCCCAGTTTCAGATTCTGATGCTTCACTTCATGTTTACTGTATACAATGGACCTCCCTATAGAGGATAAAACACAGAAATTGCATCCGAATTTAATACAAAAGGCACATTGCCGACTTAAGTACAAGAGAACTGACACTCTACCTTTCTATGATTTGAACCTGTCCAGTTAGTGCAGTTTTAGATTCCGATGCTTCACTTCAGGTTTACTGTATACCTTGGACCTTCTTATTGACGATGAAACACAGAAATTGCATCCGAATTTAATACAAAAGGCACATTGCCGACTTATGTACAAGAGGACTGACACTCTACCTTTCTATGATTTGAACCTGTCCAGTTAGTCCAGTTTTAGATTCCGATGCTTCACTTCAGGTTTACTGTATACCTTGGACCTTCTTATTGACGATGAAACACACAAATTGCTTCCGAATTTAATACGAAAGGCACAATGCCCACTTAAGTACAAGAGGACTGACACTCTAAATTTCTATATTTTAACCTCTCCTGTGAGACCAGTTTTAGATTCCGATGCTTCACTTCAGGTTGTTTGTATACCTTGGGCCTTCTTATTGACGATGAAACACAGAAAATGCATCCGAATGTAATACAAAAGCCACAATGCCGACCTAAGTACAAGAGGACTGACACTTTAACTTTCTATGATTTAAACCTCTCCTGTGAGTCCAGTTTTTAATTCCGATGCTTTCTCTTCAGGTTTACTGTATGCCTTGGACTTTCTTATTGACGATGAAGCACAGCAATTGCATCCGAATGTAATAGAAAAGGCACAATGCCGACTTAAGTACCAGAGGACTGACACCCTAACTTTCTATGATTTGTACCTCTCCTGTGAGTCCAGTTTTAGATTCTGATGCTTCACTTCAGGTTTACTGTATAACTTGGTCCTTCTAATTAACGATGAAGCACAGAAATTGCATCCGAATTTAATACAAAAGGCACAATGCAGACTTACGTACAAGTGGACTGACACTCTAACATTCTATGATTTGAACCTCTCCTGTGAGATGAGTTTTAGATATCGATGATTCACTTCAGGTTTACTGTATGCCTTGGACCTTCTTATTGACGATGAAACATAGAAATTGCAACCGAATTTAATTCAAAAGGCACAATGCCGACTTAAATACAAGAGGACTGACACTCTAACTTTCTATTATTTAAACATCTCCTGTGAGACCAGTCTTTGATTCCGAAGCTTCACTTCAGGTTTATTGTATACCTTGGGCCTTGTTATTGACGATGAAACACAGAAATTGCAACCGAATTTAATACAAAAGATACAATGCGACCTAAGTACAAGAGGACTGACACTTTAACTTTCTATGATTTAAACCTCTCCTGTGAGTCCAGTTTTTGTTTCCAATTCTTTCTCTTCAGGTTTACTGTATGCCTTAAACCTTCTTATTGACGATGAATCACAGCAATTGCATCCGAATTTAATACAAAAGGCACAATGCCCACTTAAGTACAAGAGGACTGACACTCTAACTTTCTATACTTTAACCTCTCCTGTGAGACCAGTTTTAGATTCCGATGCTTCACTTCAGGTTTATTGTATACCTTGGGCCTTCTTATTGACGATGAAACACAGAAATTGCATCGAATGTAATACAAAAGCCACAATGCCGACCTAAGTACAAGAGGACTGACCCTCTAACTCTCTATGATTTGAACCCCTTCTGTAAGTCCAGTTTTAGATTCCGATGCTTCACTTCAGGTTTACTGTATCCCATGGACCTTCTTATTGACGATGAAACACAGAAATTGCATCCGAATATAATGCAAGAGGCACAATGCCGACTTAATTTAAGAGGACTGACACTCTAACTTTGTATGATGTAAATCTCTCCTGTGAGTCCAGTTTTAGATACCGATGCTTCACTTCAGGTTTACTGTATACATGGGACCTTCATGTTGACGATAAAGCACAGAAATTGCATTTGAATTTAATACAAAAGACACAATGAAGACTTAAGAACAAGAGGACAGACACTCTAACTTTCGATGATTTGAACCTCTCCTGTGAGTTGAGTTTTAGATTCCGAAGCTTCACTTCAGGTTTACTGTATACCTTGGACCTTCTTATAGATGATGAAACACAGAAATTGCATCCGAATTTAATACAAAAGGCACAATGCAGACTTAAGTACAAGAGGACTGACACTCTACCTTTCTATGATTTGAACCTGTCCAGTAAGTCCAGTTTTAGATTCCGATGCTTCACTTCAGGTTTACTGTATACCTTGGACCTTCTTATTGACGATGAAACACAGAAATTGCATCCGAATTTAATACAAAAGGCACAATGCCCACTTAAGTACAAGAGGACTGACACTCTAACTTTCTATATTTTAACCTCTCCTGTGAGACCAGTTTTACATTCCGATGCTTCACTTCAGGTTTATTGTATACCTTGGGCCTTCTTATTGACGATGAAACACAGAAATTGCATCCGAAAGTAATACAAAAGCCACAATGCCGACCTAAGCACAAGAGAACTGACACTCTAACTCTCTATGATTTGAACCCCTTCTGTAAGTCCAGTTTTAGTTTCCGATGCTTCACTTCAGGTTTACTGTATCACTTGGACCTTCTTATTGACGATGAAACACAGAAATTGCGTCCGATTTTAATACAAAAGGTACAAAGCCGACTTAAGTATAAGAGGACTTACAGTCTAACTTTCTATGATTTAAACCTCTCCTGTGAAGCCAGTTTTAGATTCCGATGCTTCACTTCAGGTTTACTGTATAACTTAATCCTTCTAATTGACGATGAAGCACAGAAATTGCATCCGAATTTAATACAAAAGGCACAATGCGACTTAAGTACAAGAGGACTTACACTCTAAGTTTCTATGATTTGAACCTCTCCTGTGAGTCCAGTTTTAGAGCCTGATGCTTCACTTCAGGTGCACTGTATACCTTGGTCCTTCTTATTATCGATAAGCCACAGAAATTGCGTCCGAATTTAATACAAAAGGCACAATGCCGACTTAAGTATAAAAGGACTTACACTCTAAGTTTCTATGATTTGAACCTCTCCTGTGAGTTGAGTTTTAGTTTTCGATGCTTCGCCTCAGGTTTACTGTATACCTTGGACCTTCTTATTGACGATGCAACACGGAAATTGCGTCCGAATTTAATACAAAAGGTACAAAGCCGACTTAAGTAAATGAAGACTTACAGTCTAACTTTCTAAGATTTAAACCACTCCTGTGAGACCAGTTTTAGATTCCGATACTTCACTTCAGGTTTACTGTATACATGGGCCCTTCATGTTGACGATGAAGCACAGAAATTGCATTTGAATTTAATACAAAACACACAATGCCGACTTAAGAACAAGAGGACAGACACTCTAACTTTCCATGATTTAAACCTCTCCAGTGAGTCCAGTTTTAGATTCCGATGCTTCACTTCAGGTTTACTGTATACCTTGGACCTCCCTATAGAGGACGAAACACAGCAATTGCATCCGAATTTAATACAAGAGGCACATTGCCGACTTAAGAACAAGAGGACTGACACTCTAACTTTCTATGATTTGAAACTCTCCTGTGAGCCCAGTTTCGGATTCTGATGCTTCACTTCATGTTTACTGTATACCTTGGTCCTCCCTATAGAGGATGAAACACAGAAATTGCATCCGAATTTAATGCAAAAGGCACATTGCCGACTTAGGTACATGAGAACTGACACTCTAACTTTCGATGATTTGAACCTCTCCTGTGAGTTGAGTTTTAGATTCCGAAGCTTCACTTCAGGTTTACTGTATACCTTGGACCTTCTTATAGATGATGAAACACAGAAATTGCATCCAAATTTAATACAAAAGGCACAATGCAGACTTAAATACAAGAGGACTGACACTCTACCTTTCTATGATTTGAACCTGTCCAGTAAGTCCAGTTTTAGATTCCGATGCTTCACTTCAGGTTTACTGTATACCTTGGCCCTTCTTATTGACGATGAAACACAGAAATTGCATCCGAATTTAATACAAAAGGCACAATGCCCACTTAAGTACAAGAGGACTGACACTCTAACTTTCTATATTTTAACCTCTCCTGTGAGACCAGTTTTAGATTCCGATGCTTCACTTCAGGTTTATTGTATACCTTGGGCCTTCTTATTGACGATGAAGCACAGCAATTGCATCCGAATGTAATACAAAAGGCACAATGCCGACTTAAGTACAAGAGGACTGACACCCTAACTTTCTATGATTTGTACCTCTCCTGTGAGACCACTTTTAGATTCTGATGCTTCACTTCAGGTTTACTGTATAACTTGGTCCTTCTAACTGACGATGAAGCACAGAAATTGCATCCGAATTTAATACAAAAGGCACAATGCAGACTTACGTACAAGTGGACTGACACTCTAACATTCTATGATTTGAACATCTCCTGTGAGTTGAGTTTTAGATATCGATGATTCACTTCAGGTTTACTGTATAACTTGGACCTTCTTATTGACGATGAAACATAGAAATTGCAACCGAATTTAATTCAAAAGGCACAATGCCGATTTAAGTACAAGAGGACTGACCCTCTAACTTTCTATGATTTAAACTTCTCATGTGAGTCCAGTTTTTGTTTCCGATTCTTTCTCTTCAGGTTTACTGTGTGCCTTAAACCTTCTTATTGACGATGAAGCACAGCAATTGCATCCGAATTTAATACAAAAGGCACAATGCCGACTTAAGTACAAGAGGACTGACACTCTAACTTTATATTTTTTAAACCTCTCCTGTGAGTTGAGTTTTAGTTTTCGATGCTTCGCCTCAGGTTTACTGTATACCTTGGAGCTTCTTATTGACGATGAAACACAGAAATTGCGTCCGAATTTAATACAAAAGGTACAAAGCCGACTGAAGTATAAGAGGACTTACAGTCTAACTTTCTATGATTTAAACCTCTCCTGTGAGTCCAGTTTTAGATTCCAAAGCTTCACTTCAGGTTTACTGTATACATGGGACCTTCATGTTGACGATGAAGCACAGAAATTGCATCCGAATTTAATACAAAAGACACAATGCCGACTTAAGAACAAGAGGACAGACACTCTAACTTTCTAAGATTTAAACCTTTCCTGTGGGTCAAGTTTTAGATTCCGATGTTCACTTCAGGTTTACTGTATACCTTGGGCCTCCCTATAGAGGATGAAACACAGAAATTGCATCCGAATTTAATACAAAAGGCACTTTGCCGACTTAACTACAAGAGGACTGACTCTCTAACTTTCGATGATTTGAACCTCTCCTGTGAGTTGAGTTTTAGATTCCGATGCTTCACTTCAGGTTTACTGTATACCTTGGACCTTCTTATAGATGATGAAACACAGAAATTGCATCCGAATTTAATACAAAAGGCACAATGCAGACTTAAGTACAAGAGGACTGACACTCTAACTTTGTATGATTTGAACCTGTCCAGTAAGTCCAGTTTTAGAATCCGATGCTTCACTTCAGGTTTTCTGTATACCTTGGACCTTCTTATTGACGATGAAACACAGAAATTGCATCCGAATTTAATACAAAAGGCACAATGACCACTTAAGTACAAGAGGACTGTCACTCTAACTTTCTATATTTTAACCTCTCCTGTGGGACCAGTTTTAGATTCCGATGCTTCACTTCAGGTGTATTGTATACCTTGGGACTTCTTATTGACGATGAAACACAGAAATTGCATCCGAATGTAATACAAAAGCCACAATGCCGACCTAAGTACAAGAGGACTGACACTTTAACATTCTATGATTTAAACCTCTCTTGTGAGTCCAGTTCTTATTGCCGATGCTTTCTCTTCAGGTTTACTGTATGCCTTGGACCATCTTATTGTCGATGAAGCACAGCAATTGCATCCGAATTTAATACATAGGGCACAATGCCGACTTAAGTACAAGAGGACTGACACCCTAACTTTCTATGATTTGTTCCTCTCCTGTGAGACCAGTTTTAGATTCTGATGCTTCACTTCAGGTATACTGTATAACTTGGTCCTTCTAATTGACGATGAAGCACAGAAATTGCATCCGAATTTAATACAAAAGGCACAATGCCGACTTAAGTACAAGAGGACTGACACTCTAACTTTCTATGATTTAAACCTCTCCTGTGAGTCCAGTTTTCGATTCCGATACTTCACTTCAGGTTTACAGTTTATCTTGGACCTTCTTCTTGACGATGAAACACAGAAATTGCATCGGAATTTATTACAAAAGGCACAAAGACGACTTAAGTACAAGAGGACTGACACTGTAATTATATATGATTTCATACTCTCCTGTGAGTTGAGTTTTTGATTCCGAAGATTCACTTCAGGTGTACTGTATCCCTTGGACCTTCTTATTGACGATGAAACACAGATATTGCATCCGAATTTAATACAAAAGGCACAATGCCGACTTAAGTACAAGAGGACTGACCCTCTAACTTTGTATGATGTAAATCTCTCCTGTGAGTCCAGTTTTAGATTCCGATGCTTCACTTCAGGTTTACTGTATACATGGGACCTTCATGTTGACGATGAAGCACAGAAATTGCATCCGAATTTAATACAAAAGACACAATGCCGACTTAAGAACAAGAGGACAGACACTCTAACTTTCTATGATTTAAACCTCTCCATTGAGTCCAGTTTTAGATTCCGATGCTTCACTTGAGGTTTACTGAATACCTTGGACCTCCCTATAGAGGATGAAACACAGAAATTACATCCGAATTTAATACAAAAGGCACATTGCCGACTTAAGTACAAGAGAACTGACACTCTAACTTTCGATGATTTGAACCTCTCCTGTGAGTTGAGTTTTAGATTCCGATGCTTCACTTCAGGTTTACTGTATACCTTGGACCTTCTTATAGATGATGAAACACAGAAATGGCATCCGAATTTAACACAAAAGGCACAATGCAGAATTAAGTACAAGAGGACTGACACTCTAACTTTCTATGATTTGAACCTGTCCCGTAAGTCCAGTTTTAGATTCCGATGCTTCATTTCAGGTTTACTGTATACCTTGGGCCTTCTTATTGACGATGAAACACAGAAATTGCATCCGAAATTAATACAAAAGGCACAATGCCCACTTAAGGACAAGAGGACTGACACTCTAACTTTCTATATTTTAACCTCTCCTGTGAGACCAGTTTTAGATTCCGATGCTTCACTTCAGGTTTATTGTATACCTTGTGCCTTCTTATTGACGATGAAACACAGAAATTGCATCCGAATGTAATACAAAAGCCACAATGCCGACTTAAGTACAAGAGGACTGACACTTTAACTTTCTATGATTTAAACCTCTCCTGTGAGTCCAGTTTTTAATTCCGATGCTTTCTCTTCAGGTTTACTGTATGCCTTGGACCTTCTTATTGACGATGAAGCACAACAATAGTTTCCGAATTTAATACAAAAGGCACAATGCCGACTTAAGTACAAGAGGACTGACACCCTAACTTTCTATGATTTCAACCTCTCCTGTGAGTTGAGTTTTAGATATCGATGATTCACTTCAGGTTTACTGTGTGACTTGGACCTTCTTATTGACGATGAAACATTGAAATTGCAACCGAATTTAATTCAAAAGGCACAATGCCGACTTAAGTACAAGAGGACTGACACTCTAACTTTCTATTATTTAAACATCTCCTGTGAGAACAGTTTTAGATTCCGAAGCTTCACTTCAGGTTTATTGTATACCTTGGGCCTTCTTATTGACGTTGAAACACAGAAATTGCATCCTAATTTAATACAAAAGCCACAATGCCGACCTAAGTACAAGAGGACTGACACTGTAATTATATATGATTTCATACTTTCCTGTGAGTTGAGTTTTTGATTCCGAACATTCACTTCAGGTTTCCTGTATACCTTGCACCTTCTTATTGACGATGAAGCACAGAAATTGCATACGAATTTAATACAAAGGCACAATGACGACTTAAGTACAAGAGGACTGACACTCTAACTTTCTATGATTTCAACCTCTCCTGTGAGTCCAGTTTCAGAGTCCGGTGCTTCACTTTAGTTTTACTGTATCCCTTGGACCTTCTTATTGACGATGAAGCACAGAAATTGCATCCAAATTTAATACAAGAGGCACAATGCCGACATAAGTACAAGGGAACTGACACTCTAACTTTCGATGATTTGAACCTCTCCTGTGAGTTGAGTTTTAGATTCCGATGCTTTACTTCAGGTTTACTGTATACCTTGGACCTTCTTATAGATGATGAAACACAGAAATTGCATCCGAATTTAATACAAAAGGCACAATGCAGACTTAAGTACAAGAGGACTGACACTCTAACTTTGTATGATTTGAACCTGTCCAGTAAGTCCAGTTTTAGATTCCGATGCTTCACTTCAGGTTTACTGTATACCTTGGACCTTCTTATTGGCGATGAAACACAGAAATTGCATCCGAATTTAATACAAAAGGCACAATGACCACTTAAGTACAAGAGGACTGTCACTCTAACTTTCTATATTTTAACCTCTCCTGTGGGACCAGTTTTAGATTCCGATGCTTCACTTCAGGTCTATTGTATACCTTGGGCCTTCTTATTGACGATGAAACACAGAAATTGCATCCGAATGTAATACAAAAGCCACAATGCCGACCTAAGTACAAGAGGACTGACACTTTAACATTCTATGATTTAAACCTCTCTTGTGAGTCCAGTTCTTATTTCCGATGCTTTCTCTTCAGGTTTACTGTATGCCTTGGACCATCTTATTGTCGATGAAGCACAGCAATTGCATCCGAATTTAATACATAGGGCACAATGCCGACTTAAGTACAAGAGGACTGACACCCTAACTTTCTATGATTTGTTCCTCTCCTGTGAGACCAGTTTTAGATTCTGATGCTTCACTTCAGGTTTACTGTATAACTTGGTCCTTCTAATTGACGATGAAGCACAGAAATTGCATCCGAATTTAATACAAAAGGCACAATGCCGACTTAAGTACAACAGGACTGACACTCTAACATTCTATGATTTAAACCTCTCCTGTGAGTCCAGTTTTCGATTCCGATACTTCACTTCAGGTTTACAGTTTATCTTGGACCTTCTTCTTGACGATGAAACACAGAAATTGCATCGGAATTTATTACAAAAGGCACAAAGACGACTTAAGTACAAGATGACTGACACTGTAATTATATATGATTTCATACTCTCCTGTGAGTTGAGTTTTTGATTCCGAAGATTCACTTCAGGTGTACTGTATACCTTGGACCTTCTTATTGACGATGAAACACAGATATTGCATCCGAATTTAATACAAAAGGCACAATGCCGACTTAAGTACAAGAGGACTGACCCTCTAACATTGTATGATGTAAATCTCTCCTGTGAGTCCAGTTTTAGATTCCGAGGCTTCACTTCAGGTTTACTGTATCCATGGGACCTTCATGTTGACGATGAAGCACAGAAATTGCATCCGAATTTAATACAAAAGACACAATGCCGACTTAAGAACAAGAGGACAGACACTCTAACTTTCAATGATTTAAACCTCTCCATTGAGTCCAGTTTTAGATTCCGATGCTTCACTTGAGGTTTACTGTATACCTTGGACCTCCCTATAGAGGATGAAACACAGAAATTGCATCCGAATTTAATACAAAAGGCACATTGCCGACTTATGAACAAGAGGACTGACACTCTAACTTTCTATGATTTGAAACTCTCCTGTGAGAACAGTTTCAGATTCTGATGCTTCACTTCATGTTTACTGTATACCTTGGACCTCCCGATGGAGGATGAAACACAGATATTGCATCCGAATTTAATACAAAAGGCACATTGCCGACTTAAGTACAAGAGAACTGACACTCTAACTTTCGATGATTTGAACCTCTCCTGTGAGTTGAGTTTTAGATTCCGATGCTTCACTTCAGGTTTACTGTATACCTCGGACCTTCTTATAGATGATGAAACACAGAAATCGCATCCGAATTTAACACAAAAGGCACAATGCAGACTTAAGTACAAGAGGACTGACACTCTAACTTTCTATGATTTGAACCTGTCCCGTAAGTCCAGTTTTAGATTCCGAAGCTTCACTTCAGGTTTACTGTATACCTTGGGCCTCCTTATTGACGATGAAACACAGAAATTGCATCCGAATTTAATACAAAAGGCACAATGCCCACTTAAGTACAAGAGGACTGACACTCTAACTTTCTATATTTTAACCTCTCCTGTGAGACCAGTTTTAGATTCCGATGCTTCACTTTTGGTTTATTGTATACCTTGTGCCTTCTTATTGACGATGAAACACAGAAATTGCATCCGAATGTAATACAAAAGCCACAATGCCGACCTAAGTACAAGAGGACTGACACTTTAACTTTCTATGATTTAAACCTCTCCTGTGAGTCCAGTTTTTAATTCCGATGCTTTCTCTTCAGGTTTACTGTATGCCTTGGGCCTTCTTATTGACGATGAAGCACAACAATAGTTTCCGAATTTAATAGAAAAGGCACAATGCCGACTTAAGTACAAGAGGACTGACACCCTAACTTTCTATGATTTCAACCTCTCCTGTGAGTTGAGTTTTAGATATCGATGATTCACTTCAAGTTTACTGTGTGACTTGGACCTTCTTATTGACGATGAAACATTGAAATTGCAACCGAATTTAATTCAAAAGGCACAATGCCGACTTAAGTACAAGAGGACTGACACTCTAACTTTCTATTATTTAAACATCTCCTGTGAGAACAGTTTTAGATTCCGAAGCTTCACTTCAGGTTTATTGTATACCTTGGGCCTTCTTATTGACGTTGAAACACAGAAATTGCATCCTAATTTAATACAAAAGGCACAATGCCGACCTAAGTACAAGAGGACTGACACTTTAACTTTCTATGATTTAACCCTCTCCTGTGAGTCCAGTTTTTGTTTCCGATGCTTTCTCTTCAGTTTTACTATATGCCTTAAACCTTCTTATTGACGATGAAGCACAGCAATTGCATCCGAATTTAATACAAATGGCACAATGCCGACTTAAGTACAAGAGGACTGACACTCTAACTTTCTATGATTTAAACCTCTCCTGTGAGTCCAGTTTTAGATTCCGATGCTTCACTTCAGGTTTACTGCTTATCTTGGACCTTCTTCTTGATGATGAAACACAGAAATTGCATCGGAATTTATTACAAAAGGCACAATGACGACTTAAGTACAAGAGGACTGACACTGTAATTATATATGATTTCATACTCTCCTGTGAGTTGAGTTTTTGATTCCGAAGATTCCCTTCAGGTTTACTGTATACCTTGCACCTTCATATTGACGATGAAGCACAGAAATTGCATACGAATTTAATACAAAGGCACAATGACGACTTAAGTACAAGAGGACTGACACTCTAACTTTCTATGATTTCAACCTCTCCTGTGAGTCCAGTTTTAGATTCCGATGCTTCACTTCAGGTTTACTGTATACCTTGGACCTTCTTATTGGCGATGAAACACAGAAATTGCATCCGAATTTAATACAAAAGGCACAATGACCACTTAAGTACAAGAGGACTGTCACTCTAACTTTCTATATTTTAATCTCTCCTGTGGGACCAGTTTTAGATTCCGATGCTTCACTTCAGGTCTATTGTATACCTTGGGCCTTCTTATTGACGATGAAACACAGAAATTGCATCCGAATGTAATACAAAAGCCACAATGCCGACCTAAGTACAAGAGGACTGACACTTTAACATTCTATGATTTAAACCTCTCTTGTGAGTCCAGTTCTTATTTCCGATGCTTTCTCTTCAGGTTTACTGTATGCCTTGGACCATCTTATTGTCGATGAAGCACAGCAATTGCATCCGAATTTAATACATAGGGCACAATGCCGACTTAAGTACAAGAGGACTGACACCCTAACTTTCTATGATTTGTTCCTCTCCTGTGAGACCAGTTTTAGATTCTGATGCTTCACTTCAGGTTTACTGTATAACTTGGTCCTTCTAATTGACGATGAAGCACAGAAATTGCATCCGAATTTAATACAAAAGGCACAATGCCGACTTAAGTACAACAGGACTGACACTCTAACATTCTATGATTTAAACCTCTCCTGTGAGTCCAGTTTTCGATTCCGATACTTCACTTCAGGTTTACAGTTTATCTTGGACCTTCTTCTTGACGATGAAACACAGAAATTGCATCGGAATTTATTACAAAAGGCACAAAGACGACTTAAGTACAAGATGACTGACACTGTAATTATATATGATTTCATACTCTCCTGTGAGTTGAGTTTTTGATTCCGAAGATTCACTTCAGGTGTACTGTATACCTTGGACCTTCTTATTGACGATGAAACACAGATATTGCATCCGAATTTAATACAAAAGGCACAATGCCGACTTAAGTACAAGAGGACTGACCCTCTAACATTGTATGATGTAAATCTCTCCTGTGAGTCCAGTTTTAGATTCCGAGGCTTCACTTCAGGTTTACTGTATCCATGGGACCTTCATGTTGACGATGAAGCACAGAAATTGCATCCGAATTTAATACAAAAGACACAATGCCGACTTAAGAACAAGAGGACAGACACTCTAACTTTCTATGATTTAAACCTCTCCATTGAGTCCAGTTTTAGATTCCGATGCTTCACTTGAGGTTTACTGTATACCTTGGACCTCCCTATAGAGGATGAAACACAGAAATTGCATCCGAATTTAATACAAAAGGCACATTGCCGACTTATGAACAAGAGGACTGACACTCTAACTTTCTATGATTTGAAACTCTCCTGTGAGAACAGTTTCAGATTCTGATGCTTCACTTCATGTTTACTGTATACCTTGGACCTCCCGATGGAGGATGAAACACAGATATTGCATCCGAATTTAATACAAAAGGCACATTGCCGACTTAAGTACAAGAGAACTGACACTCTAACTTTCGATGATTTGAACCTCTCCTGTGAGTTGAGTTTTAGATTCCGATGCTTCACTTCAGGTTTACTGTATACCTTGGACCTTCTTATAGATGATGAAACACAGAAATCGCATCCGAATTTAACACAAAAGGCACAATGCAGACTTAAGTACAAGAGGACTGACACTCTAACTTTCTATGATTTGAACCTGTCCCGTAAGTCCAGTTTTAGATTCCGAAGCTTCACTTCAGGTTTACTGAATACCTTGGGCCTCCTTATTGACGATGAAACACAGAAATTGCATCCGAATTTAATACAAAAGGCACAATGCCCACTTAAGTACAAGAGGACTGACACTCTAACTTTCTATATTTTAACCTCTCCTGTGAGACCAGTTTTAGATTCCGATGCTTCACTTTTGGTTTATTGTATACCTTGTGCCTTCTTATTGACGATGAAACACAGAAATTGCATCCGAATGTAATACAAAAGCCACAATGCCGACCTAAGTACAAGAGGACTGACACTTTAACTTTCTATGATTTAAACCTCTCCTGTGAGTCCAGTTTTTAATTCCGATGCTTTCTCTTCAGGTTTACTGTATGCCTTGGGCCTTCTTATTGACGATGAAGCACAACAATAGTTTCCGAATCTAATAGAAAAGGCACAATGCCGACTTAAGTACAAGAGGACTGACACCCTAACTTTCTATGATTTCAACCTCTCCTGTGAGTTGAGTTTTAGATATCGATGATTCACTTCAAGTTTACTGTGTGACTTGGACCTTCTTATTGACGATGAAACATTGAAATTGCAACCGAATTTAATTCAAAAGGCACAATGCCGACTTAAGTACAAGAGGACTGACACTCTAACTTTCTATTATTTAAACATCTCCTGTGAGAACAGTTTTAGATTCCGAAGCTTCACTTCAGGTTTATTGTATACCTTGGGCCTTCTTATTGACGTTGAAACACAGAAATTGCATCCTAATTTAATACAAAAGGCACAATGCCGACCTAAGTACAAGAGGACTGACACTTTAACTTTCTATGATTTAACCCTCTCCTGTGAGTCCAGTTTTTGTTTCCGATGCTTTCTCTTCAGTTTTACTATATGCCTTAAACCTTCTTATTGACGATGAAGCACAGCAATTGCATCCGAATTTTATACAAATGGCACAATGCCGACTTAAGTACAAGAGGACTGACACTCTAACTTTCTATGATTTAAACCTCTCCTGTGAGTCCAGTTTTAGATTCCGATGCTTCACTTCAGGTTTACTGCTTATCTTGGACCTTCTTCTTGATGATGAAACACAGAAATTGCATCGGAATTTATTACAAAAGGCACAATGACGACTTAAGTACAAGAGGACTGACACTGTAATTATATATGATTTCATACTCTCCTGTGAGTTGAGTTTTTGATTCCGAAGATTCACTTCAGGTTTACTGTATACCTTGCACCTTCATATTGACGATGAAGCACAGAAATTGCATACGAATTTAATACAAAGGCACAATGACGACTTAAGTACAAGAGGACTGACACTCTAACTTTCTATGATTTCAACCTCTCCTGTGAGTCCAGTTTTAGATTGCGGTGCTTCACTTTAGTTTTACTGTATCCCTTGGACCTTCTTATTGACGATGAAGCACAGAAATTGCATCCAAATTTAATACAAGAGGCACAATGCCGACATAAGTACAAGGGAACTGACCCTCTAACTTTCTATGGTTTGAACCTCTCCTGTGAGTCCAGTTTTAGATTACATTGCTTCACTTCAGGTTTACTGTATCCCTTGGACCTTCTTATTGACGTTGAAACACAGAAATTGCATCCGAATTCAATACACAAGGCACAATGCCGACTTAAGTACAAGAGTTCTGACACTCTAACTTTCTATGATTTGAACCTCTCCAGTGAGTCCAGTTTTAGATTCCGATGCTTCTCTTCAGGTTTACTGTATACCTTGTACCTTCTTATTGACGTTGAAGCACAGAAATTGCATCCGAATTTAATACAAAAGGCACAATGCCGACTTAAGTACAAGAGTTCTGACACTCTAACTTTCTATGATTTGAACCTCTCCAGTGATTCCAGCTTTAGATTCCGATGCTTCACTTCAAGTTTACTGTATACCTTGGACCTTCTTAATGATGATGAAACACAGAAATTGCATCGGAATTTAATACAAAAGGCAAATTGTCGACTTACGAACAAGAGGACTGACACTCTAAATTTCGATGATTTGAACCTCTCCTGTGAGTTGAGTTTTAGATTCCGATGCTTCACTTCAGGTTTACTGTTTACCTTGGACCTTCTGATTGATGATGAAATACAGAAATTGTATCCGAATTTAATACGAAAGGCACAATGCAGACTTAAGTACAAGTGGACTGGCACTCTAACTTTCTATGATTTGAACCTCTCCTGTAAGTCCAGTTTTAGATTCCGATGCTTCACTTCAGGTTTACCGTATACCTTAGACCTTCCTATTGATGATGAAACACAGAAATAGCATCCGAATTTAATACAAAAGGCACAATGCCGACTTAAGTACAAGAGGACTGACACTCTAACTTTCTATGATTTGAACCTCTCCCGTGAGTCCAGTTTTAGATGCCGATGCTTCACTTCAGTTTTACTGTATCCCTTGGACCTTCTTATTCACGATGAAGCACAGGAATTGCATCCAAATTTAATACAAAAGGAACAATGCCGACTTAAGTACAAGAGGATTGACACTCTAACTTTCTATGATTTAAACCTCTCCAGTGAGTCCAGTTTTAGATTCCGATGCTTTACTTCAGGTTTACTGTATACCTTGGACCTTCATATTGGTGATGACACACAGAAATTGCATCCGAAATTAATACAAAAGGAACAATGCCGACTTAAGTACAAGAGGACTGACACTCTAACTTTCTATAACTTCGAGCCGCTCCTGTGAGTTGAGTTTTAGATTCCGATGCTTCACTTCAGGTTTACTGTGTACCTTGGACCTTCTTATAAATGATGAAACACAGAAATTGCATCCGAATTTAATACAAAAGGCACAATGCAGACTTAAGTACAAGAGGACTGACACTCTAACTTTCTATGATTTGAACCTCTCCAGTAAGTCCAGTTTTAGATTCCGATTCTTTACTTCAGGTTTACTGTATACCTTGGACCTTCTTATTGACGATGAAACACAGAAATTGCATCCGAATTTAATACAAAAGGCACAATGCCCACTTAAGTACAAGAGGACTGACACTCTAGCTTTCTATATCTGAACCTCTCCTGTGAGCCCAGTTTTAGATTCCAATGCTTCACTTCAGGTTTATTGTATACCTTGGGCCTTCGTATTGACGATGAAACACCGATATTGCATCCGAATTTAATACAAAAGCCACAATGCCGACCTAAGTACAAGAGGACTGACACTTTAACTTTCTACGATTTAAACCTCTCCTGTGAGTCCAGTTTTTAATTCCGATGCTTTCTCTTCAGGTTTACTGTATGCCTTGGACCTTCTTATTGACTATGGAGCACAGCAATTGCATCCGAATTTATTACAAAAGGCACAATGCCCACTTAAGCACAAGAGGACTGACACACTAACTTCCTAAGATTTGTACCTCTCCTGTGAGACCAGTTTTAGATTCTGATGCTTCACTTCAGGTTTACTGTATAACTTGGTCCTTCTAATTGACGATGAATCACAGAAATTGCATCCGAATGTAATACCAAAGGCACAATGCAGACTTACGTACAAGTGGACTGACACACTAAATATCTATTATTTAAATCTATCCTGTGAGACCAGTTTTAGATTCCGAGGCTTCACTTCAGGTTTATTGTATACCTTGGACCTTCTTGTTGACGATGAAACACAGAAATTCCATCCGAATTTAATACAAGAGGCACAATGCCGACTTAAGTACAAGAGGACTGACACTCTAATTTTCTATGATTTCATACTCTCCTGTGAGTTGAGTTTTTGATCGCGATGATTCACTTCAAATTTACTGGACATTCTTATTGACGATGAAACACAGAAATTGCATCCGAATATAATACAAAAGGCACAATGCCGACTTAAGTACAAGAGGACTGGCAGTCTAACTTTCTATGATTTGAACCTCTCCTGTGAGTTCAGTTTTAGATTCCGATGCTTCACTCAGGTTTACTGTATCCCTAGGACCTTCTTATTCACGATGAAGCACAGGAATTGCATCCAAATTTAATACAAAAGGAACAATGCCGACTTAAGTACAAGAGGATTGACACTCTAACTTCCTATGATTTAAACCTCTCCAGTGAGTCCAGTTTTAGATTCCGATGCTTTACTTCAGGTTTACTGTATACCTTGGACCTTCATATTGGTGATGACACACAGAAATTGCATCCGAATATAATACAAGAGGCACAATGCCGACTTAATTTAAGAGGACTGACTCTCTAACTTTCTATGATTTAAACCTCACCTGTAAGACCAGTTTTAGATTCCGATGCTTCATTTCAGGTTTACTGTATGCTTTGGACCTTCTTATTGACGATGAAGCACAGCAATTGCATCCGAATTTAATACAAAAGGCACAATGCCGACTTAAGCACAAGAGGACTGACACTCTAACTTTCTATGATTTGTACCTCTCCTGTGAGACCAGTTTTAGATTCTGATGCTTCACTTCAGGTTTACTGTATAACTTGGTCCTTCTAATTGACGATGAAACATAGAAATTGCATCCCATTTTAATACAAAAGGCACAATGCCGACTTAAGTACAAGAGGACTGACACTAACTTTCTATGATTTGAACCTCTCCTGTGAGTCCAGTTTTAGATTCCGATGCTTCACTTCCGGTTTACTGTGTACCTTACTCCTTCTAATTGACGTTGAAGCACAGAAATTGCATCCGAATTTAATGCAAAATGCACAATGCAGACTTACGTACAAGTGGACTGACACTCTAACTTTCTATGATTTGAACCTCTCCCGTAAGTCCAGTTTTGGATTCCGATGCTTCACTTCATGTGTACTGTGTCCCTTGGACCATCTTATTGACGATGAAGCACAAAAATTACATCCGAATTTAATACAAAAGGGACAATGCCGACTTAAGTACAGGAAGACTGACACTCTAACTTTCTATGATTTGAACCTCTCCTGTGAGACCAGTTTTAGATTCTGATGCTTCACTTCAGGTATACTGTATACCTTGGACCTTCTTATTGACGATGAAACACAGAAATTGCATCAGAATTTAATACAAAATGCACAATACCGACATAAGTACAAGAGGACAGACACTCTAATTTTCTTTGATTTAAACCTCTTCTGTGAGTCCAGTTTTAGATTCCGATGCTTCACATCAGGTTTACTGTATCCCTTGGGCCTCCTTATTGACGATGAAGCACAGATATTGCGCCCAAATTTAACACAAAATGCACAATGCCTACTTAAGTACAAGAGGACTGACACTCTAACTTTCTATGATTTGAACCTTTCCTGTAAGTGCAGTTTCAGATTCCGATGCTTCACTTCAGGTTTACTGTATCCTTTGGACGTTCTTATTGACGATGTAACACAGAAATTGCATCCGAATATAATACAAGAGGCACAATGCCGACTTTATTTAAGAGGACTGACTCTCTAACTTTCTATGATTTAAACCTCACCTGTAAGACCAGTTTTAGATTCCGATGCTTCATTTCAGGTTTACTGTATGCTTTGGACCTTCTTATTGACGATGAAGCACAGCAGTTGCATCCGAATTTAATACAAAAGGCACAATGCCGACTTAAGTACAAGAGGACTGACACTCTAACTTTCTATGATTTGAACCTCTCCTGTAAGTGCAGTTTCAGATTCCGATGCTTCACTTCAGGTTTACTGTATCCCTTGGACCTTCTTATTGACGATGTAACACAGAAATTGCATCCGAATATAATACAAGAGGCACAATGCTGACTTAATTTAAGAGGACTGACACTCTAACTTTCTATGATTTAAACCTCACCTGTAAGACCAGTTTTAGATTCCGATGCTTCATTTCAGGTTTACTGTATGCTTTGGACCTTCTTATTGACGATGAAGCACAGCAATTGCATCCGGATTTAATACAAAAGGCACAATGCCGACTTAAGCACAAGAGGACTGACACTCTAACTTTCTATGATTTGAACCTCTCCTGTGAGTCCAGTTTTAGATTCCGATGCTTCACTTCATGTTAACTGTATACCTTGGAATTTCTTATTGACGATGAAGCACAGATATTACATCCGAATGTAATACAAAAGGCACAATGCCGACTTAAGTACAAGAGGACTGAAACTCTAACTTTCTATGATTTAAACCTCTCCTGTAAGTCCAGTTCTAGATTCCGATGCTTCACTTCAGGTTTACTGTTTACCTTGGTCCTTCTTCTTGACGATGAAACACAGAAATTGCATCGGAAATTAATACAAAAGGCACAATGCCGACTTAAGTACAAGAGGACTGACACTCTAATTTTCTATGACTTCATACTCTCCTGTGAGTTGAGTTTTTGATCGCGATGATTCACTTCAAATTTACTGGACATTCTTATTGACGATGAAACACAGAAATTGCATCCGAATTTTATACAAAAGGCACAATGCCGACTTAAGTACAAGAGGACTGGCAGTCTAACTTTCTATGATTTGAACCTCTCCTGTGAGTTCACTTTTAGATTCCGATGCTTCACTTCAGGTTTACTGTATCCCTAGGACCATCTTATTAACGATGAAGCACAGAAATTGCATCCGAATTTAATACAAAAAGCACAATGACGACTTAAGTACAAGAGGACTGACACTCTAACTTCCTATGAATTTCAAACTCTCCTGTGAGTCCAGTTTTAGATTCCGATGCATCACTTTAGGTTTACTGTATCCCTTGGACCTTCTTATTGACGATGAAACACAGAAATTGCATCCGAATTTAATACAAAAGGCACAATGCCGACTTGAGTACAAGAGGACTGACACTCTAACTTTCTATGATTTGAACCTCTTCTGTGAGCCAAGTTTTAGATTCCGATGCTTCACTTCAGGTTAACTGTAAACCTTGGACTTTCTTATTGACGATGAAACACAGAAATTGCATCCGAATTTAATACAAAAGGCACAATGCCGACTTAAATACAAGAGGACTGACACTCTAACTTTCACTGATTTAAACCTCTTCTGTGAGTCCAGTTTTAGATTCGGATGCTTCACTTCAGGTTTACTGTTTACCTTGGAAATTCTTCTTGACGATGAAACACAGAAATTGCATTGGTATTTATTACAAAAGGCACAATGCCTACTTAAGTACAAGAGCACTGACACTCTAATTACCTATGATATCATACTCTCCTGTGAGTTGAGTTTTAGATTCCGATGCATCACTTCAGGTTTACTGTATCCCTTGGACCTTCTTATTGACGATGAAACACAGAAATTGCATCCGAATTTAATACAAAAGGCACAATGCCGACTTAAGTACAAGAGGACTGACACTCTAACTTTCTATGATTTGAACCTCTCCCGTGAGACCAGTTTTAGATTCCGATGCTTCACTTCAGGTGTACTGTATACCTTGGACCTTCTTATTGACGATGAAACACAGAAATTGCATCCGAAATTAATACAAAAGGCACAATGCCGACTTAAGTACAAGATGACTGACACTCTAACTTTCTATGATTTGAACCTCCCCTGTGAGTCCAGTTTTAGATTCCGATGCTTTACTTCATGTTAACTGTATACCTTGGAATTTCTTATTGACGATGAAGCACAGATATTACATCCGAATGTAATACAAAAGGCACAATGCCGACTTAAGTACAAGAGGACTGAAACTCTAACTTTCTATGATTTAAACCTCTCCTGTAAGTCCAGTTCTAGATTCCGATGCTTCACTTCAGGTTTACTGTTTGCCTTGGTCCTTCTTCTTGACGATGAAACATAGAAATTGCATCGGAAATTAATACAAAAGGCACAATGCCGACTTAAGTACAAGAGGACTGACACTCTAACTTTCTATGATTTCATACTCTCCTGTGAGTTGAGTTTTTGATCGCGTTGATTCACTTCAAATTTACTGGACATTCTTATTGACGATGAAACACAGAAATTGCATCCGAATTTTATACAAAAGGCACAATGCCGACTTAAGTACAAGAGGACTGGCAGTCTAACTTTCTATGATTTGAACCTCTCCTGTGAGATCACTTTTAGATTCCGATGCTTCACTTCAGGTTTACTGTATCCCTAGGACCATCTTATTAACGATGAAGCACAGAAATTGCATCCGAATTTAATACAAAAGGCACAATGATGACTTAAGTACAAGAGGACTGACACTCTAACTTTCTATGAATTTCAAACTCTCCTGTGAGTCCAGTTTTAGATTCCGATGCATCACTTCAGGCTTACAGTATCCCTTGGACCTTCTTATTGACGATGAAACACAGAAATTGCATCCGAATTTAATAAAAAAGGCACAATGCCGACTTCAGTACAAGAGGACTGACACTCTAACTTTCTATGATTTGAACCTCTCCTGTGAGTCCAGTTTCAGATTCCGATGCTTCACTTCAGGTTAACTGTAAACCTTGGACTTTCTTATTGACGATGAAACACAGAGATTGCATCCGAATTTAATACAAAAGGCACAATGCCGACTTAAGTACAAGAGGACTGACACTCTAACTTTCTATGATTTGAACCTCTCCTGTGAGAACAGTTTTAGATTCCGATGCTTCACTTCAGGTATACTGTATACCTTGGACCTTCTTATTGACAATGAAACACAGAAATTGCATCCGAATTTAATACATATGGCACAATGCAGATTTAAGTACAAGAGGACCGACACTCTAACTTTCTATGATTTGAACCTCTCCTGTGAGTCCAGTTTTAGATACCGATGCTTCACTTCAGGTTTACTGTATCCCTTGGACCTTCTTATTGACGATGAAACACAGAAATTGCATCTGAATATAATACAAGAGGCACAATGCCGACTTAATTTAAGAGGACTGACACTCTAACTTTATATGATTTAAACCTCTCCTGTAAGACCAGTTTTAGATTCCGATGCTTCACTTCAAGTTTACTGTATCCCTTGGACCTTCTTATTAACGATGAAACACAGAAATTGCATCCGAATATAATACAAGAGGCACAATGCCCACTTAATTTAAGATTACTGACACTCTAACTTTCTATGATTTAAACCTCACCTGTAAGACCAGTTTCAGATTCCGATGCTTCATTTCAGGTTTACTGTATGCTTTGGACCTTCTTATTGACAATGAAACACAGAAATTGCATCCGAATTTAATACAAAATGCACAATGCCGACATAAGTACAAGAGGACAGACACTCTAACTTTCTTTGATTTAAACCTCTTCTGTGAGTCCAGTTTTAGATTCCGATGCTTCACTTCAGGTTTACTGTTTACCTTGGAAATTCTTCTTGACGATGAAACACAGAAATTGCATCGGTATTTATTACAAAAGGCACAATGCCTACTTAAGTAAAAGAGGAGAACTGACACTCTAATTATCTATGATTTCATACTCTCCTGTGAGTTGAGTTTTAGATTCCGATGCATCACTTCAGGTTTACTGTATCCCTTGGACCTTCTTATTGACGATGAAACACAGAAATTGCATCCGAATTTAATACAAAAGGCACAATGCCGACTTAAGTACAAGAGGACTGACACTCTAACTTTCTATGATTTGAACCTCTCCCGTGAGACCAGTTTGAGATTCCGATGCTTCACTTCAGGTGTACTGTATACCTTGGACCTTCTTATTGACGATGAAACACAGAAATTGCATCCGAATTTAATACAAAATGCACAATGCCGACTTAAGTACAAGAGGACAGACACTTTAACTTTCTTTGATTTAAACCACTTCTGTGAGTCCAGTTTTAGATTCCGATGCTTCACTTCAGGTCTACTGTATACCTTGGACCTTCTTATTGTCGCTGAAACACAGAAATTTCATAAGAATTTAATACAAAAGGCACAATGCAGACTTAAATACAAGAGGACTGACACTCTAACTTTCTATGATTTGAACCTCTCCTGTGAGTCCAGTTTTAGATTCCGATGCTTCACTTCAGGTTTACTGTATACCTTGGACCTTCTTATTAACGATGAAGCATAGAACTTGCATCCGAATTTAATACAAAAGGCACAATGACGACTTAAGTACAAATGGACTGACACTCTAACTTTCTTTGATTTGAACCTCTCCTGTGAGACCAGTTTTAGATTCCGATGCTTCACTTCAGGTATACTGTATACCTTGGACCTTCTTATTGACGATGAAACACAGAAATTGCATCCGAACTTAATACAAAATGCACAATGCCGACTTAAGTACAAGAGGACAGACACTCTAACTTTCTTTGGTTTAAACCTCTTCTGTGGGTCCAGTTTTAGATTCCGATGCTTCACTTCAGGTTTACTGTATGCCTTGGACCTTCTTATTGACGATGACGCACAGCAATTGCATCCGAATTTAATACAAAGGGCACAATGCCGACTTAAGCACAAGATGACTGACACTCTAACTTTCTATGATTTGTACCTCTCCTGTGAGACCAGTTTTAGATTCTGATGCTTCACTTCAGGTTTACTGTATAACTTGGTCCTTCTAATTGACGATGACGCACAGAAATTGCATCCGAATTTAATACAAAAGGCACAATGCCGACTTAAGCACAAGAGGACTGACACTCTAACTTTCTATGATTTGTACCTCACCTGTGAGACCAGTTTAAGATTCTGATGCTTCACTTCAGGTTTACTGTATAACTTGGTCCTTCTAATTGACGATGAAGCACAGAAATTGCATCCGAATTTAATACAAAAGGCACAATGCAGACTTACGTACAAGTGGACTGACACTCTAACTTTCTATGAATTGAACGTCTCCTGTGAGTTGAGTTTTAGATATCGATGATTCACTTCAGGTTTACTGTATGCCTTGGACCATCTTATTGACGATGAAACATAGAAATTGCAACCGAATTTAATTCAAAAGGCACAATGCCGACTTAAAGACAAGAGGACTGACACTCTAACTTTCTATTATTTAAACCTATCCTGTGAGACCAGTTTTAGATTCCGATGCTTCACTTCAGGTTTATTGTATACCTTGGGCCTTCTTATTGACGATGCAACACATAAATTGCATCCGAATTTAATACAAAAGCCACAATGCCGGCTTAAGTACAAGAGGACTGACACTCTAACTTTCTATGATTTGAACCTCTCCTGTGAGAACAGTTTTAGATTCTGATGCTTCACTTCAGGTTTACTGTATCCCATGGACCTTGTTATTGACGATGAAGCACAGAAATTGCATCCGAATATAATACAAAAGGCACAATGCCGATTTAAGTACAAGAGGACTGACACTCCAATTATCAATGATTTCATACTCGCCTGTGAGTTGAGTTTTAGTTTCCGATGCATCACTTCAGGTTTAGTGTATCCCTTGGACCTTCTTATTGTCGATGAAACACAGAAATTACATCCGAATTTAATACAAAAGGCACAATGCCGACTTAAGTACAAGAGGACTGACACTCTAACTTTCTATGGTTTGAACCTCTCCCGTGAGACCAGTTTTAGATTCCGACGCTTCACTTCAGGTATACTGTATACCTTGGACCTTCTTATTGACGATGAAACACAGAGATTGCATCCGAATTTAATACAAAATGCACAATGCCGACTTAAGTACAAGAGGACAGAGACTCCAACTTTCTTTGATTTAAACCACTCCTGTGAGTCCAGTTTTAGATTCCGATGCTACACTTCACGTTCACTGTATCCCTTGGACCTTTATTTTGACAATGAAATACAGAAATTGCATCCGAATTTAATACAAAAGACACAATGCCGACTTAGGTACAAGAGGACTGACACTCTAACTTTGTATGATTTGAACCTCTCCTGTGAGTCCAGTTTTAGATTCCGATTCTTCACTTTAGGTTTACTGTATCCCTTGGACCTTCTTATTGACGATGAAACACAGAAATTGCAACCGAATTTAATACAAAAGGCACAATGCCGACTTAAGTACAAGAGGACAGACACTCTAGCTTTCTATGACTTCAACCTCTCCTGTGAGTCCAGCTTAAGATTCCGATGCTTCACTTCAGGTTTACTGTATCCCTTGGACGACCTTGTTGACGATGAGGCACAGAAACTGCATCCGAATTTAGTACAAAAGGCACAATGCCGACTTAAGTACAAGAAGACAGACACCCTAACTTTCTATGATTTGAACCTCTCCTGTGAGTTGTGTTTTAGTTTCCGTTGCTTCACTTCAGGCTTTCTGTATACCTTGGACCTTCTTATTGACGATGAAACACAGAAATTGCATCCGAATTTAATACAAAAACACAATGCCGACTTAAGTACAAGAGGACTGACACTCTAACTTTCTATGATTTGAACCTCTCCTGTGAGTCCAGTTTTAGAATCCGATGCATCACTTCAGGTTTGCTGTATCCCTTGGACCTTCTTATTGACGATGAAACACAGAAATTGCATCCGAATTTAATACAAAAACACAATGCCAACTTAAGTACAAGAGGACTGACACTCTAACATTCTACGATTTGAACCTCTCCTGTGAGTCCAGTTTTAGATTACGATGCATCACTTCAGGTTTACTATATCCCTTGGACCTTCTCATTGACGATGAAACACAGAAATTGCATCCGAATTTAATAGAAAGGGCACAATGCCGACTTAAGTACAAGAGGACTGACACTCTAACATTCTATGATTTGAACCTCTCCAGTGAGTCCAGTTTTAGATTCCGATGCATCACTTCAGGTGTACTGTATCCCTTGGACCTTCTTATTGACGATGAAGCACAGATATTGCATCCGAATTTAATGCAAAAGGCATAATGCCGACTTAAGTACAAGAGGAATGACACTCTAACTTTCTATGATATGAACCTCTCCTGTGAGACCAGTTTTAGATACAGGTGCTTCACTTCAGGTTTACTGTATACCTTGGACCTTCTTATTGACGATGAAACACAGAAATTGCATCCGAATTTAATACAAAATGCACAATGCCGTCTTAAGTACAAGAGGACAGACACTCTAACTTCCTTTGATTTAAACCTCTCCTGTGAGTCCAGTTTTAGATTCCGATGCTTCACTTCTGGTTTACAGTATACCTTGGACATTCTTATTGATGATGAAACACAGAAATTGCATCCGAATTTAATACAAAAGGCAAAATGCAGAATTAAGTACAAGAGGACTGACACTCAAACTTTCTATGATTTGAACCTCTCCTGTGAGTCCAGTTTTAGATTCCGATGCTTCACTTCAGGTTTACTGTATCCCTTGTACCTTCTTATTGACGATGAAGCACAGATATTACATCCGAATTTAATACAAAAGGCACAATGCCGACTTAGGTACGAGTGCACTGACACTCTGACTTTCTATGATATGAACCTCCCCTGTAAGTCCAGTTTTAGATTCCGATGCTTCACTTCAGGTTTACTGTATCCCTTGGACCTTCTTATTCACGATAAAGCACAGATATTACATCCGAATTTAATACAAAGGGCACAATGCCGACTTATGTACAGGAGGACTGACACTCTAACGTTCTATGATATGAAACTCTCCAGTGAGTCCAGTTTTAGATTCCGGTGCTCCACTTCAGGTTTACTCTATACCTATGACCTTCTTATTGACGACGAAACACAGAAATAGCATCCGAATTTAATACAAAAGGCACAATGCCCACTTAAGTACAAAAGGACTGACACTCTAAGGTTCTATGATTTGAACCAATCCTGTGAGTTGAGTTATAGATTCCGATGCTTCACTTCAGGTTTACTGTATACCTTGGACCTTCTTATTGACGATGAAACACAGAAATTGCATTCGAATTTAATACAAAAGGCACAATGCCGACTTAAGTACAAGAGGACAGACACTCTAACTTTCTTTGATTTAAACCACTCCTGTGTGTCCAGTTTTAGATTCCAATGCTTCACTTCAGGTTCACTGTATCCCTTGGACGACCTTGTTGACGATGAAACACAGAAATTGCATCCGAATTAAGTAGAAAAGGCACAATGCCGAATTAAGTACCAGCAGACTGACACTCTAACTTTCTATGATTTGTACCTCTCCTGTGAATTGTGTTTTAGTTTCTGATGCTTCACTTCAGATTTTCTGTATACCTTGGACCTTCTTATTAATGATCAAACACAGAAATTTCATCGGAATTTAATACAAAAGCACAATGCCGACTTAAGTACTAGAGGACTGACACTCTAACTTACTATGATTTGAACCTCTCCTGTGAGTCCAGTTTTAGAATCCGATGCTTCACTTCAGGTTTACTGTATCCCTTGGACCTTCTTATTGACGATGAATCACAGAAATTGCATCCGAATTTAATAGAAAGGGCACAATGCCGACTTAAGTACAAGAGTACTGACACTATAACTTTCCATGATTTGAACCTCTCCTGTGAGTCCAGTTTTAGATTCCGATGCATCACTTCAGGTGTACTGTATCCCTTGGACCTTCTTATTGACGATGGAGCACAGATATTGCATCCGAATTTAATACAAAAGGCACAATGCCGACTTAAAAGCAAGAGGAATGACACTCTAACTTTCTATGATTTGAACCTCTCCTGTGAGACCAGTTTTGGATTCAGATGCTTCACTTCGGGTTTACTGTATACCTTGGACCTTCTTATTGACGATGCAACACATAAATTGCATCCGAATTTAATACAAAATGCACAATGCCGACTTAAGTACAAGAGGACCGACACTCTAACTTTCTTTGATTTAAACCTCTCCTGTGAGTCCAGTTTTAGATTCCGATGCTTCACTTCAGGTCTACTGTATACCATGGACCTTCTTATTGTCGTTGAAACACAGAAATTGCATTCGAATTTAATACAAAAGGCACAATGCCGACTTAAGTACAAGAGGACAGAGACTCCAACTTTCTTTGATTTAAACCGCTCCTGTGAGTCCAGTTTTAGATTCTGATGCTACACTTCACGTTCACTGTATCCGTTGGACCTTTATTTTGACAATGAAATACAGAAATTGCATGGGAATTTAATACAAAAGGCACAATGCCGACTTAAGTACAAGAGGACTGACACTCTAACTTTCTATGATTTGAACCTCTCCTGTGAGTCCAGTTTTAGATTCCGATGCTTCACTTCAGGCTTACTGTATCCCTTGGACGACCTTGTTGACGATGAATCACAGAAATTGCATCCGAATTAAGTACAAATGGCACAATGCCGACTTAAGTACAAGAAGACTGACACACAAACTTTCTATGATTTGTACCTCTCCGGTGAGTTGTGTTTTAGTTTCCGATGCTTCACCTCAGGTTTTCTGTATACCTTGGACCTTCTTATCGATGATCAAACACAGAAATTGCATCCGAATTTAATACAAAAGCACAATGCCGACTTAAGTACAAGAGGACTGACACTATAACTTTGTATGATTTGAAACTCTCCTGTGAGTCCAGTTTTAGAATCCGATGCTTCACTTCAGGTTTACTGTTTCCCTTGGACCTTCTGTTTGACGATGAAATACAGAAATTGCATCCGAATTTAATACAAAAGGCACAATGCCGACATAAGTACAAGAGGACTGACACTCTAACTTTCTATGATTTGAACCTCTCCTGTGAGTCCAGTTTTAGATTCCGATGCTTCACTTCAGGTTTACTGTATCCCTTGGACGACCTTGTTGACGATGAAACACAGAAATTGCATCCGAATTAACTACAAAAGGCACAATGCCGACTTAAGTACAAGAAGACTGACACTCTAACTTTCTATGATTTGTACCTCTCCTGTGAGTTGTGTATTAGTTACCGATGCATCACTTCAGGTTTTCTGTATACCTTGGACCTTCTTATTGATGATCAAACAGAGAAATTGCATCCGAATTTAATACAAAAGCACAAGGCCGACTTAAGTACAAGAGGACTGACACTCTAACTTTCTATGATTTGAACCTCTCCTGTGAGTCCAGTTTTAGAATCCGATGCTTCACTTCAGGTTTACTGTATCCCTTGGACCTTCTTATTGATGATGAAACACAGAAATTTCATCCGAATTTAATACAAAAGGCACAATGCTGACTTAAGTACAAGAGGACTGACACTTTAACTTTCTAAGATTTGAACCACTCCTGTGAGTCCAGTTTTAGATTCCGATGCTTCACTTCAGGTTTACTGTATCCCTTGGACCTTCTATTGACGATGAAACACAGAAATTGCATCCGAATTTAATAGAAAGGGCACAATGCCGACTTAAGTACAAGAGTACTGATACTCTAACATTCTATGATTTGAACCTCTCCTGTGAGTCCAGTATTAGATTCCGATGCATCACTTCAGGTGTACTGTATACCTTGGCCCTTCTTATTGACGATGAAGCACAGATATTGCATCCGAATTTAATACAAAAGGCACAATGCCGACTTAAGTACAAGAGGACTGACACTCTAACTTTCTATGATTTGAACCTCTCCTGTGAGACCAGTTTTAGATTCAGATGCTTCACTTCAGGTTTACTGTATACCTTGGACCTTCTTATTGACTATAAAACACATAAATTGCATCCGAATTTAATACAAAATGCACAATGCCGACTTAAGTACAAGAGGACGGACACTCTAATTTTCTTTGATTTAAACCACTCCTGTGAGTCCAGTTTTAGGTTCCGATGCTTCACTTCAGGTTCACTGTATCCCTTGGACCTTCTTTTTGACGATGAAACAACGAAGTTGCATCCGGAGTTAATACAAAAGGCACAATGCCGACTTAAGTACAAGAGGACTGACACTCTAACTTCCTATGATTTGAACCTCTCCTGTGAGTCCAGTTTTAGATTCCGATGCTTCACTTCAGGTTTACTGTATCCCTTGGACTTTCTTATTCACGATGAAGCACAGATATTACATCCGAATTTAATAGAAAAGGCACAATGCCGACTTATGTACAGGAGGACTGACACTCTAACGTTCTATGATATGAAACTCTCCAGTGAGTCCAGTTTTAGATTCCGATGCTTCACTTCAGGTTTACTCTATACCTTGGACCTTCTTATTGACGACGAAACACAGAAATAGCATCCGAATTTAATACAAAAGGCACAATGCCCACTTAAGTACAAAAGGACTGACACTCTAAGTTTCTATGATTTGAACCAATCCTGTGAGTTGAGTTTTAGATTCCGATGCTTCACTTCAGGTTTACTGTATACCTTCGACCTTCTTATTGACGATGAAACACAGAAATTGCATCGGAATTTAATACAAAAGGCACAAGGCCGACTTAAGTACAAGAGGACTGATACTCTAATTTTCTATGATTTCAACCTCACCTGTGTGACCAGTTTTAGATTCCGATGCATCACTTCAGGTTTACTGTACCTCTTGGACCTTCTTATTGACGACGAAACACAGAAATTGCATTCGAATTTAATACAAAAGGCACAATGCCGACTTAAGTACAATAGGACAGACACTCTAATTTTCTTTGATTTAAACCACTCCTGTGAGTCCAGTTTTAGATTCCGATGCTTCACTTCAGGTTCACTGTATCCCTTGGACCTTCTTATTGATGATGAAACACAGAAATTGCATTCGAATTTAATACAAAAGGCACAATGCCGACTTATGTACAAGAGGACAGACACTCTAACTTTCTATGGCTTCAACCTCGCCTGTGAGTCCAGTTTTAGATTCCGATGCTTCACTTCAGGTTTACTGTATCCCTTGGACCGTCTTATTGACGATGAAACACAGAAATTGCATCCGAATTTAATACAAAAGGCACAAAGCCGATTTTCGTACAAAAGGACAGACACTCTAACTCTCTATGATTTGAACCTCTCCTGTGAGTCCAGTTTCAGATTCCGATGCTTCACTACAGGTTTATGGTATACCTTGGACCTCCTTATTGATGATGAAACACAGAAAATGCATCCGAATTTAATACAAAATGCACAAAGCCGACTTATGTACAAGAGGACAGACAGTCTAACTTTCTATGATTTGAACCTCTCCTGTGAGTCCGGTTTTAGATTCCGATGCTTCACTTCAGGTTTACTGTATCCCTTGGACTTTCTTATTGACGATGAAGCACAGAAATTGCATCCGAATTTAATACAAAAGGCACAAAGACGACTTAAGTACACGAGGACTCACACTCCAAATTTCTATGATTTCAACCTATCCTGTGAGTCCAGTTTTAGATCCCGATGCTTCACTTCAGGTTTACTGTATCCCTTGGATCTTCTTATTGACGATGAAGCACAGAAATTGCATCCGAATTTAATACAAAAGGCACAATGACGACTTAAGTACAAGAGGACTGACTCTCTAATATTCTATGATTTCAACCTCTCCTGTGAGTCCAGGTTCAGATTCCGATGCTTCACTTCAGGTTTACTGTACCCTTTGGACCTTCTTATTGACGATGAAACACAGAAATTGCATCTGAATTTAATACAAAAGCCACAATGACGACTTAAGTATAAGGGGACAGACACTCTACCTTTCTATGATTTGAACCTCTCCTCTGAGTCCAGTTTTAGATTCCGATGCTTCACTTCAGGGCTACTGTATCCCTTGCACTTTATTATTGACGATGAAACACAGAAATTGCATCCGAATTTAATACGAAAGGTACAATGCAGACTTAAGTACAAGAGGACTGACACTCTAACTTTCTATGATTTGAACCTCACCTGTCATTCCAGTTTTTGATTCCGATGCTTCACTTCAGGTCTACTGTATTCCTAAGACCTTCTTATTGACGTTGAAACACAGAAATTGCATCCGAATTTAATACAAAAGGCACAATGACGACTTATGATTTGAACCCCTCCTGTGAGTCCAGTTTTTGACTCCGATGCTTCACTTCAGGTTTACTGTATACCTTGGACCATCTTATTGACGATGAAACACAGATATTGCATCCGAGTTTAATACAAAAGCCACAACGACGACTTAAGTAGAAGAGGACTGACACTCTCACTTTCTTTCATTTGAACCTCTCCTGTGAGTCCAGTTTTAGATTGCGATGCTTCACTTCAGGTTTACTGTATACCTTGGACCTTCTTACTGACGATGAAACACAGAAATTGCATCCGAATTTAATACAAAAGGCACAATGCCGACTTAAGTGCAAGCGGACTGACTCTCTAATATTCTATGATTTCAACCTCTCCTGTGAGTCCAGGTTCAGATTCCGATGCTTCACTTCAGGTTTACTGTACGCTTTGGACCTTCTTATTGACGATGAAACACAGAAATTGCATCTGAATTTAATACAAAAGAAACAATGACGACTTAAGTACAAGAGGACTGACATTCTAACTTTCTATGATTTCAACCTCTCCTGTGAGTCCAGTTTCAGATTCCGATGCTTCACTTCAGGCTTACTGTACCCTTTGGACCTTCTTATTGACGCTGAAACACAGAAATTGCATCCGAGTTTAATACAAAAGCCACAACGACGACTTAAGTAGAAGAGGACTGACACTCTCACTTTCTATGATTTGAACCTCTCCTGTGAGTCCAGTTTTAGATTCCGATGCTTCACTTCAGGTTTACTGTATACCTTGGACCTCCTTATTGACGATGAAACACAGAAAATGCATCCGAATTTAATACAAAATGCACAATGCCGACTTATGTACAAGAGGACAGACACTCTAACTTTCTATGATTTGAACCTCTCCTGTGAGTCCGGTTTTAGATTCCGATACTTCACTTCAGGTTTACTGTATCCCTTGGACCATCTTATTGACGATGAAGCACATACATTGCATCCGAATTTAATACAAAAGGCACAATGCCGACTTGCGTACAAGAGGACTGACACTCTAACTTTCTTTGATTGAAACCTCTCCTTTGAGTCCAGTATTAGATTCCGATGCTTCACTTCAGGTCTACTGTATTCCTAGGACCTTCTTATTGACGTTGAAACACAGAAATTGCATCCGAACTTAATACAAAAGGCACAATGACGACTTAAGTAGAAGAGGACTGACACTCTAAGTTTCTATGATATGAACCTCTACTGTGAGTCCAGTCTTTGACTCCAATGCTTCACTTCAGGTTTACTGTATACCTTGGACAATCTTATTGACGATGAAACACAGATATTGCATCCGAATTTAATACAAAAGTCACAATGCCGACTTAAGTACAAGAGGACTGACACTCTAACTTTCTATGATTTGAACCTCTTCTGTGAGTCCAGTCTTAGATTCCGATGCTTCACTTCAGGTTTACTGTATACCTTGGCCCTTCTTACTGACGATGTAACACAGACATTGCATCCGAATTTAATACAAAAGGCACAATGCCGACTTAAGTGCAAGAGGACTGACACTCTAACTTTCTATGATTTGAACCTCTCCTGTGAGTCCAGTTTCAGATTCCGATGCTTCACTTCAGGCTTACGGTACCCTTTGGACCTTCTTATTGACGTTGAAACACAGAAATTGCATCCGAATTTAATACAAAAGGCACAATGCCGACTTAAGTACAAGAAGACTGCCACTCAAACATTCTTTGTTTTAAACCTCTCCTTTGAGTCCAGTTTTAGATTCCGATGTTTCACTTCAGGTCTACTGTATTCCTAAGACCTTCTTATTGACGTTGAAACACAGAAATTGCATCCGAATTTAATACAAAACGCACAATGACGACTTATGACTTGAACCCCTCCTGTGAGTCCAGTTTTTGACTCCGATGCTTCAATTCAGGTTTACTGTATACCTTGGACCATCTTATTGACGATGTAACACAGAAATTGCATCCGAATTCAATACAAAAGGCACAATGCCGACTTTAGTGCAAGAGGACTGACACTCTAACTTTCTATGATTTGAACCTCTCCTGCGAGTCCAGTTTTAGATTCCGATGCTTCACTTCAGGTTTACTGTATCTTTTGGATCTTCTTATTGACGATGAAGCACAGAAATTGCATCCGAATTTAATTCAAAATGCACAATGACGACTTAAGTACAAAAGGGCTGACATTCTAACTTTCTATGAATTCAACTTCTCCTGTGAGTCCAGTTTCAGATTCCGATGCTTCACTTCAGGCTTACTGTACCCTTTGGACCTTCTTATTGACGTTGAAACACAGAAATTGCATCCGAGTTTAATACAAAAGCCACAACGACGACTTAAGTAGAAGAGGACTGACACTCTCACTTTCTATGATTTGAACCTCTCCTGTGAGTCCAGTTTTAGATTCCGATGCTTCACTTCAGGTTTACTGTATACCTTGGACCTTCTTATTGACGATGAAACACAGAAATTGCATCCGAATTTAATACAAAAGGCACAATGCCGACTTAAGTGCAAGAGGATTGACTCTCTAATATTCTATGATTTCAACCTCTCCTGTGAGTCCAGGTTCAGATTCCGATGCTTCACTTCAGGTTTACTGTAACTTTGGGCCTTCTTATTGACGATGAAACACAGAAATTGCACCTGAATTTAATACAAAAGCCACAATGACGACTTAAGTATAAGGGGACTGACACTCTAACTTTCTATGATTTGAACCTCTCCTGTGAGTCCAGTTTTAGATTCCGATGCTTCACTTCAGGTTTACTGTATCCCTTGCACTTTATTATTGACGATGAAACACAGAAATTGCATCCGAATTTAATACGAAAGGCACAATGCAGACTTAAGTACAAGAGGACTGACACTCTAACTTTCTATGATTTGAACCTCACCTGTCATTCCAGTTTTTGATTCCGATGATTCACTTCAGGTTTTATGTATACCTTGGACCTTCTTATTGACGATGAAACACAGAAATCTCATCCGAATTTAATACAAAAAGCACAATGCCGATTTATGTACAAAAGGACTGACACTCTAACTCTCTATGATTTGAACCTCTCCTGTGAGTCTAGTTTTAGATTCCGATGCTTCAGTACAGGTTTACTGTATACCTTGGACCTTCTTATTGACGATGAAACACAGAAAATGCATCCGAATTTAATACAAAATGCACAATGCCGACTTATGTACAAGAGGACAGACACTCTAACTTTCTATGATTTGAACCTCTCCTGTGAGTCCGGTTTTAGATTCCGATGCTTCACTTCAGGTTTACTGTATCCCTTGGACCATCTTATTGACGATGAAGCACATAAATTGCATCCGAATTTAATACAAAAGGCACAATGCCGACTTAAGTACAAGAGGACTGACACTCTAACTTCTTTGATTGAAACCTCTCCTTTGAGTCCAGTTTTAGATTCCGATGCTTCACTTCAGGTCTACTGTATTCCTAGGACCTTCTTATTGACGTTGAAACACAGAAATTGCATCCGAATTTAATACAAAAGGCACAATGACGACTTATGATTTGAACCCCTCCTGTGAGTCCCGTTTTTGACTCCGATGCTTCACTTCAGGTTTACTGTATACCTTGGACCATCTTATTGACGATGAAACACAGATATTGCATCTGAATTTAATACAAAAGTCACAATGCCGACTTAAGTACAAGAGGACTGACACTCTAACTTTCTATGATTTGAACCTCTTCTGTGAGTCCAGATTTAGATTCCGATGCTTCACTTCAGGTTTACTGTATACCTTTTACCTTCTTATTGACGATGAAACACAGAAATTGCATCTGAATTTAATGCATAAGGCACAATGCCGACTTAAGTGCAAGATTACTGACACTCTAACTTTCTACGATTTGAACCTCTCCTGCGAGTCCAGTTTTAGATTCCGATGCTTCACTTCAGGTTTACTGTATCTTTTGGATTTTCTTATTGACGGTGAACACAGAAATTGCATCCGAATTTAATTCAAAATGCACAATGACGACTTAAGTACAAGAGGACTGACATTCTAACTTTCTATGATTTCAACCTCTCCTGTGAGTCCAGTTTCAGATTCCGATGCTTCACTTCAGGCTTACTGTACCCTTTGGACCTTCTTATTGACGTTGAAACACAGAAATTGCATCCGAGTTTAATACAAAAGCCACAACGACGACTTAAGTGGAAGAGGACTGACACTCTCACTTTCTATGATTTGAACCTCTCCTGTGAGTCCAGTTTTAGATTCCGATGCTTCACTTCAGGTTTACTGTATACCTTGGACCTTCTTATTGACGATGAAACACAGAAATTGCATCCGAATTGTATACAAATAGCACAATGCCGACTTAAGTACAAGAGGACTGACACTCTAATTTTCTATGATTTGAACCTCTCCAGTGAGAACAGTTTTAGATTCCGTTGCTTCACTTCAGGTTTACTGTATCCCATGGACCTTCTTATTGACGATGAAGCACAGAAATTGCATCCGAATTTAATACAAAAGGCACAATGCCGACTTAAGTACTAGAGGACTGACACTCTAACTTTCTTTGGTTTAAACCTCTCCTTTGAGTCCAGTTTTAGATTCCGATGCTTCACTTCAGGTCTACTGTATTCCTAGGACCTTCTTATTGACGTTGAAACACAGAAATTGCATCCGAATTTAATACAAAAGGCACAATGACGACTTAAGTAGAAGAGGACTGACACTATAAGTTTCAAAGATTTGAACCTCTCCTGTGAGTCCAGTTTTTGACTCCAATGCTTCACTTCAGGTTTACTGTATACCTTTTACTTTCTTATTGACGATGAAACACAGAAATTGCATCCGAATTTAATACAAATGGCACAATGCCGACTTGAGTGCAAGAGGACTGACTAACTTTCTATTATTTGAACCTCTCCTGCGAGTCCAGTTTTAAATTCCGATGCTTCACTTCAGGTTTACTGTATCTTTTGGATCTTCTTATTGACGATGAAGCACAGTAATTGCATCCAAATTTAATACAAAAGGCACAATGACGACTTAAGTAGAAGAGGACTGACACTCTAAGTTTCTATGATATGAACCTCTCCTGTGAGTCCAGTTTTTGACTCCAATGCTTCACTTCAGGTTTACTGTATACCTTGGACAATCTTATTGACGATGAAACACAGATATTGCATCCGAATTTAATACAAAAGTCACAATGCCGACTTAAGTACAAGAGGACTGACACTCTAACTTTCTATGATTTGAACCTCTTCTGTGAGTCCAGTCTTAGATTCCGATGCTTCACTTCAGGTTTACTGTATACCTTTTACCTTCTTATTGACGATGAAACACAGAAATTGCATCCGAATTTAATACAAAAGGCACAATGCCGACTTGAGTGCAAGAGGACTGACTCTCTAACTTTCTATGATTTGAACGTCTCCTGCGAGTCCAGTTTCAGATTCCGATGCTTCACGTAAGGTTTACTGTATACCTTGGCCCTTCTTATTGACGATGTAACACAGACATTGCATCCGAATTTAATACAAAAGGCACAATTCCGACTTAAGTGCAAGAGGACTGACACTCTAACTTTCTATGATTTGAACCTCTCCTGTGAGTCCAGTTTCAGATTCCGATGCTTCACTTCAGGCTTACTGTACACTTTGGACCTTCTTATTGACGTTGAAACACAGAAATTGCATCCGAATTTAATACAAAAGGCACAATGCCGACATAAGTACAAGAAGACTGACACTCTAACTTTCTTTGTTTTAAACCTCTCCTTTGAGTCCAGTTTTAGATTCCGATGTTACACTTCAGGTCTACTGTATTCCTAAGACCTTCTTATTGACGTTGAAACACAGAAATTGCATCCGAATTTAATACAAAACGCACAATGACGACTTATGATTTGAACCCCTCCTGTGAGTCCAGTTTCTGACTCCGATGCTTCACTTCAGGTTTACTGTATACCTTGGACCATCTTATTTACGATGTAACACAGATATTGCATCCGAATTTAATACAAAAGTCACAATGCCGACTTAAGTACAAGAGGACTGACACTCTAACTTTCTATGATATGAACCTCTTCTGTGAGTCCAGTTTTAGATTCCGATGCTTCACTTCAGGTTTACTGTATACCTTTTACCTTCTTATTGACGATGAAACACAGAAATTGCATCCGAATTTAATACAAAAGGCACAATGCCGACATAAGTGCAAGAGGACTGACACTCTAACTTTCTATGATTTGAACCTCTCCTGCGAGTCCAGTTTTAGATTCCGATGCTTCACTTCAGGTTTACTGTATCTTTTGGATCTTCTTATTGACGATGAAGCACAGAAATTGCATCCGAAATTAATTCAAAATGCACAATGACGATTTAAGTACAAGAGGACTGACATTCTAACTTTCTATGAATTCAACCTCTCCTGTGAGTCTAGTTTCAGATTCCGATGCTTCACTTCAGGCTTACTGTACCCTTTGGACCTTCTTATTGACGTTGAAACACAGAAATTGCATCCGAGTTTAATACAAAAGCCACAACGACGACTTAAGTATAAGGGGACTGACACTCTAACTTTCTATGATATGAACCTCTTCTGTGAGTCCAGTTTTAGATTCCGGTGCTTCACTTCAGGTTTACTGTATACCTTGGACCTTCTTATTGACGATGTAACATTGAAATTGCATCCGAATTTAATACAAAAGGCACAATGCCGACTTAAGTGCAAGAGGACTGACTCTCTAATATTCTATGATTTCAACCTCTCCTGAGAGTCCAGGTTCAGATTCCGATGCTTCACTTCAGGTTTACTGTACCCTTTGGACCTTCTTATTGACGATGAAACACAGAAATTGCATCTGAATTTAATACAAAAGCCACAATGACGACTTAAGTATAAGGGGACTGACACTCTAACTTTCTATGATTTGAACCTCTCCTGTGAGTCCAGTTTTAGATTCCGATGCTTCACTTCAGGTTTACTGTATCCCTTGCACTTTATTATTCACGATGAAACACAGAAATTGCATCCGAATTTAATACGAAAGGCACAATGCAGACTTAAGTACAAGAGGACTGACACTCTAACTTTCTATGATTTGAACCTCACCTGTCATTCCAGTTTTTGATTCCGATGCTTCACTTCAGGTTCACTGTATACCTTGGACCTTCTTATTGACGATGAAACACAGAAATTTCATCCGAATTTAATACAAAAGGCACAAAGCCGATTTATGTATAGAAGGACTGACACTCTAACTCTCTATGATTTGAACCTCTCCTGTGAGTCCAGTTTTAGATTCCGATGCCTCAGTACAGGTTTATGGTATACCTTGGACCTCCTTATTGACGATGAAACACAGAAAATGCATCCGAATTTTATACAAAATGCACAATGCCGACTTATGTACAAGAGGACAGACACTCTATTTTTCTATGATTTGAACCTCTCCAGTGAGTCCGGTTTTAGATTCCAATGCTTCACTTCAGGTTTACTGTATCCCTTGGACCATCTTATTGACGATGAAGCACATAAATTGCATCCGAATTTAATACAAAAGGCACAATGCCGACCTAAGTACAAGAGGACTGACACTCTAACTTTCTTTGATTGAAACCTCTCCTTTGAGTCCAGTTTTAGATTCCGATGCTTCACTTCAGGTCTACTGTATTAATAGGACCTTCTTATTTTCGTTGAAACACAGTAATTGCATCCGAATTTAATACAAAAGGCACATTGACGACTTAAGTAGAAGAGGACTGACACTCTAAGTTTCTATGATATGAACCTCTCCTGTGAGTCCAGTTTTTGACTCCAATGCTTCACTTCAGGTTTACTGTATACCTTGGACAATCTTATTGACGATGAAACACAGATATTGCATCCGAATTTAATACAAAAGTCACAATGCCGACTTAAGTACAAGAGGACTGACACTCTAACTTTCTATGATTTGAACCTCTTCTGTGAGTCCAGTCTTAGATTCCGATGCTTCACTTCTGGTTTACTGTATACCTTTTACCTTCTTATTGACGATGAAACACAGAAATTGCATCCGAATTTAATACAAAAGGCACAATGCCGACTTGAGTGCAAGTGGACTGACTCTCTAACTTTCTATGATTTGAACGTCTCCTGCGAGTCCAGTTTCAGATTCCGAAGCTTCACGTCAGGTTTACTGTATACCTTGGCCCTTCTTATTGACGATGTAACACAGACATTGCATCCGAATTTAATACAAAAGGCACAATGCCGACTTAAGTGCAAGAGGACTGACACTCTAACTTTCTATGATTTGAACCTCTTCTGTGAGTCCAGTTTTAGATTCCGATGCTTCACTTCAGGTTTACTGTATACCTTTTACCTTCTTATTCACGATGAAACACAGAAATTGCATCCGAATTTAATAAATAAGGCACAATGCCGACTTATGTGCAAGAGGACTGACACTCTAACTTTCTATGATTTGAACCTCTCCTGCGAGTCCAGTTTTAGATTCCGATGCTTCACTTCAGGTTTACTGTATCTTTTGGATCTTCTTATTGACGATGAAGCACAGAAATTGCACCCAAGTTTAATACAAAAGCCACAACGACGACTTAAGTGGAAGAGGACTGACACTCTCACTTTCTATGATTTGAACCTCTCCTGTGAGTCCAGTTTTAGATTCCGATGCTTCATTTCAGGTTTACTGTATACCTTGGAAATTCTTATTGACGATGAAACACAGAAATTGCATCCGAATTTAATACAAAAGGCACAATGCCGACTTAAGTGCAAGAGGACTGACACTCTAACTTTCTATGATTTGAACCTCTCCTGTGAGTCCAGTTTTAGATTCCGATGCTTCACTTCAGGTTTACTGAATCCTTTGGACCTTCTTGTTGACGATGAAACACAGAAATTGCATCCGAATGTAATACAAAAGGCACAATGCCGACTTATGTACAAGAGGACTGACACTCTAACTTTCTATGATTTCAACCTATCCTGTGAGTCCAGTTTTAGATTCCGATGCTTCACTTCAGGTTTACTGTATCCCTTGGATCTTCTTATTGACGATGAAGCACAGAAATTGCATCCGAATTTAATACAAAAGGCACAATGAAGACTTAAGTAGAAGAGGACTGTCTCTCTAATATTCTATGATTTGACCCTCTCCTGTGAGTCCAGTTTCAGATTGCGATGCTTCACTTCCGGTTTACTGTACACTTTGGACCTTCTTATTGACGATGAAACACAGAAATTGCATCTGAATTTAATACAAAAGCCACAATGACGACTTAAGTATAAGGGGAATGACACTCTAACTTTCTATGATTTGAACCTCTCCTGTGAGTCCGGTTTTAGATTCCGATGCTTCACTTCAGGTTTACTGTATCCCTTGGACCATCTTATTGACGATGAAGCAAATAAATTGCATCCGAATTTAATACAAAAGGCACAATGCCGACTTAAGTACTAGAGGACTGACACTCTAACTTTCTTTGATTTAAACCTCTCCTTTGAGTCGAGTTTTAGATTCCGATGCTTCACTTCAGGTCTACTGTATTCCTAGGACCTTCTTATTGACGTTGAAACACAGAAATTGCATCCGAATTTAATACAAATGGCACAATGCCGACTTGAGTGCAAGAGGACTGACTAACTTTCTATTATTTGAACCTCTCCTGCGAGTCCAGTTTTAAATTCCGACGCTTCACTTCAGGGTTACTGTATCTTTTGGATCTTCTTATTGACGATGAAGCACAGAAATTGCATCCGAATTTAATACAAAAGGCACAATGACGACTTGAGTGCAAGAGGACTGACTCTCTAACTGTCTATGATTTGAACGTCTCCTGCGAGTCCAGTTTCAGATTCCGATGCTTCACGTCAGGTTTACTGTATACCTTGGCCCTTCTTATTGACGATGTAACACAGACATTGCATCCGAATTTAATACAAAAGGCACAATGCCGACTTAAGTGCAAGAGGACTGACACTCTAACTTTCTATGATTTGAACCTCCCCTGTGAGTCCAGTTTCAGATTCCGATGCTTCACTTCAGGCTTACTGAACCCTTTGGACCTTCTTATTGACGTTGAAACACAGAAATTGCATCCGAATTTAATACAAAAGGCACAATGCCGACTTAAGTACAAGGAGACTGACACTCTAACTTTCTTTGTTTTAAACCTCTTCTTTGAGTCCTGTTTTAGATTCCGATGTTTCACTTCAGGTCTACTGTATTCCTAAGACCTTCTCATTGACGTTGAAACACAGAAATTGCATCCGAATTTAATACAAAACGCACAATGACGACTTATGATTTGAACCCCTCCTGTGAGTCCAGTTTCTGACTCCGATGCTTCACTTCAGGTTTACTGTATACCTTGGACCATCTTATTTACGATGTAACACAGATATTGCATCCGAATTTAATACAAAAGTCACAATGCCGACTTAAGTACAAGAGGACTGACACTCTAACTTTCTATGATTTGAACCTCTTCTGTGAGTCCAGTTTTAGATTCCGATGCTTCACTTCAGGTTTACTGTATACCTTTTACCTTCTTATTGACGATGAAACACAGAAATTGCATCCGAGTTTAATACAAAAGCCACAACGACGACTTAAGTAGAAGAGGACTGACACTCTCACTTTCTATGATTTGAACCTCTCCTGTGAGTCCAGTTTTAGATTCCGATGCTTCACTTCAGGTTTACTGTATCTTTTGGATCTTCTTATTGACGATGAAGCACAGAAATTGCATCCGAAAGTAATTCAAAATGCACAATGACGACTTAAGTACAAGAGGACTGACATTCTAACTTTCTATGAATTCAACCTCTCCTGTGAGTCCAGTTTCAGATTCCGATGCTTCACTTCAGGCTTACTGTACCCTTTGGACCTTCTTATTGACGTTGAAACACAGAAATTGCATCCGAGTTTAATACAAAAGCCACAACGACGACTTAAGTAGAAGAGGACTGACACTCTCACTTTCTATGATTTGAACCTCTCCTGTGAGTCCAGTTTTAGATTCCGATGCTTCACTTCAGGTTTACTGTATACCTTGGACCTTCTTATTGACGATGTAACACAGAAATTGCATCCGAATTTAATACAAAGGCACAATGCCGACTTAAGTGCAAGAGGACTGTCTCTCTAATATTCTATGATTTCAACCTCTCCTGTGAGTCCAGGTTCTGATTCCGATGCTTCACTTCAGGTTTACTGTACCCTTTGGACCTTCTTATTGACGATGAAACACAGAAATTGCATCTGAATTTAATACAAAAGCCACAATGACGACTTAAGTATAAGGGGACTGACACTCTACCTTTCTATGATTTGAACCTCTCCTGTGAGTCCAGTTTTAGATTCCGATGCTTCACTTCAGGTTTACTGTATCACTTGCACTTTATTATTGACGATGAAACACAGAAATTGCATCCGAATTTAATACGAAAGGCACAATGCAGACTTAAGTACAAGAGGACTGACACTTTAACTTTCTATGATTTGAACCTCACCTGTCATTCCAGTTTTTGATTCCGATGCTTCACTTCAGGTTTACTGTATACCTTGGACCTTCTTATTGACGAAGGAACACAGAAATATCATCCGAATTTAATACAAAAGGCACAAAGCCGATTTATGTACAGAAGGACTGACACTCTAAGTCTCTATGATTTGAACCTCTACTGTGAGTCCAGTTTTAGATTCCGATGCTTCACTACAGGTTTATGGTATACCTTGGACCTCCTTATTGACGATGAAACACAGAAAATGCATCCGAATTTAATACAAAATGCACAATGCCGACTTATGTACAAGAGGACAGACACTCTAATTTTCTATGATTTGAACCTCTCCAGTGAGTCCGGCTTTAGATTCCGATGCTTCACTTCAGGTTACTGTATCCCTTGGACCATCTTATTGACGATGAAGCACATAAATTGCATCCGAATTTAATACAAAAGGCACAATGCCGACTTAAGTACAAGAGGACTGACACTCTAACTTTCTTTGATTGAAACCTCTCCTTTGAGTCCAGTTTTAGATTCCGATGCTTCACTTCAGGTCTACTGTATTCCTAGGACCTTCTTATTGACGTTGAAACACAGAAATTGCATCCGAATTTAATACAAAATTCACAATGACGACTTAAGTAGAAGAGGACTGACACTCTAAGTTTCTATGATATGAACCTCTCCTGTGAGTCCAGTTTTTGACTCCAATGCTTCACTTGAGGTTTACTGTATACCTTGGACAATCTTATTGACGATGAAACACAGATATTGCATCCGAATTTAATACAAAAGTCACAATGCCGACATAAGTACAAGAGGACTGACACTCTAACTTTCTATGATTTGAACCTCTTCTGTGAGTCCAGTCTTAGATTCCTATGCTTCACTTCAGGTTTACTGTATACCTTTTACCTTCTTATTGACGATGAAACACAGAAATTGCATCCGAATTTAATACATAAGGCACAATGCCGACTTAAGTGCAAGAGGACTGACACTCTAACTTTCTATGATTTGAACATCTCCTGCGAGTCCAGTTTTAGATTCCGATGCTTCACTTCAAGTTTACTGTATCTTTTGGATCTTCTTATTGACGATGAAGCACAGAAATTGCATCCGAATTTAATTCAAAATGCACAATGACGACTTAAGTTCAAGAGGACTGACATTCTAACTTTCTATGATTTCAACCTCTCCTGTGAGTCCAGTTTCAGATTCCGATGCTTCACTTCAGGCTTACTGTACCCTTTGGACCTTCTTATTGACGTTGAAACACAGAAATTGCATCCGAGTTTAATACAAAAGCCACAACGACGACTTAAGTGGAAGAGGACTGACACTCTCACTTTCTATGATTTGAACCTCTCCTGTGAGTCCAGTTTTAGATTCCGATGCTTCACTTCAGGTTTTCTGTATACCTTGGACCTTCTTATTGACGATGAAACACAGAAATTGCATCCGAATTTAATACAAAAGGCACAATGCCGACTTAAGTGCAAGAGGACTGACACTCTAACTTTCTATGATTTGAACCTCTCCTGTGAGTCCTGTTTTAGATTCCGATGCTTTACTACAGGTTTATGGTATACCTTGGACCTTCTTATTGACGATGAAACACAGAAATTGCATCCGAATTTAATACAAAATGCACAATGCCGACTTATGTACAAGAGGACAGACACACTAACTTTCTATGATTTGAACCTCTAGTGTGAGTCCGGTTTTAGATTCCGATGCTTCACTTCGGGTTTACTGTACCCCTTGGACCATCTTATTGACGATGAATCACATAAATTTCATCCGAATTTAATACAAAATTTACAATGCCGACTTAAGTACAAGAGGACTGACACTCTAACTTTCTATGATTTCAACCTCTCCTGTGAGTCCAGTTTTAGATTCCGATGCTTCACTTCAGGTTTACTGTATCCTTTGGACCTTCTTGTAGACGATGAAACACAGAAATTTCATCCGAATTTAATACAAAATGCACAATGCCGACTTATGTACAAGAGGACAGACACACTAACTTTCTATGATTTGAACCTCTAGTGTGAGAACAGTTTTAGATTCCGATGCTTCACTTCAGGTTTACTGTATCCCATGGACCTTCTTATTGACGATGAAGCACAGAAATTGCATCCGAATTTAATACAAAAGGCACAATGACGACTTAAGTACACGAGGACTGACACTCCAAATTTCTATGATTTCAACCTATCCTGTGAGTCCAGTTTTAGATTCCGATGCTTCACTTCAGGTTTACTGTATCCCTTGGATCTTCTTATTGACGATGAAGCACAGAAATTGCATCCGAATTTAATACAAAAGGCACAATGAAGACTTAAGTAGAAGAGGACTGTCTCTCTAATATTCTATGATTTGACCCTCTCCTGTGAGTCCAGTTTGAGATTCCGATGCTTCACTTCCGGTTTACTGTACCCTTTGGACCTTCTTATTGACGATGAAACACAGAAATTGCATCTGAATTTAATACAAAAGCCACAATGACGACTTAAGTATAAGGGGACTGACACTCTAACTTTCTATGATTTGAACCTCTCCTGTGAGTCCGGTTTTAGATTCCGATGCTTCACTTCAGGTTTACTGTATCCCTTGGACCATCTTATTGACGATGAAGCAAATAAATTGCATCCGAATTTAATACAAAAGGCACAATGCCGACTTAAGTACTAGAGGACTGACACTCTAACTTTCTTTGATTTAAACCTCTCCTTTGAATCCAGTTTTAGATTCCGATGCTTCACTTCAGGTTTACTGTATACCTTTTCCCTTCTTATTGACGATGAAACACAGAAATTGCATCCGAATTTAATACAAAAGACACAATGCCGACTTTAGTGCAAGAGGACTGACTCTCTATCTTTCTATGATTTGAACGTCTCCTGCGAGTCCAGTTTCAGATTCCGATGCTTCAAGTCAGGTTTACTGTATACCTTGGCCCTTCTTATTGACGATGTAACACAGACATTGCATCCGAATTTAATACAAAAGGCACAATGCCGACTTAGGTGCAAGAGGACTGACACTCTAACTTTCTATGATTTGAACCTCTCCTGTGAGTCCAGTTTCAGATTCCGATGCTTCACTTCTGGTTTACTGTATCCCTTGGACCATCTTATTGACGGTGAAGTAAATAAATTGCATCCGAATTTAATACAAAAGGCACAATGCCGACTTAAGTACTAGAGGACTGACACTCTAACTTTCTTTGATTTAAACCTCTCCTTTGAGTCCAGTTTTAGATTCCGATGCTTCACTTCAGGTCTACTGTATTCCTAGGACCTTCTTATTGACGTTGAAACACAGAAATTGCATCTGAATTTAATACAAAAGGCACAATGACGACTTAAGTAGAAGAGGACTGACACTATAAGTTTCAATGATTTGAACCTCTCCTGTGAGTCCAGTTTTTGACTCCAATGCTTCACTTCAGGTTTACTGTATACCTTTTACTTTCTTATTGACGATGAAACACAGAAATTGCATCCGAATTTAATACAAATGGCACAATGCCGACTTGAGTGCAAGAGGACTGACTAACTTTCTATTATTTGAACCTCTCCTGCGAGTCCAGTTTTAAATTCCGATGCTTCACTTCAGGTTTACTGTATCTTTTGGATCTTCTTATTGACGATGAAGCACAGAAATTGCATCCGAATTTAATACAAAAGGCACAATGACGACTTAAGTAGAAGAGGACTGACACTCTAAGTTTCTATGATATGAATCTCTCCTGTGAGTCCAGTTTTTGACTCCAATGCTTCACTTCAGGTTTACTGTATACCTTGGACAATCTTATTGACGATGAAACACAGATATTGCATCCGAATTTAATACAAAAGTCACAATGCCGACTTAAGTACAAGAGGACTGACACTCTAACTTTCTATGATTTGAACCTCTTCTGTGAGTCCAGTCTTAGATTCCGATGCTTCACTTCAGGTTTTTTGTATACCTTTTACTTTCTTATTGACGATGAAACACAGAAATTGCATCCGAATTTAATACAAAAGACACAATGCCGACTTTAGTGCAAGAGTACTGACTCTCTATCTTTCTATGATTTGAACGTCTCCTGCGATTCCAGTTACCGATTCCGATGCTTCAAGTCAGGTTTACTGTATACCTTGGCCCTTCTTATTGACGATGTAACACAGACATTGCATCCGAATTTAATACAAAAGGCACAATGCCGACTTAAGTGCAAGAGGACTGACACTCTAGCTTTCTATGATATGAACCTCTCCTGTGAGTCCAGTTTCAGATTCCGATGCTTCACTTCAGGCTTACTGTACCCTTTGGAACTTCTTATTGACGTTGAAACACAGAAATTGCATCCGAATTTAATACAAAAGGCACAATGCCGACTTAAGTACAAGAAGACTGACACTCTAACTTTCTTTGTTTTAAACCTCTCCTTTGAGTTCAGTTTTACATTCCGATGTTTCACTTCAGGTCTACTGTATTCCTAAGACCTTCTTATTGACGTTGAAACACAGATATTGCATCCGAATTTAATACATACACACAATGACGACTTCTGATTTGAACCCCTCCTGTGAGTCCAGTTTCTGACTCCGATGCTTCACTTCAGGTTTACTGTATACCTTGGACCATCTTGTTGACAATGTAACACAGATATTGCATCCGAATTTAATACAAAAGTCACAATGCCGACTTAAGTACATGAGGACTGACACTCTAACTTTCTATGATTTGAACCTCATCTGTGAGTCCAGTTTTAGATTCCGATGCTTCACGTCAGGTTTACTGTATACCTTTTACCTTCTTATTGACGTTGAAACACAGAAATTGCACCCGAATTTAATACAAAAGGCACAATGCCGACTTAAGTGCAAGAGGACTGACACTCTAACTTTCTATGATTTGAACCTCTCCTGCGAGTCCAGTTTAAGATTCCGATGCTTCACTTCAGGTTTACTGTATACCTTGGACCTTCTTATTGACGATGTAACACAGAAATTGCATCCGAATTTAATACAAAAGGCACAATGCCGACTTAAGTGCAAGAGGACTGACTCTCTAATATTCTATGATTTCAACCTCTCCTGTGAGTCCAGGTTCAGATTCCGATGCTTCACTTCAGGTTTACTGTACCCTTTGGACCTTCTTATTGACGATGAAACACAGAAATTGCATCTGAATTTAATACAAAAGGCACAATGCCGACTTGAGTGCAAGTGGACTGACTCTCTAACTTTCTATGATTTGAACGTCTCCTGCGAGTATAGTTTCAGATTCCGATGCTTCACGTCAGGTTTACTGTATACCTTGGTCCTTCTTATTGACGATGAAACACAGAAATTTCATCCGAATTTAATACAAAAGGCACAAAGCCGATTTATGTACAGAAGGACTGACACTCTAACTCTCTATGATTTGAACCTCTCCTGTGAGTCCAGTTTTAGATTCCGATGCTTCACTACAGGTTTATGGTATACCTTGGACCTCCTTATTGACGATGAAACACAGAAAATGCATCCGAATTTAATACAAAATGCACAATGCCGACTTATGTACAAGAGGACAGACACTCTAACTTTCTATGATTTGAACCTCTCCAGTGAGTCCGGTTTTAGATTCCGATGCTTCACTTCAGGTTTACTGTATCCCTTGGACCATCTTATTGACGATGAAGCACATAAATTGCATCCGAATTTAATACAAAAGGCACAATGCCGACTTGAGTGCAAGTGGACTGACTCTCTAACTTTCTATGATTTGAACGTCTCCTGCGAGTATAGTTTCAGATTCCGATGCTTCACGTCAGGTTTACTGTATACCTTGGTCCTTCTTATTGACGATGTAACACAGACATTGCATCCGAATTTAAAAAAAAAGGCACAATGCCGACTTAAGTGCAAGAGGACTGAGACTCTAACTTTCTATGATTTGAACCACTCCTGTGAGTCCAGTTTCAGATTCCGATGCTTCACTTCAGGCTTACTGTACCCTTTGGACCTTCTTATTGACGATGAAGCACAGAAATTGCATCCGAATTTAATTCAAAATGCACAATGACGACTTAAGTACAAGAGGACTGACATACTAACTTTCTATGATTTCAACCTCTCCTGTGAGTCCAGTTTCAGATTCCGATGCTTCACTTCAGGCTTACTGTACCCTTTGGACCTTCTTATTGACGTTGAAACACATAAATTGCATCCGAGTTTATTACAAAAGCCACAACGACGACTTAAGTGCAAGAGGACTGAGACTCTAACTTTCTATGATTTGAACCTCTCTTGTGAGTCCAGTTTTAGATTCCGATGCTTCACTTCAGGTTTACTGTATACCTTGGACCTTCTTATTGACGATGAAACACAGAAATTGCATCCGAATTTAATACAAAAGGCACAATGCCGACATAAGTGCAAGAGGACTGACACTCTGACTTTCTATGATTTGAACCTCTCCTGTGAGTCCAGTTTTAGATTCCGATGCTTCACTTCAGGTTTACTGTATCCCTTGGACCATCTTATTGACGATGAAGCAAATAAATTGCATCCGAATTTAATACAAAAGGCACAATGCCGACTTAAGTACTAGAGGACTGACACTCTAACTTTCTTTGATTTAAACCTCTCCTTTGAGTCCAGTTTTTGATTCCGATGCTTCACTTCAGGTCTACTGTATTCCTAGGTTCTTCTTATTGACGTTGAAACACAGAAATTGCATCCGAATTTAATACAAAAGGCACAATGACGACTTAAGTAGAAGAGGACAGACACTATAAGTTTCAATGATTTGAACCTCTCCTGTGAGTCCAGTTTTTGACTCCAATGCTTCACTTCAGGTTTTCTGTATACCTTTTACTTTCTTATTGACGATGAAACACAGAAATTGCATCCGAATTTAATACAAAAGGCACAATGCCGACATAAGTGCAAGAGGACTGACACTCTGACTTTCTATGATTTGAACCTCTCCTGTGAGTCCAGTTTTAAATTCCGATGCTTCACTTCAGGTTTACTGTATCTTTTGGATCTTCTTATTGACGATGAAGCACAGAAATTGCATCCGAATTTAATACAAAATGCACAATGACGACTTAAGTACAAGAGGACTGACATTCTAACCTTCTATGATTTCAACCTCTCTTGTGAGTCCAGTTTTAGATTCCGATGCTTCACTTCAGGTCTACTGTATTCCTAGGACCTTCTTATTGACGTCGAAACACAGATGTTGCATCCGAATTTAATACATAAGGCACAATGACGACTTAAGTAGAAGAGGACTGACACTCTAAGTTTCTGTGATTTGAACCTCTCCTGTGAGTCCAGTTTTTGACTCCGATGCTTCACTTCAGGTTTACTGTATACCTTGGACCATCTTATTGACGATGAAACACAGATATTGCATCCAATATTAATACAAAAGTCACAATGCCGACTTAAGTACAAGAGGACTGACACTCTAACTTACTATGATTTGAACCTCTTCTGTGCGTCCAGTTTTAGATTCCGATGCTTCACTTTAGGTTTACTGTATACCTTTTACCTTCTTATTGACGATGAAACACAGAAATTGCATCCGAATTTAATACAAAAGGCACAATGATGATTTAAGTGCAAGAGGACTGACACTTTAACTTTCTATGATTTGAACCTCTCCTGCGAGTCCAGTTTTAGATTCCGATGCTTCACTTCGGGTTTACTGTATCTTTTGGATCTTCTTATTGACGATGAAGCACAGAAATTGCATCCGCATTTAATACAAAATTCACAATGACGACTTAAGTACAAGAGGACTGACATTCTAACTTTCTATGATTTCAACCTCTCCTGTGAGTCCAGTTTCAGATTCCGATGCTTCACTTCAGGTTTACTGTACCCTTTGGACCTTCTTATTGACGTTGAAACACAGAAATTGCATCCGAGTTTAATACAAAAGCCACAATGACGACTTACGTAGAAGAGGACTGACAATCTCACTTTCTATGATTCGAACCTCTCCTGTGAGTCCAGTTTTAGATTCCGATGCTTCACTTCAGGTTTACTGTATACCTTGGACCTTCTTATTGACGATGAAACACAAAAATTGCATCCGAATTTAATACAAAAGGCACAATGCCGACTTGAGTGCAAGAGGACTGACTCTCTAACTTTCTATGATTTGAACGTCTCCTGCGAGTCCAGTTTCAGATTCCGATGCTTCACGTCAGGTTTACTGTATACCTTGGCCCTTCTTATTGACGATGTAACACAGACATTGCATCCGAATTTAATACAAAAGGCACAATGCCGACTTAAGTACAAGAAGACTGACACTCTAACTTTCTTTGCTTTAAACCTCTCCTTTGAGACCAGTTTTAGATTCCGATGTTTCACTTCAGGTCTACTGTATTCCTAAGACCTACTTATTGACGTTGAACCACAGAAATTGCATCCGAATTTAATAGAAAATGCACAATGACGACTTATGATTTGAACCCCTCCTGTGAGTCCAGTTTTTGACTCCGATGCTTCACTTCAGGTTTACTGTATACCTTGGACCATCTTATTGACGATGAAACACAGATATTTCATCTGAATTTAATACAAAAGTCACAATGCCGACTTAAGTACAAGAGGACTGACACTCTAACTTTCTATGATTTGAACCTCTTCTGTGAGTCCAGTTTTAGATTCCGATGCTTCACTTCAGGTTTACTGTATACCTTTTACCTTCTTATTGACGATGAAACACAGAAATTGCATCCGAATTTAATACATAAGGCACAATGCCGACTTAAGTGCAAGAGGACTTACACTCTAACTTTCTATGATTTGAACCTCTCCTGCGAGTCCAGTTTTAGATTCCGTTGCTTCACTTCAGGTTTACTGTATCTTTTGGATCTTCTTATTGACGATGAAGCACAGATATTGCATCCGAATTTAATTGAAAATGCACAATGACGACTTAAGTACAAGAGGACTGACATTCTAACTTTCTATGATTTCAACCTCTCCTGTGAGTCCAGTTTCAGATTCCGATGCTTCACTTCAGGCCTACTGTACCCTTTGGACCTTCTTATTGACGTTGAAACACAGAAATTGCATCCGAGTTTAATACAAAAGCCACAACGACGACTTAAGTGGAAGAGGACTGACACTCTCACTTTCTATGATTTGAACCTCTCCTGTGAGTCCAGTTTTAGATTCCGATGCTTCACTTCAGGTTTACTGTATACCTTGGACCTTCTTATTGACGTTGAAAGACAGAAATTGCATCCGAATTTAATACAAAAGGCACAATGCCGACTTAAGTGCAAGAGGACTGACACTCTAACTTTCTATGATTTGAACCTCTCCTGTGAGTCCAGTTTTAGATTCCGATGCTTCACTTCAGGTTTACTGTATCCCTTGGACCATCTTATTGACGATGAAGCAAATAAATTGCATCCGAATTTAATACAAAAGGCACAATGCCGACTTAAGTACTAGAGGACGGACACTCTAACTTTCTTTGATTTAAACCTCTCCTTTGAGTCCAGTTTTTGATTCCGATGCTTCACTTCAGGTCTACTGTATTCCTAGGTTCTTCATATTGACGTTGAAACACAGAAATTGCATCCGAATTTAATACAAAATGCACAATGACGACTTAAGTAGAAGAGGACTGACACTATAAGTTTCAATGATTTGAACCTCTCCTGTGAGTCCAGTTTTTGACTCCAATGCTTCACTTCAGGTTTTCTGTATACCTTTTACTTTCTTATTGACGATGAAACACAGAAATTGCATCCGAATTTAATACAAATGGCACAATGCCGACTTGAGTGCAAGAGGACTGACTAACTTTCTATTTTTTGAACCTCTCCTGCGAGTCCAGTTTTAAATTCCGATGCTTCACTTCAGGTTTACTGTATCTTTTGGATCTTCTTATTGACGATGAAGCACAGAAATTGCATCCGAATTTAATACAAAATGCACAATGACGACTTAAGTACAAGAGGACTGACATTCTAACTTTCTATGATATCAACCTCTCTTGTGAGTCCAGTTTTAGATTCCGATGCTTCACTTCAGGTCTACTGTATTCCTAGGACCTTCTTATTGACGTCGAAATACAGATGTTGCATCCGAATTTAATACGTAAGGCACATTGACGACTTAAGTAGAAGAGGACTGACACTCTAAGTTTCTGTGATTTGAACCTCTCCTGTGAGTCCAGTTTTTGACTCCGATGCTTCACTTCAGGTTTACTGTATACCTTGGACATTCTTATTGACGATGAAACACAGATATTGCATCCAATATTAATACAAAAGTCACAATGCCGACTTAAGTACAAGAGGACTGACACTCTAACTTACTATGATTTGAACCTCTTCTGTGCGTCCAGTTTTAGATTCCGATGCTTCACTTTAGGTTTACTGTATACCTTTTACCTTCTTATTGACGATGAAACACAGAAATTGCATCCGAATTTAATACAAAAGGCACAATGCCGACTTAAGTGCAAGAGGACTGACACTTTAACTTTCTATGATTTGAACCTCTCCTGCGAGTCCAGTTTTAGATTCCGATGCTTCACTTCAGGTTTTCTGTATCTTTTGGATCTTCTTATTGACGATGAAGCACAGAAATTGCATCCGAATTTAATACAAAATTCACAATGACGACTTAAGTACAAGAGGACTGACATTCTAACTTTCTATGATTTCAACCTCTCCTGTGAGTCCAGTTTCAGATTCCGATGCTTCACTTCAGGTTTACTGTACCCTTTGGACCTTCGTATTGACGTTGAAACACAGAAATTGCATCCGACTTTAATACAAAAGCCACAATTACGACTTACGTAGAAGAGGACTGACAATCTCACTTTCTATGATTCGAACCTCTCCTGTGAGTCCAGTTTTAGATTCCGATGCTTCACTTCAGGTTTACTGTATACCTTGGACCTTCTTATTGACGATGAAACACAAAAATTGCATCCGAATTTAATACAAAAGGCACAATGCCGACTTAAGTGCAAGATGACTGACACTCTAACTTTCTATGATTTGAACCTCTCCTGTGAGTCCAGTTATAGATTCCGATGCTTCACATCGGGTTTACTGTATCCCTTGGATCTTCTTATTGACGATGAAGCACAGAAATTGCATCCGAATTTAATACAAAAGGCACAAAGCCGATTTATGTACAAAAGGACTGACACTCTAGCTCTCTATGATTTGAACCTCTCCTGTGAGTCCAGTTTTAGATTCCGATGCTTCACTACAGGTTTATGGTATACCTTGGACCTTCTTATTGACGATGAAACACAGAAATTGCATCCGAATTTAATATAAAATGCTCAGAGCCGACTTATGTACAAGAGGACAGACACTCGAACTTTCTATGATTTGAACCTCTCCTGTGAGTCCGGTTTTAGATTCCGATGCTTCACTTCAGGTTTACTGTATCCCTTGGACCATCTTATTGACGATGAAGCACATAAATTGCATCCGAATTTAATACAAAAGGCACAATGCCGACTTAAGTACAAGAGGACTGACACTCTAACTTTCTATGATTTCAACCTCTCCTTTGAGTCCAGTTTTAGATTCCGATGCTTCACTTCAGGTTTACTGTATCCTTTGGACCTTCTTGTTGACGATGAAACACAGAAATTGCATCTGAATGTAATACAAAAAGCACAATGCCGACTTATGTACAAGAGGACTGACACTCTAACTTTCTATGATTTGAACCTCTCCTGTGAGTCCAGTTTTGGATTCCGATGCTTCACTTCAGGTTTACTGTATACCTTGGACCTTCTTATTGACGATGAAGCACAGAAATTGCATCCGAATTTAATTCAAAATGCACAGTGATGACTTAAGTACAAGAGGACTGACATTCTAACTTTCTATGATTTCAACCTCTCCTGTGAGTCCAGTTTCAGATTCCGATGATTCACTTCAGGCTTACTGTACCCTTTGGACCTTCTTATTGACGTTGAAACACAGAAATTGCATCCGAGTTTAATACAAAAGCCACAACGACGACTTAAGTGGAAGAGGACTGACACTCTCACTTTCTATGATTTGAACCTCTCCTGTGAGTCCAGTTTTAGATTCCGATGCTTCACTTCAGGTTTACTGTATACCTTGGACCTTCTTATTGACGATGAAACACAGAAATTGCATCCGAATTTAATACAAAAGGCACAATGCCGACTTAAGTGTAAGAGGACTGACACTCTAACTTTCTATGATTTGAACCTCTCCTGTGAGTCCAGTTTTACATTCCGATGCTTTACTACAGGTTTATGGTATACCTTGGACCTTCTTATTGACGATGAAACACAGAAATTGCATCCGAATTTAATACAAAATGCACAATGCCGACTTATGTACAAGAGGACAGACACACTAACTTTCTATGATTTGAACCTCTCCTGTGAGTCCAGTTTTGCATTTCGATGCTTCACTTCAGGTTTACTGTATACCTTGGACCTTCTTATTGACGATGAAACACAGAAATTGCATCCGAATTGTATACAAATAGCACAATGCCGACTTAAGTACAAGAGGACTGACACTCTAACTTTCCATGATTTGAACCTCTCCTGTGAGAACAGTTTTAGATTACGATGCTTCACTTCAAGTTTACTGTATCCCATGGACCTTCTTATTGACGATGAAGCACAGAAATTGCATCCGAATTTAATACAAAAGGCACAATGACGACTTAAGTACACGAGGACTGACACTCCAAATTTCTATGATTTCAACCTATCCTGTGAGTCCAGTTTTAGATTCCGACGCTTCACTTCAGGTTTACTGTATCCCTTGGATCTTCTTATTGACGATGAAGCACAGAATTTGCATCCGAATTTAACACAAAAGGCACAATGACGACTTAAGTAGAAGAGGACTGTCTCTCTAATATTCTATGATTTGACCCTCTCCTGTGAGTCCAGTTTCAGATTCCGATGCTTCACTTCCGGTTTACTGTACCCTTTGGACCTTTTTATTGACGATGAAACACAGAAATTGCATATGAATTTAATACAAAAGCCACAATGACGACTTAAGTATAAGGGGACTGACACTCTAACTTTCTATGATTTGAACCTCTCCTGTGAGTCCGGTTTTAGATTCCGATGCTTCACTTCAGGTTTACTGTATCCCTTGGACCATCTTATTGACGATGAAGCAAATAAATTGCATCCGAATTTAATACAAAAGGCACAATGCCGACTTAAGTACTAGAGGACTGACACTCTAACTTTCTTTGATTTAAACCTCTCCTTTAAGTCCAGTTTTAGATTCCGATGCTTCACTTCAGGTCTACTGTATTCCTAGGACCTTCTTATTGACGTTGAAACACAGAAATTGCATCCGAATTTAATACAAAAGGCACAATGACGACTTAAGTAGAAGAGGACTGACACTATAAGTTTCAATGATTTGAACCTCTCCTGTGAGTCCAGTTTTTGACTCCAATGCTTCACTTCGGGTTTACTGTATACCTTTTACTTTCTTATTGACGATGAAACACAGAAATTGCATCCGAATTTAATACAAATGGCACAATGTCGACTTGAGTGCAAGAGGACTGACTAACTTTCTATTATTTGAACCTCTCCTGCGAGTCCAGTTTTAAATTCCGATGCTTCACTTCAGGTTTACTGTATCTTTTGGATCTTCTTATTGACGATGAAGCACAGAAATTGCATCCGAATTTAATACAAAATGCACAATGACGACTTAAGTACAAGAGGACTGACATTCTAACTTTCTATGATTTCAACCTCTCCTGTGAGTCCAGTTTTAGATTCCGATGCTTCACTTCAGGTCCACTGTATTCCTAGGACCTTCTTATTGACGTTGAAACGCAGAAATTGCATCCGAATTTAATACATAAGGCACAATGACGACTTAAGTAGAAGAGGACTGACACTCTAAGTTTCTATGATTTGAACCTATCCTGTGAGTCCAGTTTTTGACTCCGATGCTTCACTTCAGGTTTACTGTATACCTTGGACCATCTTATTGACGATGAAACACAGAAATTGCATCCGAATTTAATACAAAAGGCACAATGCCGACTTAAGTGCAAGAGGACTGACACTTTAACTTTCTATGATTTGAACCTCTCCTGCGAGTCCAGTTTTAGATTCCGATGCTTCACTTCAGGTTTACTGTATCTTTTGGATCTTCTTATTGACGATGAAGCACAGAAATTGCATCCGAATTTAATACAAAATTCACAATGACGACTTAAGTACAAGAGGACAGACATTCTAACTTTCTATGATTTCAACCTCTCCTGTGATTCCAGTTTCAGATTCCGATGCTTCACTTCAGGTTTACTGTAACCTTTGGACCTTCTTATTGACGTTGAAACACAGAAATTGCATCCGAGTTTAATACAAAAGCCACAATGACGACTTACGTAGAAGAGGACTGACACTCTCACTTTCTATGATTCGAACCTCTCCTGTGAGTCCAGTTTTAGATTCCGATGCTTCACTTCAGGTTTACTGTATACCTTGGACCTTCTTTTTGACGATGAAACACAGAAATTGCATCCGAATTTAATACAAAAGGCACAATGCCGACTTAAGTGCAAGATGACTGACACTCTAACTTTCTATGTTTTGAACCGCTCCTGTGACTCCAGTTTTAGATTCCGATGCTTCACTTCAGGTTTACTGTATCCCTTGGATCTTCTTATTGACGATGAAGCACAGATATTGCATCCGAATTTAATACAAAAGGCACAAAGCCGATTTATGTACAAAAGGACTGACACTCTAACTCTCTATGATTTGAACCTCTCCTGTGAGTCCAGTTTTAGATTCCGATGCTTCACTACAGGTGTATGGTATACCTTGAACCTTCTTATTGACGATGAAACACAGAAATTGCATCCGAATTTAATATAAAATGCTCAGTGCCGACTTATGTACAAGAGGACAGACACTCTAACTTTCTATGATTTGAACCTCTCCTGTGAGTAAGGTTTTAGATTCCGATGCTTCACTTCAGGTTTACTGTATCCCTTGGACCATCTTATTGACGATGAAGCACATAAATTGCATCCGAATTTAATACAAAAGGCACAATGCCGACTTAAGTACAAGAGGACTGACACTCTAACTTTCTATGATTTCAACCTCTCCTTTGAGTCCAGTTTTAGATTCCGATGCTTCACTTCAGGTTTTCTGTATCCTTTGGACCTTCTTGTTGACGATGAAACACAGAAATTGCATCTGAATGTAATACAAAAGGCACAATGCCGACTTATGTACAAGAGGACTGACACTCTAACTTTCTATGATTTGAACCTCTCCTGTGAGTCCAGTTTTGGATTTCGATGCTTCACTTCAGGTTTACTGTATACCTTGGACCTTCTTATTGACGATGAAACACAGAAATTGCATCCGAATTGTATACAAATAGCACAATGCCGACTTAAGTACAAGAGGACTGACACTCTAACTATCTATGATTTGAACCTCCCCTGTGAGAACAGTTTTAGATTCCGATGCTTCACTTCAGGTTTACTGTATCCCTTGGATCTTCTTATTGACAATGAAGCACAGAAATTGCATCCGAATGTAATACAAAATTCACAATGACTACTTAAGTACAAGAGGACTGACATTCTAACTTTCTATGATTTCAACCTCTCCTGTGTGTCCTGTTTCAGATTCCGATGCTTCACTTCAATTTTACTGTACCCTTTGGACCTTCTTATTGACGTTGAAAGACAGAAATTGCATCCGAGTTTAATACAAAAGCCACAATGACGACTTACGTAGAAGAGGACAGACACTCTCACTTTCTATGATTTGAACCTCTCCTGTGAGTCCAGTTTTAGATTCCGATGCTTCACTTCAGGTTTACTGTATACCTTGGACCTTCTAATTAACGATGAATCACAGAAATTGCATCCGAATTTAATACAAATGGCACAATGCCGACTTAAGTGCAAGATGACTGACACTCTAACTTTCTATGATTTGAACCTCTCCTGTGAGTCCGGTTTTAGATTCCGATGCTTCATTTCAGGTTTACTGTATCCCTTGGACCATCTTATTGACGATGAAGCACATAAATTGCATCCGAATTTAATACAAAAGGCACAATGCCGACTTAAGTACAAGAGGACTGACACTCTAACTTTCTATGATTTGAACCTCTCCTGTGAGTCCAGTTTTAGATTCCGATGCTTCACTTCAGGTTTACTGTATCCCTTGGACCTTAGTATTGACGATGAAACACAGAAATTGCATCCGAATTTAATACGAAAGGCACAATGCCGACTTAAGTACAAGAGAAGTGACACTCTAACTTTCTATGATTTGAACCTCACCTGTCATTCTAGTTTTAGTTTCCGATGCTTGACTTCAGGTTTACTGTATACCTTGGACCTTCTTATTGACGATGAAACACAGAAATTTCATCCGAAATTAATACAAAAGGCACAAAGCCGATTTATGTACAAAAGGACTGACACTCTAACTCTCTACGATTTGAACCTCTCCTGTGAGTCCAGTTTTAGATTCCGATGCTTCACTACAGGATTATGGTATACCTTGGACCTTCTTATTGACGATGAAACACAGAAATTGCATCCGAATTTAATACAAAATGCACAATGCCGACTTATGTACAAGAGGACAAACACTCTAACCTTCTGTGATTTGAACCTCTCCTGTGAGTCCGGTTTTAGATTCCGATGCGCCACTTCAGGTTTACTGTATCCCTTGGACCATCTTATTGACGATGAGGCACATAAATTGCATCCGAATTTAATACAAAAGGCACAATGCCGACTTAAGTACAAGAAGACTGACACTCTAACTTTCTTTGATTTAAACCTCTCCTTTGAGTCCAGTTTTAGATTCCAATGCTTCACTTCAGATCTACTGTATTCCTATGACCTTCCTATTGACGTTGAAACACAGAAATTGCATCCGAAATTAATACAAAAGGCACAATGACGACTTAAGTAGAAGAGGACTGACACTCTAAGTGTCTATGATTTGAACCTCTCCTGTGAGTCGAGTTTTTGACTCCGATGCTTCACTTCAGGTTTACTGTATACCCTGGACCATCTTATTGACGATGAAACACAGATATTGCATCTGAATTTAATACAAATTCACAATGCCGACTTAAGTACAAGAGGACTGACTCTCTAACTTTCAATGATTTGAACCTCTTCTGTGGGTCCAGTTTTAGATTCCGATGCTTCACTTCAGGTTTACTGTATACCTTTTACCTTCTTATTGACGATGAAACACAGAAATTGCATCCGAATTTAATACGAAAGGCACAATGCCGACTTGAGTGCAAGAGGACTGACTCTCTAACTTTCTATGATTTCAACCTCTCCTGTGGGACCAGTTTTAGATTCCGATGCTTCACTTCAGGTTTACTGTATCCCTTGGATCTTCTTATGGAGGATGAAGCACAGAAATTGCATCTGTATTTAATACAAAAGCCACAATGACGACTTAAGTACAATGGGACTGACACTCTAACTTTCTATGATTTGAACCTCTCCTGTGAGTCCAGTTTTAGATTCCGACGCTTCACTTCAGATTTACTGTATCCTTTGGACCTTCTAGTTGATGATAAAACACAGAAATTGCATCCGAATTTAATACTAAAGGCACAATGCCGACTTAAGTACATAGGGACTGACACTCTAACTTTCTATGATTTGAACCTCTCCTGTGAGTCCAGTTTTAGATTCCGATGCTTCACTTCAGGTTTACTGTATCCCATGGACCTTCTTATTGACGATGAAGCACAGAAATTGCATCCGAATTTAATACAAAAGGCACAATGGCGACTTAAGTACACGAGGACTGACACTCCAAATTTCTATGATTTGAACCTCTCCTGTGAGTCCAGTTTTAGATTCCGATGCTTCACTTCAGGTTCACTGTATACTTTGGACCTTCTTATTGACGATGATACACAGAAATTTCATCCGAATGTAATACAAAAGGCACAATGCCGACTTATGTACAAGAGGACTCACACTGTAACTTTCTATGATTTGAACCTCTCCTGTGAGTCCAGTTTTGGATTCCGATGCTTCACTTCAGGTTTATGGTATACCTTGGACCTTCTTATTGACAATGAAACACAGAAATTACATCCGAATTTAATACAAAATGCACAATGCCGACTTATGTACAAGAGGAGAGACACTCTAACTTTCTTTGATTTAAACCTATCCTATGAGTCCAGTCTTAGATTCTGATGCTTCACTTCAGGTTTACTGTATACCTTGGAACTTCTTATTGACGATGAAACACAGAAATAGTATCCGAATTTTATACAAAACGCACAATGCCGAATTAAGTGCAAGAGGACTGACACTCTAACTTTCTATGATTTCAACCTCTCCTGTGAGTCCAGTTTAGATTCCGATGCTTCCTTCAGGTTTACTGTATCCTTTGGACCTTCTTATTGACGATGAAACACAGAAATAGCATCCGAATTTAATACAAAAGGCACAATAAAGGCTTAAGTACAAGAGGACTGACACTTTAATTTTCTACGATTTGAACCTCTTCTGTGAGACCAGTTTTAGATTCCGATGCTTCACTGCAGGTTTACTGTATACCTTGAACCCTCTTATTGACGATGAAACACAGAAATTGAATCCGAATTCATTACAAAAGTTATAATGCCGACTTAAGTACAAGAGGACAGACACTCTAACATTCTTTGACTTAAATCCCTCCTGTGAGTCCAGTTTTAGATTCCGATTCTTCACTTCAGGTTTACTGTATCCCTTGGACCTTCTTATTGACGATGAAACACAGAAATTACATCCAAATTTAATACGAAAGGCAGAATGCAGACTTAAGTACAAGAGGACTGACACTCTAACTTTCTATGATTTGAACCTCTCCTGTGAGTCCAGTTTTAGACTCCGATGCTTCAGTTCAGGTTTACTGTATACCTTAGACCTTCTTATTGACGATGAAGCACAGAAATTGCATCCGAATTTAATACAAAAGGCACAATGCCGACTTAGGTACAAGAGGACTGACACTCTAATTTCTATGATTTGATCCTGTCCTGTGAGTCCAGTTTTAGATTCCGATGCTTCACTTCAGGTTTACTGTATACCTTGGACCTTCTTATTGTCGATGAAACACAGAAATTGCATCTGAATTTAATGCCAAATGCACAATGCCGACTTAAGTACAAGAGAATTGACACACTAACATTCTTTGATTTAAACCTCTCCTGTGAGTACAGTTTTAGATTCCGATGCTTCACTTCAGGTTTACTGTATCCCTTGGACCTTCTTATTCACGACGAAACACAGAAATAGCATCCGAATTTAATACAAAAGGCACAATAAAGGCTTAAGTACAAGAGGACTGACACTTTAATTTTCTATGATTTGACCTTCTCCTATGAGTCCAGTTTTAGATTCAGATGCTTCACCTCAGGTTTACTGTATACCTTGGACCTTCTTATTGGCTATGAAACACAGAAATTGCATCCGAATTTAATACAAAAGGCACAATGCCGATTTAAGAACATGTGGACTGACATTCTAATTTTCTATGAATTGAACCTCTCCTGTCAGTCCAGTGTTAGATTCCGATGCATCACTTCAGGTTTACTGTATACCTTGGACCTTCTTATTGACGATGAAACACAGAAATTGCATCCGAATTTAATACAAAAGGCACAATGCCGACTTATGTACAAGAGGAACGACACTCTAATTTTCTATGATTTGAGCCTCTCCTGTGAGTTGTGTTTTAGATTCCGATGCTTCACTTCAGGTTTACTGTATCCCTTGGACCTTCTTATTCACGACGAAACACAGAAATAGCATCCGAATTTAATACAAAAGGCACAATAAAGGCTTAAGTACAAGAGGACTGACACTTTAATTTTCTATGATTTGACCTTCTCCTATGAGTCCAGTTTTAGATTCAGATGCTTCACCTCAGGTTTACTGTATACCTTGGACCTTCTTATTGGCTATGAAACACAGAAATTGCATCCGAATTTAATACAAAAGGCACAATGCCGATTTAAGAACATGTGGACTGACATTCTAATTTTCTATGAATTGAACCTCTCCTGTCAGTCCAGTGTTAGATTCCGATGCATCACTTCAGGTTTACTGTATACCTTGGACCTTCTTATTGACGACGAAAAACAGAAATTGCATCCGAATTTAATACAAAAGGCACAATGCCGACTTAAGTACAAGAGGACTGACGCTCTAACTTTCTACGAATTCAACCTCTCCTGTAGGACCAGTTTTAGATTCCGATGCTTTACTGCAGGTTTACTGTATACCTTGAACCTTCTTATTGACGATGAAACACAGAAATTGCATCCGAATTTAATACAAAAGGCACAATGCCAAAATAACTACAAGAGGACAGACACTCTAAATTTCTTTGAATTAATTCTCTCCTGTGAGTCCAGTTTTAGATTCCGGATCTTCACTTCAGGTTTACTGTATCCCTTGGACCTTCTTATTGACGATGAAACACAGAGATTGCATCCGAATTTAATACGAAAGGCACAATACAGACTTAAGTACTAGAGGACAGACACTCTAACTTACTATGATTTAAACCTCTCCTGTGAGTCCAGTTTTAGACTCCGATGCTTCTGTTCTGGTTTACTGTATACCTTGGACCCTCTTATTGACGATGAAACACACAAATTGCATCCGAATTTAATACAAAAGTCACAATGCCGACTTAAGTACAAGAGGACTGACACTCTAACTTTCTATGATTTGAACCTCTCCTGTGAGTCCAGTTTTAGACTCCGATGCATCACTTCAGGTTTACTGTATACCTTGGCCTTCTTATTGACGATAAAGCACAGAAATTGCATCCGAATTTAATACAAAAGGCACAATGCCGACTTAAGTACAAGAGGACTGACACTCTTACTTTCTATTTTTTGACCTTCTCCTATGAGTCCAGTTATAGATTCCGATGCTTCACCCCAGGTTTACTGTATACCTTGGACCTTCTTATTGGCGATGAAACACAGAAATTCCATCCGAATTTAATACAAAAGGCACAATGCCGACTTAAGTACAAGAGGACTGACACTCTAACTTTCTATGATTTGAACCTCTCCTGTGAGTTGAGTTTTAGATTCCGATGCTTCACTTCAGGTTTACTGTATACCTGGGACCTTCTTATTGATGATCCAACACAGAAATTGCATCCGAATTTAACACAAAAGGCACAATGCCGACTTAAGTAGAAGAGGACTGACACTCTAACTTTCTATGATTTGACCTTCTCCTATGAGTCCAGTTATAGATTCCGATGCTTCACCCCAGGTTTACTGTATACCTTGGACCTTCTTATTGGCGATGAAACACAGAAATTGCATCCGAATTTAATACAAAAGGCACAATGCCGACTTAGGTACAAGAGGACTGACACTCTAACTTTCTATGATTTGAACCTCTCCTCTGAGTCCAGTTTTAGATTCCGATGCATCACTTCAGGTTTACTGTATACCTTGGACCATCTTATTGACGATGAAACACAGAATTTGCATCGGAATTTAATACAAAAGGCACAATGCCGACTTAAGTACAAGAGGACTGACACTCTAACTTTCTATGATTTCAACCTCTCCTGTGAGTCCAGTTTTAAATTCCGATGCTTCACTTCAGGTTTACTGTATCCTTTGGACCTTCTTATTGACGATGTAACACAGAAAACTGCATACGAATTTAATACTAAAGGCACAATGCCGACGTAAGTACAAGGGGACTGACACTCTAACTTTCTATGATTTGAACTTCTCCTGTGCGTCCAGTTTTAGATTCCGATGCTTCACTTCAGGTTTACTGTATACCTTGGACCTTCTTATTGACGATGAAACACAGAAATTGCATCCGAATTTAATACAAAAGGCACAATGCCGACTTATGTACAAGAGGAATGACACTCTAATTTTCTATGATTTGAGCCTCTCCTGTGAGTTGTGTTTTAGATTCCGATGCTTCACTTCAGGTTTACTGTATACCTGGGACCGTCTTATTGATGATCCAATACAGAAATTGCATCCGAATTAAATACAAAAGGCACAATGCCGACTTAAGTAGAAGAGGACTGACACTCCAACTTCCTATGATTTGAACCTCTTCTGTGAGTCCAGTTTTAGATTCCGATGCTTCACTTCAAATTTACTGTATCCCTTGGACCTACTTATTGACGATGAAAAACAGAAATTGCTTCCGAATTTAATACAAAAGTCACAATGCCGACTTATGTATAACAGGACCGACACTTTACCATTCTATGATTTGAACCTCTCCTGTGAGTCCAGTTTTCGATTCTGATGCTTCACTTCGGGTTTACTGTATCCCTTGGACCTTCTTATTGACGATGAAGCACAGAAATTGCATCCGAATTTAATACAAAAGGCACAATGACGACTTAAGTACAAGAGGACTGACACTCCAACTTTCTATGATTTCATCCTCTCCTGTGAGTCCAGTTTTAGATTCCAATGCTTCACTTCAAATTTACTGTATCCCTTGGACCTACTTATTGACGATGAAAAACAGAAATTGCATCCGAATTTAATACAAAAGGCACAATGCCGACTTAAGTACAAGAGGACTGACGCTCTAACTTTCTACGAATTCAACCTCTCCTGTAGGACCAGTTTTAGATTCCGATGCTTTACTGCAGGTTTACTGTATACCTTGAACCTTCTTATTGACGATGAAACACAGAAATTGCATCCGAATTTAATACAAAAGGCACAATGCCAAAATAACTACAAGAGGACAGACACTCTAAATTTCTTTGAATTAATTCTCTCCTGTGAGTCCAGTTTTAGATTCCGATTCTTCACTTCAGGTTTACTGTATCCCTTGGACCTTCTTATTGACGATGAAACACAGAGATTGCATCCGAATTTAATACGAAAGGCACAATACAGACTTAAGTACTAGAGGACAGACACTCTAACTTACTATGATTTAAACCTCTCCTGTGAGTCCAGTTTTAGACTCCGATGCTTCTGTTCTGGTTTACTGTATACCTTGGACCCTCTTATTGACGATGAAACACACAAATTGCATCCGAATTTAATACAAAAGTCACAATGCCGACTTAAGTACAAGAGGACTGACACTCTAACTTTCTATGATTTGAACCTCTCCTGTGAGTCCAGTTTTAGACTCCGATGCTTCACTTCAGGTTTACTGTATACCTTGGCCTTCTTATTGACGATAAAGCACAGAAATTGCATCCGAATTTAATACAAAAGGCACAATGCCGACTTAAGTACAAGAGGACTGACACTCTTACTTTCTATTTTTTGACCTTCTCCTATGAGTCCAGTTATAGATTCCGATGCTTCACCCCAGGTTTACTGTATACCTTGGACCTTCTTATTGGCGATGAAACACAGAAATTCCATCCGAATTTAATACAAAAGGCACAATGCCGACTTAAGTACAAGAGGACTGACACTCTAACTTTCTATGATTTGAACCTCTCCTGTGAGTCCAGTTTTAGATTCCGATGCGTCACTTCAGGTTTACTGTATACCTTGGACCTTCTTATTGACGATGAAACACAGAATTTGCATCCGAATTTAATACAAAAGGCACAATGCCGACATAAGTACAAGAGGACTGACACTCTAACTTTCTATGATTTGAACCTCTCCTGTGAGTTGAGTTTTAGATTCCGATGCTTCACTTCAGGTTTACTGTATACCTGGGACCTTCTTATTGATGATCCAACACAGAAATTGCATCCGAATTTAACACAAAAGGCACAATGCCGACTTAAGTAGAAGAGGACTGACACTCTAACTTTCTATGATTTGACCTTCTCCTATGAGTCCAGTTATAGATTCCGATGCTTCACCCCAGGTTTACTGTATTCCTTGGACCTTCTTATTGGCGATGAAACACAGAAATTGCATCCGAATTTAATACAAAAGGCACAATGCCGACTTAGGTACAAGAGGACTGACACTCTAACTTTCTATGATTTGAACCTCTCCTCTGAGTCCAGTTTTAGATTCCGATGCATCACTTCAGGTTTACTGTATACCTTGGACCATCTTATTGACGATGAAAGACAGAATTTGCATCGGAATTTAATACAAAAGGCACAATGCCGACTTAAGTACAAGAGGACTGACACTCTAACTTTCCATGATTTCAACCTCTCCTGTGAGCCCAGTTTTAAATTCCGATGCTTCACTTCAGGTTTACTGTATCCTTTGGACCTTCTTATTGACGATGTAACACAGAAAACTGCATACGAATTTAATACTAAAGGCACAATGCCGACGTAAGTACAAGGGGACTGACACTCTAACTTTCTATGATTTGAACTTCTCCTGTGCGTCCAGTTTTAGATTCCGATGCTTCACTTCAGGTTTACTGTATACCTTGGACCTTCTTATTGACGATGAAACACAGTAATTGCATCCGAATTTAATACAAAAGGCTCAACGCCAACTTAAGTACAAGAGGACTGACATTCTATTTTTCAACGATTTGAACCTCTTCTGTGAGACCAGTTTTAGATTCCGATGCTTCACTGCAGGTTTACTGTATACCTTGAACCCTCTTATTGACGATGAAACACAGAAATTGCATCCGAATTCATTACAAAAGGCATAATGCCGACTTAAGTACAAGAGGACAGACACTCTAACTTTCTTTGACTTAAATCTCTCCCGTGAGTCCAGTTTTAGATTCCGATTCTTCACTTCAGGTTTACTGTATCCCTAGGACCTTCTTATTGACGATGAAACACAGAAATTGCATCCGAATTTAATACGAAAGGCACAATGCAGACTTAAGTACAAGAGGACTGACACTCTAACTTTCTATGATTTGAACCTCTCCTGTAAGTCCAGTTTTAGACTCCGATGCTGCAGTTCAGGTTTACTGTATACCTTGGACCTTCTTATTGACGATGAAGCACAGAAATTGCATCCGAATTTAATACAAAAGGCACAATGCCGACTTAGGTACAAGAGGACTGACACTCTAATTTCTATGATTTGATCCTGTCCTGTGAGTCCAGTTTTAGATTCCGATGCTTCACTTCAGGTTTACTGTATCCTTTGGACCTTCTTATTGTCGATGAAACACAGAAATTGCATCCGACTTTAATACAAAAGGCACAATACCGACTTAAGTACAAGAGGACTGACACTCTAATTTTCTATGATTTGAACCTCTCCTGTGAGTCCAGTCTTAGATTCCGATGCTTCACTTCAGGTTTACTGTATACCTTGCACCTTCTTATTGACGATGAAACACAGAAATTGCATCCGAATTTAATACAAAAGGCACAATGCCGACTTAAGTACAAGAGGACTGACACTCTAACTTTCTATGATTTGAACCTCTCTTGTGAGACCAGTTTTAGATTCCGATGCTTCACTTCAGGTTTACTGTATACCTTGGACCTTCTTATTCACGACGAAACACAGAAATAGCATCCGAATTTAATACAAAAGGCACAATAAAGGCTTAAGTACAAGAGGACTGACACTTTAATTTTCTATGATTTGACCTTCTCCTATGAGTCCAGTTTTAGATTCAGATGCTTCACCTCAGGTTTACTGTATACCTTGGACCTTCTTATTGGCTATGAAACACAGAAATTGCATCCGAATTTAATACAAAAGGCACAATGCCGATTTAAGAACATGTGGACTGACATTCTAATTTTCTATGAATTGAACCTCTCCTGTCAGTCCAGTGTTAGATTCCGATGCATCACTTCAGGTTTACTGTATACCTTGGACCTTCTTATTGACGATGAAACACAGAAATTGCATCCGAATTTAATACAAAAGGCACAATGCCGACTTAAGTACAAGAGGAACGACACTCTAATTTTCTATGATTTGAGCCTCTCCTGTGAGTTGTGTTTTAGATTCCGATGCTTCACTTCAGGTTTACTGTATACCTGGGACCGTCTTATTGATGATCCAATACAGAAATTGCATCCGAATTAAATACAAAAGGCACAATGCCGACTTAAGTAGAAGAGGACTGACACTCCAACTTCCTATGATTTGAACCTCTTCTGTGAGTCCAGTTTTAGATTCCGATGCTTCACTTCAAATTTACTGTATCCCTTGGACCTACTTATTGACGATGGAAAACAGAAATTGCTTCCGAATTTAATACAAAAGTCACAATGCCGACTTATGTATAACAGGACTGACACTTTACCATTCTATGATTTGAACCTCTCCTGTGAGTCCAGTTTTCGATTCTGATGCTTCACTTCGGGTTTACTGTATCCCTTGGACCTTCTTATTGACGATGAAGCACAGAAATTGCATCCGAATTTAATACAAAAGGCACAATGACGACTTAAGTACAAGAGGACTGACACTCCAACTTTCTATGATTTCATCCTCTCCTGTGAGTCCAGTTTTAGATTCCAATGCTTCACTTCAAATTTACTGTATCCCTTGGACCTACTTATTGACGATGAAAAACAGAAATTGCATCCGAATTTAATACAAAAGGCACAATGCTGACTTAAGTACAAGAGGACTGACGCTCTAACTTTCTACGAATTCAACCTCTCCTGTGGGACCAGTTTTAGATTCCGATGCTTTACTGCAGGTTTACTGTATACCTTGAACCTTCTTATTGACGATGAAACACAGAAATTGCATCCGAATTTAATACAAAAGGCACAATGCCAAAATAACTACAAGAGGACAGACACTCTAAATTTCTTTGAATTAATTCTCTCCTGTGAGTCCAGTTTTAGATTCCGATTCTTCACTTCAGGTTTACTGTATCCCTTGGACCTTCTTATTGACGATGAAACACAGAGATTGCATCCGAATTTAATACGAAAAGCACAATGCAGACTTAAGTACCAGAGGACAGACACTCTAACTTACTATGATTTAAACCTCTCCTGTGAGTCCAGTTTTAGACTCCGATGCTTCTGTTCTGGTTTACTGTATACCTTGGACCCTCTTATTGACGATGAAACACACAAATTGCATCCGAATTTAATACAAAAGTCACAATGCCGACTTAAGTACAAGAGGACTGACACTCTAACTTTCTATGATTTGAACCTCTCCTGTGAGTCCAGTTTTAGACTCCGATGCTTCACTTCAAGTTTACTGTATACCTTGGCCTTCTTATTGACGATAAAGCACAGAAATTGCATCCGAATTTAATACAAAAGGCACAATGCCGACTTAAGTACAAGAGGACTGACACTCTTACTTTCTATTTTTTGACCTTCTCCTATGAGTCCAGTTATAGATTCCGATGCTTCACCCCAGGTTTACTGTATACCTTGGACCTTCTTATTGGCGATGAAACACAGAAATTCCATCCGAATTTAATACAAAAGGCACAATGCCGACTTAAGTACAAGAGGACTGACACTCTAACTTTCTATGATTTGAACCTCTCCTGTGAGTCCAGTTTTAGATTCCGATGCGTCACTTCAGGTTTACTGTATGCCTTGGACCTTCTTATTGACGATGAAACACAGAATTTGCATCCGAATTTAATACAAAAGGCACAATGCCGACTTAAGTACAAGAGGACTGACACTCTAACTTTCTATGATTTGAACCTCTCCTGTGAGTTGAGTTTTAGATTCCGATGCTTCACTTCAGGTTTACTGTATACCTGGGACCTTCTTATTGATGATCCAACACAGAAATTGCATCCGAATTTAACACAAAAGGCACAATGCCGACTTAAGTAGAAGAGGACTGACACTCTAACTTTCTATGATTTGACCTTCTCCTATGAGTCCAGTTATAGATTCCGATGCTTCACCCCAGGTTTACTGTATACCTTGGACCTTCTTATTGACGATGAAACACAGTAATTGCATCCGAATTTAATACAAAAGGCTCAACGCCAACTTAAGTACAAGAGGACTGACATTCTATTTTTCAACGATTTGAACCTCTTCTGTGAGCCCAGTTTTAGATTCCGATGCTTCACTGCAGGTTTACTGTATACCTTGAACCCTCTTATTGACGATGAAACACAGAAATTGCATCCGAATTCATTACAAAAGGCATAATGCCGACTTAAGTACAAGAGGACAGACACTCTAACTTTCTTTGACTTAAATCTCTCCTGTGAGTCCAGTTTTAGATTCCGATTCTTCACTTCAGGTTTACTGTATCCCTAGGACCTTCTTATTGACGATGAAACACAGAAATTGCATCCGACTTTAATACAAAAGGCACAATACCGACTTAAGTACAGGAGGACTGACACTCTAATTTTATATGATTTGAACCTCTCCTGTGAGTCCAGTCTTAGATTCCGATGCTTCACTTCAGGTTTACTGTATACCTTGCACCTTCTTATTGACGATGAAACACAGAAATTGCATCCGAATTTAATACAAAAGGCACAATGCCGACTTAAGTACAAGAGGACTGACACTCTAACTTTCTATGATTTGAACCTCTCTTGTGAGACCAGTTTTAGATTCCGATGCTTCACTTCAGGTTTACTGTATACCTTGGACCTTCTTATTGACGATGAAACACAGAAATTGCATCCGAATTTAATGCAAAATGCACAATGCCGACTTAAGTAGAAGAGAATTGACACACTAACATTCTTTGATTTAAACCTCTCCTGTGAGTACAGTTTTAGATTCCGATGCTTCACTTCAGGTTTACTGTATCCCTTGGACCTTCTTATTCACGACGAAACACAGAAATAGCATCCGAATTTAATACAAAAGGCACAATGAAGGCTTAAGTACAAGAGGACTGACACCTTAACTTTCTATGATTTGACTTTCTCCTATGAGTCCAGTTTTAGATTGAGATGCTTCACCTCAGGTTTACTGAATACCTTGGACCTTCTTATTGGCGATGAAACACAGAAATTGCATCCGAATTTAATACAAAAGGCACAATGCCGACTTGAGAACAAGTGGACTGTCACTCTAACTTTCTATGAATTGAACCTCTCCTGTCAGTCCAGTGTTAGATTCCGATGCATCACTTCAGGTTTACTGTATACCTTTGACCTTCTTATTGACGATGAAACACAGAAATTGCATACGAATTTAATACAAAAGGCACAATGCCGACTTAAGTACAAGAGGACTGACACTCTAATTATCTATGATTTGAGCCTCTCCTGTAGGTTGTGTTTTAGATTCCGATGCTTTACTTCAGGTTTACTGTATACCTGGGACCGTCTTATTGATGATCCAACACAGAAATTGCATCCGAATTAAATACAAAAGGCACAATGCCGACTTAAGTAGAAGAGGACTGACACTCCAACTTCCTATGATTTGAACCTCTTCTGTGAGTCCAGTTTTAGATTCCGATGCTTCATTTCAAATTTACTGTATCCCTTGGACCTACTTATTGACGATGAAAAACAGAAATTGCTTTCGAATTTAATACAAAGGTCACAATGCCGATTTATGTATAACAGGACTGACACTCTAACATTCTATGATTTGAACCTCTCCTGTGAGTACAGTTTTCGATTCTGATGCTTCACTTCGGGTTTACTGTATCCCTTGGACCTTCGTATTGACGATGAAGCACAGAAATTGCATCCGAATTTAATACAAAAGGCACAATGCCGACTTAAGTACAAGAGGACTGACACTCCAACTTTCTATGATTTCAACCTCTCCTGTGAGTCCAGTTTTAGATTCCAATGCTTCACTTCAAATTTACTGTATCCCTTGGACCTACTTATTGACGATGAAAAACAGAAATTGAATCCGAATTTAATACAAAAGGCACAATGCCGACTTAAGTACAAGAGGACTGACACTCTAACTTTCTACGAATTCAACCTCTCCTGTGGGACCAGTTTTAGATTTCGATGCTTTACTGCAGGTTTACTGTATACCTTGAACCTTCTTATTGACGATGAAACACAGAAATTGCATCCGAATTTAATACAAAAGGCACAATGCCAACATAAGTACAAGAGGACAGACACTCTAACTTTCTTTGAATTAAATCTCTCCTGTGAGTCCAGTTTTAGATTCCGATTCTTCACTCAGGTTTGCTGTATCCCTTGGACCTTCTTATTGACGATGAAACACAGAGATTGCATCCGAATTTAATACGAAAGGCACAATGCAGACTTAAGTACAAGAGGACTGACACTCTAACTTACTATGATTTAAACCTCTCCTGTGATTCCAGTTTTAGACTCCGATGCTTCTGTTCTGGTTTACTGTATACCTTGGACCCTCTTATTGACGATGAAACACACACATTGCATCCGAATTTAATACAGAAGTCACAATGCCGACATAAGTACAAGAGGACTGACACTCTAACTTTCTATGATTTGAACCTCTCCTGTGAGTCCAGTTTTAGACTCCAATGCTTCACTTCAGGTTTACTGTATACCTTGGACCTTCTTATTGACGATGAAGCACAGAAATTGCATCCGAATTTAATACAAAAGGCTCAATGCCGACTTAAGTACAAGAGGACTGACACTCCAACTTTCTATTTTTTGACCTTCTCCTATGAGTCCAGTTATAGATTCCGATGCTTCACCCCAGGTTTACTGTATACCTTGGACCTTTTTATTGGCGATGAAACACAGAAATTGCATCCAAATTTAATACAAAAGGCACAATGCCGACTTAAGTACAAGAGGACTGACACTCTAACTTTCTATGATTTGAACCTCTCCTGTGAGTCCAGTTTTAGATTCCGATGCATCACTTCAGGTTTACTGTATACCTTGGACCTTCGTATTGACGATGAAACACAGAATTTGCATCCGAATTTAATACAAAAGGCACAATGCCAACTTAAGTACAAGAGGACTGACACTCTAACTTTCTATGATTTGAACCTCTCCTGTGAGTTGAGTTTAGATTCCGATGCTTCACTTCAGGTTTACTGTATACCTGGGACCTTCTTATTGATGATCCAACACAGAAATTGCATCCGAATTTAACACAAAAGGCACAATGCCGACTTAAGTAGAAGAGGACTGACACTCTAACTTTCTATGATTTGACCTTCTCCTATGAGTCCAGTTATAGATTCCGATGCTTCACCCCAGGTTTACTGTATACCTTGGACCTTCTTATTGGCGATGAAACACAGAAATTGCATCCGAATTTAATACAAAAGGCACAATGCCGACATAAGTACAAGAGGACTGACACTCTAACTTTCTATGATTTGAACCTCTCCTCTGAGTCCAGTTTTAGATTCCGATGCATCACTTCAGGTTTACTGTATACCTTGGACCGTCTTATTGACGATGAAACACAGAATTTGCATCGGAATTTAATACAAAAGGCACAATGCCGACTTAAGTACAAGAGGACCGACACTCTAACTTTCTATGATTTGAACCTCTCCTGTGAGTTGGGTTTTAAATTCGGATGCTTCACTTCAGGTTTACTGTATACCTTGGACGTTCTTATTGACGATGAAAAACAGAAATGGCATCCGAATTTAATACAAAAAGCACAAAGCCGACTTATGTATAAGAGGACTGACACTCTAACATTCTATGATTTGAACCTCTCCTGTGAGTCCAGTTTTCGATTCCGATGCTTCACTTCGAATTTACTGTATACCTTGGACCTTCTTATTGACGACGAAGCACAGAAATTGCATCCGAATTTAATACAAAAGGCACAACAACGGCTTCAGTGCAAGAGGACTGACACTCCAACTTTCTACGATTTCAACCTCTCCTGTGAGTCCAGTTTTAGATTCCGATGCTTTACTTCAGGTTCACTGTATACCTTGGACCTTATTGACGATGAAACACAGAAATAGCATCCGAAATGAATACAAAACGCACAACGCCGACTTAAGCACAAGAGGACTGACACTCTAACTTTCTATGATTTGAACCTCTCCTGTGAGTCCAGTAATAGATTCCGATGCTTCACTTCAGGTTTACTGTATACCATGGACCTACTTATTTGCGATGAAGCACAGAAATTGCATCCGAATTTAATACAAAAGTCACAATGACGACTTAAGTTTACGAGGACTGACACTCCAAATTTCTACGATTTCAAACTCTCCTGTGAGTCCAGTTTTAGATTCCGATGCTTCACTTCAGGTTTACTGTATCCCTTGGACCTTCTTATTGACGATGAAACACAGAAATTGCATCCGAATTTAATACAAAAGGCACAATGCCCACTTAAGTACAATAGGACTGACACTCTAACTTTCTATGATTTGAACCTCTCCTGTGAGTCCAGTTTTAGATTCCGATGCTTCACTTCAGGTTTACTGTATACCTTGGACCTTTTTATTGACGATGAAACACCGAAATTTCATCCGAACTTAATACAAAAGGCACAATGCCGACTTATGTACAAGAGGACAGACACTCTAACGTTCTATGATTTCAACCTCTCCTGTGAGTCCAGTTTTTGATTCCGATGCTTCACTTCACGTTTGCTGTATCCCGTGGACCTTCTCATTTACGATGAAGCACAGAAATTGCATCCGAATTTAATACAAAAGTCACAATGCCGACTTAGGTAAGGGAGGACTGACACTCTAACTTTCTTTGATTTGATCCTATCCTGTGAGTGCAGTTTTAGATTCCGATGCTTCACTTCAGGTTTACTGTATCCTTTGGACCTTCTTATTGACGATGAAACACAGAAATTGCATCCGACTTTAATACAAATGAAACAATACCGACTTAAGTACAAGAGGACTGACACTCTAACTTTCTATGATTTGAACCTCTCCTGTGAGTCCAGTTTTAGACTCCTATGCTTCACTTCAGGTTTACTGTAAACCTTGGACCTTCTTATTGACGATGAAACACAGAAATCGCATCCGAATTTGATACAAAAGGCACAATGCCGACTTAAGTACAAGAGGACAGACACTCTAACTTTCTATGATTTGAACCTCTCCTGTGAGTCCAGTCTTAGACTCCGATGCTTCAGTGCAGGTTTACTGTATACCTTGGACCTTCTTATTGACGATGAAGCACAGAAATTGCATCCGAATTTAATACAAAAGGCACAATGCTGACTTAAGTACAAGAGGACTGACACTCTAACTTTCTATGATTTGACCTTTTCCTATGAGTCCAGTTATAGATTCCGATGTTTCACCCTAGGTTTACTGTATAACTTGGACCTTCATATTGGCGATGAAACACAGAAATTGCATCCGAATTTAATACAAAGGGCACAATGCCGACTTAAGTACAAGAGGACTGACCAACTTTCTATGATTTGAACCTCTCCTGTGAGTCAGTTTCAGATTCCGATGCATCACTTCAGGTTTACTGTATACCTTGGACCTTTTTATTGACGATGAAACACAGAATTTGCATCCGAATTTAATACAAAAGGCACAATGCCGACTTAAGTACAAGAGGACTGACACTCTAACTTTCTGTGATTTGAACCTCTCCTGTGAGTTGAGTTTTAGATTCCGATGCTTCCCTTCAGGTTTACTGTATACCTGGGACCTTCTTATTGATGATCCAACACAGAAATTGCATCCGAATTTAAAACAAAAGACACAATGCCGACTTAAGTAGAAGAGGACTGACACTCTAACTTTCTATGATTTGACCTTCTCCTATGAGTCCAGTTATAGATTCCGATGCTTCACCCCAGGTTTACTGTACACCTTGGACCTTCTTATTGGCGATGAAACGCAGAAATTGCATCCGAATTTAATACAAAAGGCACAATGCCGACTTAAGTAAAAGATAACTGACACTCTAACTTTCTATGATTTGAACCTCTCCTGTGAGTCCAGTTTTAGATTCCGATGCATCACTTCAGGTTTACTGTATACCTTGGACCTTCTCATTGACGATGAAACACAGAATTTGCATCCGAATTTAATACAAAAGGCACAATGCCGACATAAGTACAAGAGGATTGACACTCTAACTTTCTATGATTTGAACCTCTCCTGTGAGTCTAGTTTTCGATTCCGGTGCTTCACTTCGGGTTTACTGTATCCCTTGGAACTTCTTATTGACGACGAAGCACAGAAATTGCATCCGAATTTAATACAAAAGGCACAACGACGGCTTCAGTACAAGAGGACTGACACTCCAACTTTCTATGATTTCAACCTCTCCTGTGAGTCCAGTTTTAGATTCCAATGCTTTACTTCAGGTTTACTGTATCCCTTGGACGTACTTATTGACGATGAAAAACAGAAATTGCTTCCGAATTTAATACAAAAGTCACAATGCCGACTTCTGTATAACAGGACTGACCCTCTAACATTCTATGATTTGAACCTCTCCTGTGAGTCCAGTTTTCGACTCCGATGCTTTACTGCAGGTTTACTGTATACCTTGAACCTTCTTATTGACGATGAAACTCAGAAATTGCAACCGAATTTAATACAAAAGGCACAATGCCGACTTAAGTACAAGAGGACTGACACTCTAACTTTCTATGATTTGAACCACTCCTGTGAGTCCAGTTTTAGATTCCGATGCTTCACTTCAGGTTTACTGTATACCTTGGACCTTCTTATTGACGATGAAGCACAGAAATTGCATCCGAATTTAATACAAAAGGCACAATGCCGACTTAAGTACAAGAGGACTGACACTCCAACTTCCTATTTTTTGACCTCCTTCTATGAGTCCAGTTATAGATTCCGATGCTTCACCCCAGGTTTACTGTATACCTTGGACCTTCTTATTGGCGATGAAACACTGAAATTGCAACCGAATTTAATACAAAAGGCACAATGCCGACTTAAGTACAAGAGGACTGACACTCTAACTTTCTATGATTTGAACCTCTCCTGTGAGTCCAGTTTTAGATTCCGATGCATCACTTCAGGTTTACTGTATATCTTGGACCTTCTTATTGACGATGAAACACAGAATTTGCATCCGAATTTAATACAAAAGGCACAATGCCTACTTAAGTACAAAAGGACTGACACTCTAACTTTCTATGATTTGAACCTCTCCTGTGAGTTGAGTTTTAGATTCCGATGCTTCACTTCAGGTTTACTGTATACCTGGGACCTTCTTATTGATGATCCATCACAGAAATTGCATCCGAATTTAACACAAAAGGCACAATGCCGACTTAAGTAGAAGAGGACTGACACTCTAACTTTCTATGATTTGACCTTCTCCTATGAGTCCAGTTATAGATTCCGATGCTTCACCCCAGGTTTACTGTATACCTTTGACCTTCTTATTGGCGATGAAACACAGAAATTGCATCCGAATTTAATACAAAAGGCACAATGCCGACTTAAGTACAAGAGGACTGACACTCTAACCTTTTATGATTTGAACCTCTCCTCTGAGTCCAGTTTTAGATTCAGATGCATCACTTCAGGTGTACAGTATACCTTGGACCGTCTTATTGACGATGAAACACAGAATTTGCATCGGAATTTAATACAAAAGGCACAATGCCGACTAAAGTACAAGAGGACTGACACTCTAACTTTCTATGACTTGAACCTCTCCTGTGAGTTGAGTTTTAGATTCCGTTGCTTCACTTCAGGTTTACTGTATACCTTGGACCTTCTTATTGACGATGAAAAACAGAAATGGCATCCGAATTTAATACAAAAAGCACAATGCCGACTTATGTATAAGAGGACTGACACTCTAACATTCTATGATTTGAACCTCTCCTGTGAGTCCAGTTTTCGATTCCGATGCTTCACTTCGGGTTTACTGTATACCTTGGACCTTCGTATTGACGACGAAGCACAGAAATTGCATCCGAATTTAATACATAAGGCACAACGACGGCTTCAGTGCAAGAGGACTGACACTCCAACTTTCTATGATTTCAACCTCTCCTGTGAGTCCAGTTTTAAATTCCAATGCTTCACTTCAGGTTTACTGTATCCCTTGGACGTACTTACTGACGATGAAACACAGAAATTGCATCCGAATTTAATACAAAAGGCACAATGCCGACTTAAGTACAAGAGGACTGACACTCTAACTATCTATGATTTGAACCTCTCCTGTGAGTCCAGTTTTAGATTCAGATGCTTCACTTTAGGTTTACAGTATACCTTGGACCTTCTTATTGACGATGAAACACAGAAATTGCATCCGAATTTAATACAAAAGGCACAATGCAGACTTAAGTACAAGAGGACTGACACTCTAACTTACTATGATTTAAACCTCTCCTGTGAGTCCAGTTTTAGACTCCGATGCTTCTGTTCTGGTTTACTGTATACCTTGGACCCTCTTATTGACGATGAAACACACACATTGCATCCGAATTTAATACAGAAGTCACAATGCCGACTTAAGTACAAGAGGACTGACACTCTAACTTTCTATGATTTGAACCTCTCCTGTGAGTCCAGTTTTAGACTCCGATGCTTCACTTCAGGTTTACTGTATACCTTGGACCTTCTTATTGACGATGAAGCACAGAAATTGCATCCGAATTCAATACAAAAGGCACAATGCCGACTTAAGTACAAGAGGACTGACACTCCAACTTTCTATTTTTTGACCTTCTCCTATGAGTCCAGTTATAGATTCCGATGCTTCACCCCAGGTTTACTGTATACCTTGGACCTTTTTATTGGCGATGAAACACAGAAATTGCATCCGAATTTAATACAAAAGGCACAATGCCGACTTAAGTACAAGAGGACTGACACTCTAACTTTCTATGATTTGAACCTCTCCTGTGAGTCCAGTTTTACATTCCGATGCATCACTTCAGGTTTACTGTATACCTTGGACCTTCTTATTGACGATGAAACACAGAATTTGCATCCGAATTTAATACAAAAGGCACAATGCCAACTTAAGTACAAGAGGACTGACACTCTAACTTCCTATGATTTGTACCTCTCCTGTGAGTTGAGTTTTAGATTCCGATGCTTCACTTCAGGTTTACTGTATACCTGGGACCTTCTTATTGATGATCCAACAAAGAAATTGCATCCGAATTTAACACAAAAGGCACAATGCCGACTTAAGTAGAAGAGGACTGACACTCTAACTTTCTATGATTTGACCTCCTCCTATGAGTCCAGTTATAGATTCCGATGCTTCACCCCAGGTTTACTGTATACCTTGGACCTTCATATTGGCGATGAAACACAGAAATTGCATCCGAATTTAATACAAAAGGCACAATGCCGACTTAAGTACAAGAGGACTGACACTCTAACTTTCTATGATTTGAACCTCTCCTCTGAGTCCAGTTTTAGATTCCGATGCATCACTTCAGGTTTACTGTATACCTTGGACCGTCTTATTGACGATGAAACACAGAATTTGCATCGGAATTTAATACAAAAGGCACAATGCGGACTTAAGTACAAGAGGACCGACACTCTAACTTTCTATGATTTGAACCTCTCCTGTGAGTTGAGTTTTAAATTCCGATGCTTCACTTCAGGTTTACTGTATACCTTGGACAGTCTTATTGACGATGAAAAACAGAAATGGCATCCGAATTAAATACAAAAAGCACAATGCCGACTTATGTATAAGAGGACTGACACTCTAATATTCTATGATTTGAACCTCTCCTGTGAGTCCAGTTTTCGATTCCGATGCTTCACTTCGGGTTTACTGTATAGCTTGGACCTTCTTATTGACGACGAAGCACAGAAATTGCATCCGAATTTAATACAAAAGGCACAAAAACGGCTTCAGTGCAAGAGGACTGACACTCCAACTTCCTATGATTTCAACCTCTCCTGTGAGTCCAGTTTTAGAATCCAATGCTTCACTTCAGGGTTACTGTATCCCTTGGACGTACTTACTGACGATGAAACACAGAAATTGCATCCGAATTTAATACAAAAGGCACAATGCCGACTTAAGTACAAGAGGACTGACACTCTAACTATCTATGATTTGAACCTCTCCTGTGAGTCCAGTTTTACATTCCGATGCATCACTTCAGGTTTACTGTATACCTTGGACCTTCTTATTGACGATGAAACACAGAATTTGCATCCGAATTTAATACAAAAGGCACAATGCCAACTTAAGTACAAGAGGACTGACACTCTAACTTCCTATGATTTGTACCTCTCCTGTGAGTTGAGTTTTAGATTCCGATGCTTCACTTCAGGTTTACTGTATACCTACGACCTTCTTATTGATGATCCAACACAGAAATTGCATCCGAATTTAACACAAAAGGCACAATGCCGACTTAAGTAGAAGAGGACTGACACTCTAACTTTCTATGATTTGACCTCCTCCTATGAGTCCAGTTATAGATTCCGATGCTTCACCCCAGGTTTACTGTATACCTTGGACCTTCATATTGGCGATGAAACACAGAAATTGCATCCGAATTTAATACAAAAGGCACAATGCCGACTTAAGTACAAGAGGACTGACACTCTAACTTTCTATGATTTGAACCTCTCCTCTGAGTCCAGTTTTAGATTCCGATGCATCACTTCAGGTTTACTGTATACCTTGGACCATCTTATTGACGATGAAACACAGAATTTGCATCGGAATTTAATACAAAAGGCACAATGCGGACTTAAGTACAAGAGGACCGACACTCTAACTTTCTATGATTTGAACCTCTCCTGTGAGTTGAGTTTTAAATTCCGATGCTTCACTTCAGGTTTACTGTATACCTTGGACGTTCTTATTGACGATGAAAAACAGAAATGGCATCCGAATTTAATACAAAAAGCACAATGCCGACTTATGTATAAGAGGACTGACACTCTAACATTCTATGATTTGAACCTCTCCTGTGAGTCCAGTTTTCGATTCCGAAGCTTCACTTCGTTTTTACTGTATAGCTTGGACCTTCTTATTGACGACGAAGCACAGAAATTGCATCCGAATTTAATACAAAAGGCACAAAAACGGCTTCAGTGCAAGAGGACTGACACTCCAACTTCCTATGATTTCAACCTCTCCTGTGAGTCCAGTTTTAGAATCCAATGCTTCACTTCAGGGTTACTGTATCCCTTGGACGTACTTACTGACGATGAAACACAGAAATTGCATCCGAATTTAATACAAAAGGCACAATGCCGACTTAAGTACAAGAGGACTGACACTCTAACTATCTATGATTTCAACCTCTCCTGTGAGTCCAGTTTTAGATTCAGATGCTTCACTTTAGATTTACAGTATACCTTGGACCTTCTTATTGACGATGAAACACATAAATTGCATCCGAATTTAATACAAAAGGCACAATGCCGACTTAAGTACAAGAGGACTGGCACTCTAACTTTCTATGATTTCAACCTCCCCTGTGAGACCAGTTTTAGATTCCGATGCTTCACTTCAGGTTTACTGTATACCTTGGTCCTTCTTATTGACGATGAAACACAGAAATTGCATCCGAATTGAATACAAAACGCACAATGCCGACTTAAGTACAAGAGGACTGACACTCTAACTTTCTATGATTTGAACCTTTCCTGTGAGACCAGTTTTAGATTCCGATGCTTCACTTCAGGTTTATTGTATACCTTGAACCTTCTTATTGACGATGAAACACAGATATTGCATCCGAATTTAATACAAAAGGCACAATGCCGACTTAAGCACAAGAGGACAGATACCCTAACTTACTTTGATTTAAACCTCTCCTGTGAGTCCAGTTTTAGATTCCGATGCTTTACTTCAGGTTCACTGTATACCATGGACCTACTTATTTACGATGAAGCACAGAAATTGCATCCGAATTTAATACAAAAGTCACAATGACGACTTAAGTTTACGAGGACTGACACTCCAAATTACTACAATTTCAAACTCTCCTGTGAGTCCAGTTTTAGATTCCGATGCTTCACTTCAGGTTTACTGTATCCCTTGGACCTTCTTATTGACGATGAAACACAGAAATTGCATCCGAATATAATACAAAAGGCACAATGCCCACTTAAGTACAAGAGGACTGACACTATAACTTTCTATGATTTGAACCTCTCCTGTGAGTCCAGTTTTAGATTCCGATGCTTTACTTCAGGTTTACTGTATACCTTGGACCTTTTTATTGACGATGAAACACCGAAATTTCATCCGAACTTAATACAAAAGGCACAATGCCGACTTATGTACAAGAGGACAGACACTCTAACTTTCTATGATTTCAACCTCTCCTGTGAGTCCAGTTTTTGATTCCGATGCTTCACTTCACGTTTGCTGTATCCCGTGGACCTTCTCATTTACGATGAAGCACAGAAATTGCATCCGAATTTAATACAAAATTCACAATGCCGACTTAGGTACAAGAGGACTGACACTCTAACTTTCTATGATTTGATCCTATCCTGTGAGTGCAGTTTTAGATTCCGATGCTTCACTTCAGGTTTACTGTATCCTTTGGACCTTCTTATTGACGATGAAACACAGAAATTGCATCCGACTTTAATACAAATGAAACAATACCGACTTAAGTACAAGAGGACTGACACTCTAACTTTCTATGATTTGAACCTCTCCTGTGAGTCCAGTTTTAGATTCCTATGCTTCACTTCAGGTTTACTGTAAACCTTGGACCTTCTTATTGACGATGAAACACAGAAATCGCATCCGAATTTAATACAAAAGGCACAATGCCGACTTAAGTACAAGAGGACTGACACTCTAACTTTCTATGATTTGAACCTCTCCTGTGAGTCCAGTCTTAGACTCCGATGCTTCAGTTCAGGTTTACTGTATACCTTGGACCTTCTTATTGACGATGAAGCACAGAAATTGCATCCGAATTTAATACAAAAGGCACAATGCTGACTTAAGTACAAGAGGACTGACACTCTAACTTTCTATGATTTGACCTTCTCCTATGAGTCCAGTTATAGATTCCGATGTTTCACCCCAGGTTTACTGTATAACTTGGACCTTCATATTGGCGATGAAACACAGAAATTGCATCCGAATTTAATACAAAGGGCACAATGCCGACTTAAGTACAAGAGGACTGACCAACTTTCTATGATTTGAACCTCTCCTGTGAGTCAGTTTCAGATTCCGATGCATCACTTCAGGTTTACTGTATACCTTGGACCTTTTTATTGACGATGAAACACAGAATTTGCATCCGAATTTAATACAAAAGGCACAATGCCGACTTAAGTACAAGAGGACTGACACTCTAACTTTCTGTGATTTGAACCTCTCCTGTGAGTTGAGTTTTAGATTCCGATGCTTCCCTTCAGGTTTACTGTATACCTGGGACCTTCTTATTGATGATCCAACACAGAAATTGCATCCGAATTTAAAACAAAAGGCACAATGCCGACTTAAGTAGAAGAGGACTGACACTCTAACTTTCTATGATTTGACCTTCTCCTATGAGTCCAGTTATAGATTCCGATGCTTCACCCCAGGTTTACTGTACACCTTGGACCTTCTTATTGGCGATGAAACGCAGAAATTGCATCCGAATTTAATACAAAAGGCACAATGCCGACTTAAGAAAAAGATAACTGACACTCTAACTTTCTATGATTTGAACCTCTCCTGTGAGTCCAGTTTTAGATTCCGATGCATCACTTCAGGTTTACTGTATACCTTGGACCTTCTCATTGACGATGAAACACAGAATTTGCATCCGAATTTAATACAAAAGGCACAATGCCGACATAAGTACAAGAGGATTGACACTCTAACTTTCTATGATTTGAACCTCTCCTGTGAGTTGAGTTTTAAATTCCGATGCTTCACTTCAGGTTTACTGTATACCTTGGAAGTTCTTATTGACGATGAAGCACAGAAATTGCATCCGAATTTAATACAAAAGGCACAATGCCGACTTAAGTACAAGAGGACTGACACTCCAACTTTCTATTTTTTGACCTTCTCCTATGAGTCCAGTTATAGATTCCGATGCTTCACCCCAGGTTTACTGTATACCTTGGACCTTTTTATTGGCGATGAAACACAGAAATTGCATCCGAATTTAATACAAAAGGCACAATGCCGACTTAAGTACAAGAGGACTGACACTCTAACTTTCTATGATTTGAACCTCTCCTGTGAGTCCAGTTTTACATTCCGATGCATCACTTCAGGTTTACTGTATACCTTGGACCTTCTTATTGACGATGAAACACAGAATTTGCATCCGAATTTAATACAAAAGGCACAATGCCAACTTAAGTACAAGAGGACTGACACTCTAACTTCCTATGATTTGTACCTCTCCTGTGAGTTGAGTTTTAGATTCCGATGCTTCACTTCAGGTTTACTGTATACCTGGGACCTTCTTATTGATGATCCAACACAGAAATTGCATCCGAATTTAACACAAAAGGCACAATGCCGACTTAAGTAGAAGAGGACTGACACTCTAACTTTCTATGATTTGACCTCCTCCTATGAGTCCAGTTATAGATTCCGATGCTTCACCCCAGGTTTACTGTATACCTTGGACCTTCATATTGGCGATGAAACACAGAAATTGCATCCGAATTTAATACAAAAGGCACAATGCCGACTTAAGTACAAGAGGACTGACACTCTAACTTTCTATGATTTGAACCTCTCCTCTGAGTCCAGTTTTAGATTCCGATGCATCACTTCAGGTTTACTGTATACCTTGGACCGTCTTATTGACGATGAAACACAGAATTTGCATCGGAATTTAATACAAAAGGCACAATGCGGACTTAAGTACAAGAGGACCGACACTCTAACTTTCTATGATTTGAACCTCTCCTGTGAGTTGAGTTTTAAATTCCGATGCTTCACTTCAGGTTTACTGTATACCTTGGACGTTCTTATTGACGATGAAAAACAGAAATGGCATCCGAATTTAATACAAAAAGCACAATGCCGACTTATGTATAAGAGGACTGACACTCTAACATTCTATGATTTGAACCTCTCCTGTGAGTCCAGTTTTCGATTCCGATGCTTCACTTCGGGTTTACTGTATAGCTTGGACCTTCTTATTGACGACGAAGCACAGAAATTGCATCCGAATTTAATACAAAAGGCACAAAAACGGCTTCAGTGCAAGAGGACTGACACTCCAACTTCCTATGATTTCAACCTCTCCTGTGAGTCCAGTTTTAGAATCCAATGCTTCACTTCAGGGTTACTGTATCCCTTGGACGTACTTACTGACGATGAAACACAGAAATTGCATCCGAATTTAATACAAAAGGCACAATGCCGACTTAAGTACAAGAGGACTGACACTCTAACTATCTATGATTTGAACCTCTCCTGTGAGACCAGTTTTAGATTCCGATGCTTCACTTCAGGTTTACTGTATACCTTGGTCCTTCTTATTGACGATGAAACACAGAAATTGCATCCGAATTGAATACAAAACGCACAATGCCGACTTAAGTACAAGAGGACTGACACTCTAACTTTCTATGATTTGAACCTTTCCTGTGAGACCAGTTTTAGATTCCGATGCTTCACTTCAGGTTTATTGTATACCTTGAACCTTCTTATTGACGATGAAACACAGATATTGCATCCGAATTTAATACAAAAGGCACAATGCCGACTTAAGCACAAGAGGACAGATACCCTAACTTTCTTTGATTTAAACCTCTCCTGTGAGTCCAGTTTTAGATTCCGATGCTTTACTTCAGGTTCACTGTATACCATGGACCTACTTATTTACGATGAAGCACAGAAATTGCATCCGAATTTAATACAAAAGTCACAATGACGACTTAAGTTTACGAGGACTGACACTCCAAATTTCTACAATTTCAAACTCTCCTGTGAGTCCAGTTTTAGATTCCGATGCTTCACTTCAGGGTTACTGTATCCCTTGGACCTTCTTATTGACGATGAAACACAGAAATTGCATCCGAATATAATACAAAAGGCACAATGCCCACTTAAGTACAAGAGGACTGACACTCTAACTTTCTATGATTTGAACCTCTCCTGTGAGTCCAGTTTTAGATTCCGATGCTTCACTTCAGGTTTACTGTATACCTTGGACCTTTTTATTGACGATGAAACACCGAAATTTCATCCGAACTTAATACAAAAGGCACAATGCCGACTTATGTACAAGAGGACAGACACTCTAACTTTCTATGATTTCAACCTCTCCTGTGAGTCCAGTTTTTGATTCCGATGCTTCACTTCACGTTTGCTGTATCCCGTGGACCTTCTCATTTACGATGAAGCACAGAAATTGCATCCGAATTTAATACAAAAGTCACAATGCCGACTTAGGTACAAGAGGACTGACACTCTAACTTTCTATGATTTGATCCTATCCTGTGAGTGCAGTTTTAGATTCCGATGCTTCACTTCAGGTTTACTGTATCCTTTGGACCTTCTTATTGACGATGAAACACAGAAATTGCATCCGACTTTAATACAAATGAAACAATACCGACTTAAGTACAAGAGGACTGACACTCTAACTTTCTATGATTTGAACCTCTCCTGTGAGTCCAGTTTTAGATTCCTATGCTTCACTTCAGGTTTACTGTAAACCTTGGACCTTCTTATTGACGATGAAACACAGAAATCGCATCCGAATTTAATACAAAAGGCACAATGCCGACTTAAGTACAAGAGGACTGACACTCTAACTTTCTATGATTTGAACCTCTCCTGTGAGTCCAGTCTTAGACTCCGATGCTTCAGTTCAGGTTTACTGTATACCTTGGACCTTCTTATTGACGATGAAGCACAGAAATTGCATCCGAATTTAATACAAAAGGCACAATGCTGACTTAAGTACAAGAGGACTGACACTCTAACTTTCTATGATTTGACCTTCTCCTATGAGTCCAGTTATAGATTCCGATGTTTCACCCCAGGTTTACTGTATAACTTGGACCTTCATATTGGCGATGAAACACAGAAATTGCATCCGAATTTAATACAAAGGGCACAATGCCGACTTAAGTACAAGAGGACTGACCAACTTTCTATGATTTGAACCTCTCCTGTGAGTCAGTTTCAGATTCCGATGCATCACTTCAGGTTTACTGTATACCTTGGACCTTTTTATTGACGATGAAACACAGAATTTGCATCCGAATTTAATACAAAAGGCACAATGCCGACTTAAGTACAAGAGGACTGACACTCTAACTTTCTGTGATTTGAACCTCTCCTGTGAGTTGAGTTTTAGATTCCGATGCTTCCCTTCAGGTTTACTGTATACCTGGGACCTTCTTATTGATGATCCAACACAGAAATTGCATCCGAATTTAAAACAAAAGGCACAATGCCGACTTAAGTAGAAGAGGACTGACACTCTAACTTTCTATGATTTGACCTTCTCCTATGAGTCCAGTTATAGATTCCGATGCTTCACCCCAGGTTTACTGTACACCTTGGACCTTCTTATTGGCGATGAAACGCAGAAATTGCATCCGAATTTAATACAAAAGGCACAATGCCGACTTAAGTAAAAGATAACTGACACTCTAACTTTCTATGATTTGAACCTCTCCTGTGAGTCCAGTTTTAGATTCCGATGCATCACTTCAGGTTTACTGTATACCTTGGACCTTCTCATTGACGATGAAACACAGAATTTGCATCCGAATTTAATACAAAAGGCACAATGCCGACATAAGTACAAGAGGATTGACACTCTAACTTTCTATGATTTGAACCTCTCCTGTGAGTTGAGTTTTAAATTCCGATGCTTCACTTCAGGTTTACTGTATACCTTGGAAGTTCTTATTGACGATGAAAAACAGAAATGGCATCCGAATTTAATACAAAAAGCACAATGCCGACTTATGTATAAGAGGACTGACACTCTAACATTCTGTGATTTGAACCTCTCCTGTGAGTCCAGTTTTCGATTCCGGTGCTTCACTTCGGGTTTACTGTATCCCTTGGAACTTCTTATTGACGACGAAGCACAGAAATTGCATCCGAATTTAATACAAAAGGCACAACGACGGCTTCAGTACAAGAGGACTGACACTCCAACTTTCTATGATTTCAACCTCTCCTGTGAGTCCAGTTTTAGATTCCAATGCTTTACTTCAGGTTTACTGTATCCCTTGGACGTACTTATTGACGATGAAAAACAGAAATTGCTTCCGAATTTAATACAAAAGTCACAATGCCGACTTCTGTATAACAGGACTGACCCTCTAACATTCTATGATTTGAACCTCTCCTGTGAGTCCAGTTTTCGACTCCGATGCTTTACTGCAGGTTTACTGTATACCTTGAACCTTCTTATTGACGATGAAACTCAGAAATTGCAACCGAATTTAATACAAAAGGCACAATGCCGACTTAAGTACAAGAGGACTGACACTCTAACTTTCTATGATTTGAACCTCTCCTGTGAGTCCAGTTTTAGATTCCGATGCTTCACTTCAGGTTTACTGTATACCTTGGACCTTCTTATTGATGATGAAGCACAGAAATTGCATCCGAATTTAATACAAAAGGCACAATGCCGACTTAAGTACAAGAGGACTGACACTCCAACTTCCTATTTTTTGACCTCCTTCTATGAGTCCAGTTATAGATTCCGATGCTTCACCCCAGGTTTACTGTATACCTTGGACCTTCTTATTGGCGATGAAACACAGAAATTGCAACCGAATTTAATACAAAAGGCACAATGCCGACTTAAGTACAAGAGGACTGACACTCTAACTTTCTATGATTTGAACCTCTCCTGTGAGTCCAGTTTTAGATTCCGATGCATCACTTCAGGTTTACTGTATACCTTGGACCTTCTTATTGACGATGAAACACAGAATTTGCATCCGAATTTAATACAAAAGGCACAATGCCTACTTAAGTACAAAAGGACTGACACTCTAACTTTCTATGATTTGAACCTCTCCTGTGAGTTGAGTTTTAGATTCCGATGCTTCACTTCAGGTTTACTGTATACCTGGGACCTTCTTATTGATGATCCATCACAGAAATTGCATCCGAATTTAACACAAAAGGCACAATGCCGACTTAAGTAGAAGAGGACTGACACTCTAACTTTCTATGATTTGACCTTCTCCTATGAGTCCAGTTATAGATTCCGATGCTTCACCCCAGGTTTACTGTATACCTTGGACCTTCTTATTGGCGATGAAACACAGAAATTGCATCCGAATTTAATACAAAAGGCACAATGCCGACTTAAGTACAAGAGGAATGACACTCTAACCTTTTATGATTTGAACCTCTCCTCTGAGTCCAGTTTTAGATTCAGATGCATCACTTCAGGTGTACAGTATACCTTGGACCGTCTTATTGACGATGAAACACAGAATTTGCATCGGAATTTAATACAAAAGGCACAATGCCGACTTAAGTACAAGAGGACTGACACACTAACTTTCTATGACTTGAACCTCTCCTGTGAGTTGAGTTTTAGATTCCGTTGCTTCACTTCAGGTTTACTGTATACCTTGGACCTTCTTATTGACGATGAAAAACAGAAATGGCATCCGAATTTAATACAAAAAGCACAATGCCGACTTATGTATAAGAGGACTGACACTCTAACATTCTATGATTTGAACCTCTCCTGTGAGTCCAGTTTTAGACTCCGATGCTTCTGTTCTGGTTTACTGTATACCTTGGACCCTCTTATTGACGATGAAACACACACATTGCATCCGAATTTAATACAGAAGTCACAATGCCGACTTAAGTACAAGAGGACTGACACTCTAACTTTCTATGATTTGAACCTCTCCTGTGAGTCCAGTTTTAGACTCCGATGCTTCACTTCAGGTTTACTGTATACCTTGGACCTTCTTATTGACGATGAAGCACAGAAATTGCATCCGAATTTGTTACAAAAGGCACAATGCCGACTTAAGTACAAGAGGACTGACACTCCAACTTTCTATTTTTTGACCTTCTCCTATGAGTCCAGTTATAGATTCCGATGCTTCACCCCAGGTTTACTGTATACCTTGGACCTTTTTATTGGCGATGAAACACAGAAATTGCATCCGAATTTAATACAAAAGGCACAATGCCGACTTAAGTACAAGAGGACTGACACTCTAACTTTCTATGATTTGAACCTCTCCTGTGAGTCCAGTTTTAGATTCCGATGCATCACTTCAGGTTTACTGTATACCTTGGACCTTCTTATTGACGATGAAACACAGAATTTGCATCCGAATTTGATACAAAAGGCACAATGCCAACTTAAGTACAAGAGGACTGACACTCTAACTTCCTATGATTTGAACCTCTCCTGTGAGTTGAGTTTTAGATTCCGATGCTTCACTTCAGGTTTACTGTATACCTGGGACCTTCTTATTGATGATCCAACACAGAAATTGCATCCGAATTTAACACAAAAGGCACAATGCCGACTTAAGTAGAAGAGGACTGACACTCTAACTTTCTATGATTTGACCTCCTCCTATGAGTCCAGTTATAGATTCCGATGCTTCACCCCAGGTTTACTGTATACATTGGACCTTCTTATTGGCGATGAAACACAGAAATTGCATCCGAATTTAATACAAAAGGCACAATGCCGACTTAAGTACAAGAGGACTGACACTCTAACTTTCTATGATTTGAACCTCTCCTCTGAGTCCAGTTTTAGATTCCGATGCATCACTTCAGGTTTACTGTATACCTTGGACCGTCTTATTGACGATGAAACACAGAATTTGCATCGTAATTTAATACAAAAGGCACAATGCCGACTTAAGTACAAGAGGACCGACACTCTAACTTTCTATGATTTGAACCTCTCCTGTGAGTTGAGTTTTAAATTCCGATGCTTCACTTCAGGTTTACTGTATACCTTGGACGTTCTTATTGACGATGAAAAACAGAAATGGCATCCGAATTTAATACAAAAAGCACAATGCCGACTTATGTATAAGAGGACTGACACTCTAACATTCTATGATTTGAACCTCTCCTGTGAGTCCAGTTTTCGATTCCGATGCTTCACTTCGGGTTTACTGTATACCTTGGACCTTCTTATTGACGACGAAGCACAGAAATTGCATCCGAATTTAATACAAAAGGCACAAAAACGGCTTCAGTGCAAGAGGACTGACACTCCAACTTCCTATGATTTCAACCTCTCCTGTGAGTCCAGTTTTAGAATCCAATGCTTCACTTCAGGGTTACTGTATCCCTTGGACGTACTTACTGACGATGAAACACAGAAATTGCATCCGAATTTAATACAAAAGGCACAATGCCGACTTAAGTACAAGAGGACTGACACTCTAACTATCTATGATTTGAACCTCTCCTGTGAGTCCAGTTTTAGATTCAGATGCTTCACTTTAGATTTACAGTATACCTTGGACCTTCTTATTGACGATGAAACACATAAATTGCATCCGAATTTAATACAAAAGGCACAATGCCGACTTAAGTACAAGAGGACTGGCACTCTAACTTTCTATGATTTCAACCTCCCCTGTGAGACCAGTTTTAGATTCCGATGCTTCACTTCAGGTTTACTGTATACCTTGGTCCTTCTTATTGACGATGAAACACAGAAATTGCATCCGAATTGAATACAAAACGCACAATGCCGACTTAAGTACAGGAGGACTGACACTCTAACTTTCTATGATTTGAACCTCTCCAGTGAGACCAGTTTTAGATTCCGATGCTTCACTTCAGGTTTACTGTATACCTTGAACCTTCTTATTGACGATGAAACACAGATATTGCATCCGAATTTAATACAAAAGGCACAATGCCGACTTAAGCACAAGAGGACAGATACCCTAACTTTTTTTGATTTAAACCTCTCCTGTGAGTCCAGTTTTAGATTCCGATGCTTTACTTCAGGTTCACTGTATACCATGGACCTACTTATTTACGATGAAGCACAGAAATTGCATCCGAATTTAATACAAAAGTCACAATGACGACTTAAGTTTACGAGGACTGACACTCCAAATTTCTACAATTTCAAACTCTCCTGTGAGTCCAGTTTTAGATTCCGATGCTTCACTTCAGGTTTACTGTATCCCTTGGACCTTCTTATTGACGATGAAACACAGAAATTGCATCCGAATATAATACAAAAGGCACAATGCCCACTTAAGTACAAGAGGACTGACACTCTAACTTTCTATGATTTGAACCTCTCCTGTGAGTCCAGTTTTAGATTCCGATGCTTCACTTCAGGTTTACTGTATCCCTTGGACCTTCTTATTGACGATGAAACACAGAAATTGCATCCGAATTTAATACAAAAGGCACAATGCCCACTTAAGTACAAGAGGACTGACACTCTAACTTTCTATGATTTGAACCTCTCCTGTGAGTCCAGTTTTAGATTCCGATGCTTCACTTCAGGTTTACTGTATACCTTGGACCTTTTTATTGACGATGAAACACCGAAATTTCATCCGAACTTAATACAAAAGGCACAATGCCGACTTATGTACAAGAGGACAGACACTATAACTTTCTATGATTTCAACCTCTCCTGTGAGTCCAGTTTTTGATTCCGATGCTTCACTTCACGTTTGCTGTATCCCGTGGACCTTCTCATTTACGATGAAGCACAGAAATTGCATCCGAATTTAATACAAAAGTCACAATGCCGACTTAGGTACAAGAGGACTGACACTCTAACTTTCTATGATTTGATCCTATCCTGCGAGTGCAGTTTTAGATTCCGATGCTTCACTTCAGGTTTACTGTATCCTTTGGACCTTCTTATTGACGATGAAACACAGAATTTGCATCCGACATTAATACAAATGAAACAATACCGACTTAAGTACAAGAGGACTGACACTCTAACTTTCTATGATTTGAACCTCTCCTGTGAGTCCAGTTTTAGATTCCGATGCTTCACTTCAGGTTTACTGTATACCTTGGACCTTCTTATTGACGATGAAACACAGAAATTGCATCCGAATTTAATACAAAAGGCACAATGCCGACTTAAGTACAAGAGGACTGACACTCTAACTTTCTATGATTTGAACCTCTCCTGTGACTCCAGTCTTAGACTCCGATGCTTCAGTTCAGGTTTACTGTATACCTTGGACCTTCTTATTGACGATGAAGCACAGAAATTGCATCCGAATTTAATACAAAAGGCACAATGCTGACTTAAGTACAAGAGGACTGACACTCTAACTTTCTATGATTTGACCTTCTCCTATGAGTCCAGTTATAGATTCCGATGCTTCACCCCAGGTTTACTGTATAACTTGGACCTTCTTATTGGCGATGAAACACAGAAATTGCATCCAAATTTAATACAAAGGGCACAATGCCGACTTAAGTACAAGAGGACTGACCAACTTTCTATGATTTGAACCTCTCCTGTGAGTCAGTTTCAGTTTCCGATGCATCACTTCAGGTTTACTGTATACCTTGGACCTTCTTATTGACGATGAAACACAGAATTTGCATCCGAATTTAATACAAAAGGCACAATGCCGGCTTAAGTACAAGAGGACTGACACTCTAACTTTCTGTGATTTGAACCTCTCCTGTGAGTTGAGTTTTAGATAACGATGCTTCACTTCAGGTTTACTGTATACCTGGGACCTTCTTATTGATGATCCAACACAGAAATTGCGTCCGAATTTAACACAAAAGGCACAATGCCGACTTAAGTAGAAGAGGACTGACACTCTAACTTTCTATGATTTGACCTTCTCCTATGAGTCCAGTTATAGATTCCGATGCTTCACCCCAGGTTTACTGTACACCTTGGACCTTCTTATTGGCGATGAAACGCAGAAATTGCATCCGAATTTAATACAAAAGGCACAATGCCGACTTAAGTAAAAGATAACTGACACTCTAACTTTCTATGATTTGAACCTCTCCTGTGAGTCCAGTTTTAGATTCCGATGCATCACTTCAGGTTTACTGTATACCTTGGACCTTCTCATTGACGATGAAACACAGAATTTGCATCCGACTTTAATACAAAAGGCACAATGCCGACATAAGTACAAGAGGACTGACACTCTAACTTTCTATGATTTGAACCTCTCCTGTGAGTTGAGTTTTAGATTCCGATGCTTCACTTCAGGTTTACTGTATACCTTGGAAGTTCTTATTGACGATGAAAAACAGAAATGGCATCCGAATTTAATACAAAAAGCACAATGCCGACTTATGTATAAGAGGACTGACACTCTAACATTCTATGATTTGAACCTCTCCTGTGAGTCCAGTTTTCGATTCCGGTGCTTCACTTCGGGTTTACTGTATCCCTTGGAACTTCTTATTGACGTCGAAGCACAGAAATTGCATCCGAATTTAATACAAAAGGCACAACGACGGCTTCAGTACAAGAGGACTGACACTCCAACTTTCTATGATTTCAACCTCTCCTGTGAGTCCAGTTTTAGATTCCAATGCTTTACTTCAGGATTACTGTATCCCTTGGACGTACTTATTGACGATGAAAAACAGAAATTGCTTCCGAATTTAATACAAAAGTCACAATGCCGACTTATGTATAACAGGACTGACCCTCTAACATTCTATGATTTGAACCTCTCCTGTAAGTCCAGTTTTCGATTCCGATGCTTTACTGCAGGTTTACTGTATACCTTGAACCTTCTTATTGACGATGAAACTCAGAAATTGCATCCGAATTTAATACAAAAGGCACAATGCCAACATAAATACAAGATGACAGACACTCTAACTTTCTTTGAATTAAATCTCTCCTGTGAGTCCAGTTTTAGATTCCGATTCTTCACTTCAGGTTTACTGTATCACTTGGACCTTCTTATTGACGATGAAACACAGAGATTGCATCCGAATTTAATACGAAAGGCACAATGCAGACTTAAGTACAAGAGGACTGACACTCTAACTTACTATGATTTAAACTTCTCCTGTGAGTCCAGTTTTAGACTCCGATGCTTCTGTTCTGGTTTACTGTATACCTTGGACCCTCTTATTGACGATGAAACACACAAATTGCATCCGAATTTAATACAAAAGTCACAATGCCGACTTAAGTACAAGAGGACTGACACTCTAACTTTCTATGATTTGAACCTCTCCTGTGAGTTGAGTTTTAGATTCCGATGCTTCACTTCAGGTTTACTGTATACCTGGGACCTTCTTATTGATGATCCATCACAGAAATTGCATCCGAATTTAACACAAAAGGCACAATGCTGACTTAAGTAGAAGAGGACTGACACTCTAACTTTCTATGATTTGACCTTCTCCTATGAGTCCAGTTATAGATTCCGATGCTTCACCCCAGGTTTACTGTATACCTTGGACCTTCTTATTGGCGATGAAACACAGAAATTGCATCCGAATTTAATACAAAAGGCACAATGCCGACTTAAGTACAAGAGGACTGACACTCTAACCTTCTATGATTTGAACCTCTCCTCTGAGTCCAGTTTTAGATTCAGATGCATCACTTCAGGTGTACTGTATACCTTGGACCGTCTTATTGACGATGAAACACAGAATTTGCATCGGAATTTAATACAAGGCACAATGCCGACTTAAGTACAAGAGGACTGACACTCTAACTTTCTATGACTTGAACCTCTCCTATGAGTTGAGTTTTAGATTCCGATGCTTCACTTCAGGTTTACTGTATACCTTGGACCTTCTTATTGACGATGAAAAACAGAAATGGCATCCGAATTTAATACAAAAAGCACAATGCCGACTTATGTATAAGAGGACTAACACTCTAACATTCTATGATTTGAACCTCTCCTGTGAGTCCAGTTTTCGATTCCGATGCTTCACTTCGGGTTTACTGTATACCTTGGACCTTCGTATTGACGACGAAGCACAGAAATTGCATCCGAATTTAATACAAAAGGCACAACGACGGCTTCAGTGCAAGAGGACTGACACTCCAACTTTCTATGATTTCAACCTCTCCTGTGAGTTGAGTTTTAGATTCCGATGCTTCACTTCAGGTTTACTGTATCCCTTGGACGTACTTACTGACGATGAAACACAGAAATTGCATCCGAATTTAATACAAAAGGCACAATGCCGACTTAAGTACAAGAGGACTGACACTCTAACTTTCTATGATTTGAACCTCTCCTGTGAGTTGAGTTTTAGATTCCGATGCTTCACTTCAGGTTTACTGTATACCTTGGAAGTTCTTATTGACGATGAAAAACAGAAATGGCATCCGAATTTAATACAAAAAGCACAATGCCGACTTATGTATAAGAGGACTGACACTCTAACATTCTATGATTTGAACCTCTCCTGTGAGTCCAGTTTTCGATTCCGGTGCTTCACTTCGGGTTTACTGTATCCCTTGGAACTTCTTATTGACGTCGAAGCACAGAAATTGCATCCGAATTTAATACAAAAGGCACAACGACGGCTTCAGTACAAGAGGACTGACACTCCAACTTTCTATGATTTCAACCTCTCCTGTGAGTCCAGTTTTAGATTCCAATGCTTTACTTCAGGATTACTGTATCCCTTGGACGTACTTATTGACGATGAAAAACAGAAATTGCTTCCGAATTTAATACAAAAGTCACAATGCCGACTTATGTATAACAGGACTGACCCTCTAACATTCTATGATTTGAACCTCTCCTGTAAGTCCAGTTTTCGATTCCGATGCTTTACTGCAGGTTTACTGTATACCTTGAACCTTCTTATTGACGATGAAACTCAGAAATTGCATCCGAATTTAATACAAAAGGCACAATGCCAACATAAATACAAGATGACAGACACTCTAACTTTCTTTGAATTAAATCTCTCCTGTGAGTCCAGTTTTAGATTCCGATTCTTCACTTCAGGTTTACTGTATCACTTGGACCTTCTTATTGACGATGAAACACAGAGATTGCATCCGAATTTAATACGAAAGGCACAATGCAGACTTAAGTACAAGAGGACTGACACTCTAACTTACTATGATTTAAACTTCTCCTGTGAGTCCAGTTTTAGACTCCGATGCTTCTGTTCTGGTTTACTGTATACCTTGGACCCTCTTATTGACGATGAAACACACAAATTGCATCCGAATTTAATACAAAAGTCACAATGCCGACTTAAGTACAAGAGGACTGACACTCTAACTTTCTATGATTTGAACCTCTCCTGTGAGTTGAGTTTTAGATTCCGATGCTTCACTTCAGGTTTACTGTATACCTGGGACCTTCTTATTGATGATCCATCACAGAAATTGCATCCGAATTTAACACAAAAGGCACAATGCTGACTTAAGTAGAAGAGGACTGACACTCTAACTTTCTATGATTTGACCTTCTCCTATGAGTCCAGTTATAGATTCCGATGCTTCACCCCAGGTTTACTGTATACCTTGGACCTTCTTATTGGCGATGAAACACAGAAATTGCATCCGAATTTAATACAAAAGGCACAATGCCGACTTAAGTACAAGAGGACTGACACTCTAACCTTCTATGATTTGAACCTCTCCTCTGAGTCCAGTTTTAGATTCAGATGCATCACTTCAGGTGTACTGTATACCTTGGACCGTCTTATTGACGATGAAACACAGAATTTGCATCGGAATTTAATACAAGGCACAATGCCGACTTAAGTACAAGAGGACTGACACTCTAACTTTCTATGACTTGAACCTCTCCTATGAGTTGAGTTTTAGATTCCGATGCTTCACTTCAGGTTTACTGTATACCTTTGACCTTCTTATTGACGATGAAAAACAGAAATGGCATCCGAATTTAATACAAAAAGCACAATGCCGACTTATGTATAAGAGGACTAACACTCTAACATTCTATGATTTGAACCTCTCCTGTGAGTCCAGTTTTCGATTCCGATGCTTCACTTCGGGTTTACTGTATACCTTGGACCTTCGTATTGACGACGAAGCACAGAAATTGCATCCGAATTTAATACAAAAGGCACAACGACGGCTTCAGTGCAAGAGGACTGACACTCCAACTTTCTATGATTTCAACCTCTCCTGTGAGTTGAGTTTTAGATTCCGATGCTTCACTTCAGGTTTACTGTATCCCTTGGACGTACTTACTGACGATGAAACACAGAAATTGCATCCGAATTTAATACAAAAGGCACAATGCCGACTTAAGTACAAGAGGACTGACACTCTAACTATCTATGATTTGAACCTCTCCTGTGAGTCCAGTTTTAGATTCAGATGCTTCACTTTAGGTTTACAGTATACCTTGGACCTTCTTATTGACGATGAAACACAGAAATTGCATCCGAATTTAATACAAAAGGCACAATGCCGACTTAAGTACAAGAGGACTGACACTCTAACTTTCTATGATTTGAACCTCTCCTGTGAGACCAGTTTTAGATTCCGATGCTTCACTTCAGGTTTACTGTATACCTTGAACCTTCTTATTGACGATGAAACACAGATATTGCATCCGAATTTAATACAAAATGCACAATGCCGACTTAGGCACAAGAGGACAGATACTCTAACTTTCTTTGATTTAAACCTCTCCTGTGAGTCCAGTTTTAGATTCCGATGCTTTACTTCAGGTTTACTATATACCTTGGACCTTATTGACGATGAAACACAGAAATAGCATCCGAATTGAGTACAAAACGCACAACGCCAACTTAAGTACAGGAGGACTGACACTCTAACTTTCTATGATTTGAACCTCTCCTGTGAGTCCAGTAATAAATTCCGATGCTTCACTTCAGGTTTACTGTATACCATGGACCTACTTATTTACGATGAAGCCCAGAAATTGCATCCGAATTTAATACAAAAGTCACAATGACGACTTAGGTACAAGAGGACTGACACTCTAACTTTCTATGATTTCAACCTCCCCTGTGAGACCAGTTTTAGATTCCGATGCTTCACTTCAGGTTTACTGTTAACCTTGGTCCTTCTTATTGACGATGAAACACAGAAATTGCATCCGAATTGAATACAAAACGCACAATGCCGACTTAAGTACAAGAGGACTGACACTCCAAATTTCTACGATTTCAATCTCTCCTGTGAGTCCAGTTTTAGATTCCGATGCTTCACTTCAGGTTTACTGTAACCCTTGGACCTTCTTATTGACGATGAAACACAGAAATTACATCCGAATTTAATACAAAAGGCACAATGCCCACTTAACTACAAGAGGACTGACACTCTAACTTTCTATGATTTGAACCTCTCCTGTGAGTCCAGTTTTAGTTTCCGATGCTTCACTTCAGGTTTACTGTATACCTTGGACCTTTTTATTGACGATGAAACACCGAAATTTCATCCGAACTTAATACAAAAGGCACAATGCCGACTTATGTACAAGAGGACAGACACTCTAACTTTCTTTGATTTCAACCTCTCCTGTGAGTCCAGTTTTTGATTCCGATGCTTCACTTCACGTTTGCTGTATCCCGTGGACCTTCTCATTTACGATGAAGCGCAGAAATTGCATCCGAATTTAATACAAAAGTCACAATGCCGACTTAGGTACAAGAGGACTGACACTCTAACTTTCTATGATTTGATCCTATCCTGTGAGTCCAGTTTTAGATTCCGATGCTTCACTTCAGGTTTACTGTATCCTTTGGACCTTCTTATTGACGATGAAAAACAGAAATTGCATCCGACTTTAATACAAATGAAACAATACCGACTTAAGTACAAGAGGACTGACACTCTAACTTTCTATGATTTGAACCTCTCCTGTGAGTCCAGTTTTAGATTCCGATGCTTCACTTCAGGTTTACTGTATACCTTGGACCTTCTTATTGACGATGAAACACAGAAATTGCATCCGAATTTAATACAAAAGGCACAATGCCGACTTAAGTACAAGAGGACTGACACTCTAACTTTCTATGATTTGAACCTCTCCTGTGAGTCCAGTCTTAGACTCCGATGCTTCAGTTCAGGTTTACTGTATACCTTGGACCTTCTTTTTGACGATGAAACACAGAAATTGCATCCGAATTTAATACAAAAGGCACAATGCCGACTTAAGTACAAGAGGACTGACACTCTTACTTTCTATGATTTGACCTTCTCCTATGAGTCCAGTTATAGATTCTGGTGCTTCACCCCAGGTTTACTGTATACCTTGGACCTTCTTATTGGCGATGAAACACAGAAATTGCATCCGAATTTAATACAAAGGGCACAATGCCGTCTTAAGTACAAGAGGACTGACACTCCAACTTTCTATGATTTGAACCTCTCCTGTGAGTCCAGTTTCAGATTCCGATGCATCACTTCAGGTTTACTGTATACCTAGGACCTTCTTATTGACGATGAAACACAGAATTTGCATCCGAATTTAATACAAAAGGCAGAATGCCGACCTAAGTACAAGAGGACTGACACTCTAACTTTCTATGATTTGAACCTCTCCTGTGAGTTGAGTTTTAGATTCCGATGCTTCACTTCAGGTTTACTGTATACCTGGGACCTTCTTATTGATGATCCAACACAGAAATTGCATCCGAATTTAACACAAAAGGCACAATGCCGACTTAAGTAGAAGAGGACTGACACTCTAACTTTCTATGATTTGACCTTCTCCTATGAGTCCAGTTATAGATTCCGATGCTTCACCCCAGGTTTACTGTACACCTTGGACCTTCTTATTGGCGATGAAACGCAGAAATTGCATCCGAATTTAATACAAAAGGCACAATGCCGACTTAAGTACAAGAGGACTGACACTCTAACTTTCTATGATTTGAACCTCTCCTGTTAGTCCAGTTTTAGATTCCGATGCATCACTTCAGGTTTACTGTATACCTTGGACCTTCTCATTGACGATGAAACACAGAATTTGCATCCGAATTTAATACAAAAGGCACAATGCCGACATAAGTGCAAGAGGACTGACACTTTAACTTTCTATGATTTGAACCTCACCTGTGAGTTGAGTTTTAGATTCCGATGCTTCACTTCAGGTTTACTGTATACCTTGGACCTTCTTATTGACGATGAAAAACAGAAATGGCATCCGAATTTAATACAAAAAGCACAATGCCGACTTAAGTACAAGAGGACTGACGCTCTAACTTTCTACGAATTCAACCTCTCCTGTAGGACCAGTTTTAGATTCAGATGCTTCACTTCAGGTTTACTGTATACCTTGGACCTTTTTATTGACGATGAAACACCGAAATTTCATCCGAACTTAATACAAAAGGCACAATGCCAACTTATGTATAAGAGGACTGACACTCTAACATTCTATGATTTGAACCTCTCCTGTGAGTCCAGTTTTCGATTCCGATGCTTCACTTCGGGTTTACTGTATCCCTTGGAACTTCTTATTGACGACGAAGCACAGAAATTGCGTCCGAATTTAATACAAAAGGCACAACGACGGCTTCAGTACAAGAGGACTGACACTCCAACTTTCTATGATTTCAACCTCTACTGTGAGTCCAGTTTGAGATTCCAATGCTTCACTTCAGGTTTACTGTATCCCTTGGACGTACGTATTGACGATGAAACACAGAAATTGCATCCGAATTTAATACAAAAGGCACAATGCCGACTTAAGTACCAGAGGACTGACACTCTAACTATCTATGATTTGAACCTCTTCTGTGAGTCCAGTTTTAGATTCAGATGCTTCACTTCAGGTTTACTGTATACCTTGGACCTTTTTATTGACGATGAAACACCGAAATTTCATCCGAACTTAATACAAAAGGCACAATGCCAACTTATGTACAAGAGGACAGACACTCTAACTTTCTATGATTTCAACCTCTCCTGCGAGTCCAGTTTTTGATTCCGATGCTTCACTTCACGTTTGCTGTATCCCGTGGACCTTCTCATTTACGATGAAGCACAGAATTGCATCCGAATTTAATACAAAAGGCACAATGCCGACTTAGGTACAAGAGGACTGACACTCTAACTTTCTGTGATTTGATCCTATCCTGTGAGTCCAGTTTTAGATTCCGATGCTTCACTTCAGGTTTACTGTATCCTTTGGACCTTCTTATTGACGATGAAACACAGAAATTGCATCCGACTTTAATACAAATTAAACAATACCGACTTAAGTACAAGAGGACTGACACTCTAACTTTCTATGATTTGAACCTCTCCTGTGAGTCCAGTTTTAGATTCCGATGCTTCACTTCAGGTTTACTGTATACCTTGGACCTTCTTGTTGACGATGAATCACAGAAATTGCATCCGAATATAATACAAAAGGCACAATGCCGACTTAAGTACAAGAGGACTGACACTCTAACTTTCTATGATTTGAACCTCTCCTGTGAGTCCAGTCTTAGACTCCGATGCTTCAGTTCAGGTTTACTGTATACCTTGGACCTTCTTATTGACGATGAAGCACAGAAATTGCATCCGAATTTAATACTAAAGACACAATGCCGACTTAAGTACAAGAGGACTGACACTCTAACTTTCTATGATTTGACCTTCTCCTATGAGTCCAGTTATGGATTCCGATGCTTCACCCCAGGTTTACTGTATACCTTGGACCTTCTTATTGGCGATGAAACACAGAAATTGCATCCGAATTTAATACAAAGGGCACAATGCCGACTTAAGTACAAGAGGACTGACACTCCAACTTTTTATGATTTGAACCTCTCCTGTGAGTCCAGTTTCAGATTCCGATGCATCACTTCAGGTTTACTGTATACCTTGGACCTTCTTATTGACGATGAAACTCAGAATTTGCATCCGAATTTAATACAAAAGGCACAATGCCGACTTAAGTACAAGAGGACTGACACTCTAACTTTCTATGATTTGAATCTCTCCTGTGAGTTGAGTTTTAGATTCCGATGCTTCACTTCAGGTTTACTGTATACCTGGGACCTTCTTATTGATGATCCAACACAGAAATTGCATCCGAATTTAACACAAAAGGCACAATGCCGACTTAAGTAGAAGAGGACTGACACTCTAACTTTTTATGATTTGACCTTCTCCTATGAGTCCAGTTATAGATTCCGATGCTTCACCCCAGGTATACTGTACACCTTAGACCTTCTTATTGGCGATGAAACGCAGAAATTGCATCCGAATTTAATACAAAAGGCACAATGCCGACTTAAGTACAAGAGGACTGACACTCTAACTTTCTATGATTTGAACCTCTCCTGTGAGTCCAGTTTTAGATTCCGATGCATCACTTCAGGTTTACTGTATACCTTGGACCTTCTTATCGACGATGAAAAACAGAAATGGCATCCGAATTTAATACAAAAAGCACAATGCCGACTTATGTATAAGAGGACTGACACTCTAACATTCTATGATTTGAACCTCTCCTGTGAGTCCAGTTTTCGATTCCGATGCTTCACTTCGGTTTTACTGTATCCCTTGGAACTTCTTATTGACGACGAAGCACAGAAATTGCATCCGAATTTAATACAAAAGGCACAACGACGGTTTCAGTACAAGAGGACTGACACTCCAACTTTTCTATGATTTCAACCTCTCCTGTGAGTCCAGTTTTAGATTCCAATGCTTCACTTCAGGTTTACTGTATCCCTTGGACGTACTTATTGACGATGAAACACAGAAATTGCATCCGAATATAATACAAAAGGCATAATGCCGACTTAAGTACAAGAGGACTGAAACTCTAACTATCTATGATTTGAACCTCTTCTGAGAGTCCAGTTTTGGATTCCGATGCTTCACTTCACGTTTGCTGTATCCCGTGGACCTTCTCATTTACGATGAAGCACAGAAATCGCATCTGAATTTAACACAAAAGTCACAATGCCGACTTAGGTACAAGAGGACTGACACTCTAACTTTCTATGATTTGATCCTATCCTGTGAGTCCAGTTTTAGATTCAGATGCTTCACTTCAAGTTTACTGTATCCTTTGGACCTTCTTATTGACGATGAAACACAGAAATTGCATCCGACTTTAATACAAAAGGCACAATAGCGACTTAAGTACAAGAGGACTGACACTCTAACTTTCTATGATTTGAACCTCTCCTGTGAGTCCAGTTTTAGATTCCGATGCTTCACTTCAGGTTTACTGTATACCTTGGACCTTCTTATTGACGATGAAACACAGAAATTGCATCCGAATTCAATACAAAAGGCACAATGCCGACTTAAGTACACGAGGACTGACACTCCAAATTTCTACGATTTCAAACTCTTCTGTGAGTCCAGTTTTAGATTCCGATGCTTCACTCCAGGTTTACTGTATCCCTTGGACCTTCTTATTGACGATGAAACACAGAAATTGCATCCGAATTTAATACAAAAGGCACAATGCCCACTTAAGTACAAGGGGACTGACACTCTAACTTTCTATGATTTGATCCTATCCTGTGAGTCCAGTTTTAGATTCCGATGCTTCACTTCAAGTTTACTGTATCCTTTGGACCTTCTTATTGACGATGAAACACAGAAATTGCATCCGACGTTAATACAAAAGGCACAATACCGACTTAAGTACAAGAGGACTGACACTCTAACTTTCTATGATTTGAACCTCTCCTGTGAGTCCAGTTTTAGATTCCGATGCTTCACTTCAGGTTTACTGTATACCTTGGACCTTCTTATTGACGATGAAACACAGAAATTGCATCCGAATTTAATACAAAAGGCACAATGCCGACTTAAGTACACGAGGACTGACACTCCAAATTTCTACGATTTCAAACTCTCCTGTGAGTCCAGTTTTAGATTCCGATGCGTCACTCCAGGTTTACTGTATCCCTTGGACCTTCTTATTGACGATGAAACACAGAAATTGCATCCGAATTTAATACAAAAGGCACAATGCCCACTTAAGTACAAGGGGACTGACACTATAACTTTCTATGATTTAAACCTCTCCTGTGAGACCAGTTTCAGATTGCGATGCTTCAAATCAGGTTTACTGCATCCCTTGGACCTTCTTATTGACGATGAAACACAGAAATTGCATCCGAATTTAATACGAAATTCACAATGCAGACTTAAGTACAAGAGGATTGACACTCTAACTTTCTATGATTTGAACCTCTCCTGTGAGTCCAGTTTTAGATTCGGATGCTTCACTTCAGGTTTACTGTATACCTTGGACCTTTTTATTGACGATGAAACACCGAAATTTCATCCGAATTTAATACAAAAGGCACAATGCCGACTTATGTACAAGCGGACAGACACTCTAACTTTTTATGATTTGAACCTCTCCTGTGAGTCCAGTTTTTGATTCCGATGCTTCACTTCACGTTTGCTGTATCCCGTGGACCTTCTCATTTACGATGAAGCACAGAACCTGCATCTGAATTTAACACAAAAGTCACAATGCCGACTTAGGTACAAGAGGACTGACACTCTAACTTTCTATGATTTGAAACCCATCCTGTGAGTCCAGTTTTAGATTCCGATGCTTCACTTCAGGTTTACTGTATCCTTTGGACCTTCTTATTGACGATGAAACACAGAAATTGCATCCGACTTTAATACAAAAGGCACAATACCGACTTAAGTACAAGAGGACTGACACTCTAACTTTCTATGATTTGAACCTCTCCTGTGAGTCCAGTTTTACATTCCGATGCTTCACTTCAGGTTTACTGTATACCTTGGACCTTCTTATTGACGATGAAACACAGAAATTGCATCCGAATTTAATACAAAAGGCACAATGCCGACTTAAGTACAAGAGGACTGACACTCTAACTTTCTATGATTTGAACCTGTCTTGTGAGACCAGTTTTAGATTCCGATGCTTTACTGCTGGTTTACTGTATACCATGAACCTTCTTATTGACGATGAAACACAGAAATTGCATCCGAATTTAATACAAAAGGCACAATGCCGACTTAAGTACAAGAGGACTGACACTCTAACTTTCTATGATTTGAACCACTCCTGTGAGTTGAGTTTTAGATTCCGATGCTTCACTTCAGGATTACTGTATACCTGGGACTGTCTTATTGATGATCCAACACAGAAATTGCATCCGAATTTAATACAAAATTCACAATGCCGACTTAAGTACAAGAGGACTGACACTCTAACTTTCTATGATTTGAACCTCTCCTGTGAGTCCAGTTTTAGATTCCGATGCTTCACTTCAGGTTTACTGTATACCTTGGACCTTCTTATTGACGATGAAACACAGAAATTGCATCCGAATTTAATACAAAAGGCACAATGCCGACTTAAGTACACGAGGACTGACACTCCAAATTTCTACGATTTCAAACTCTCCTGTGAGTCCAGTTTTAGATTCCGATGTGTCACTCCAGGTTTACTGTATCCCTTGGACCTTCTTATTGACGATGAAACACAGAAATTGCATCCGAATTTAATACAAAAGGCACAATGCCCACTTAAGTACAAGGGGACTGACACTATAACTTTCTATGATTTAAACCTCTCCTGTGAGACCAGTTTCAGATTGCGATGCTTCAAATCAGGTTTACTGCATCCCTTGGACCTTCTTATTGACGATGAAACACAGAAATTGCATCCGAATTTAATACGAAATTCACAATGCAGACTTAAGTACAAGAGGATTGACACTCTAACTTTCTATGATTTGAACCTCTCCTGTGAGTCCAGTTTTAGATTCGGATGCTTCACTTCAGGTTTACTGTATACCTTGGACCTTTTTATTGACGATGAAACACCGAAATTTCATCCGAATTTAATACAAAAGGCACAATGCCGACTTATGTACAAGCGGACAGACACTCTAACTTTTTATGATTTGAACCTCTCCTGTGAGTCCAGTTTTTGATTCCGATGCTTCACTTCACGTTTGCTGTATCCCGTGGACCTTCTCATTTACGATGAAGCACAGAACCTGCATCTGAATTTAACACAAAAGTCACAATGCCGACTTAGGTACAAGAGGACTGACACTCTAACTTTCTATGATTTGAAACCCATCCTGTGAGTCCAGTTTTAGATTCCAATGCTTCACTTCAGGTTTACTGTATCCTTTGGACCTTCTTATTGACGATGAAACACAGAAATTGCATCCGACTTTAATACAAAAGGCACAATACCGACTTAAGTACAAGAGGACTGACACTCTAACTTTCTATGATTTGAACCTCTCCTGTGAGTCCAGTTTTACATTCCGATGCTTCACTTCAGGTTTACTGTATACCTTGGACCTTCTTATTGACGATGAAACACAGAAATTGCATCCGAATTTAATACAAAAGGCACAATGCCGACTTAAGTACAAGAGGACTGACACTCTAACTTTATTTGATTTGAACCTGTCTTGTGAGACCAGTTTTAGATTCCGATGCTTTACTGCTGGTTTACTGTATACCATGAACCTTCTTATTGACAATGAAACACAGAAATTGCATCCGAATTTAATACAAAAGGCACAATGCCGACTTAAGTACAAGAGGACTGACACTCTAACTTTCTATGATTTGAACCACTCCTGTGAGTTCAGTTTTAGATTCCGATGCTTCACTTCAGGATTACTGTATACCTGGGACTGTCTTATTGATGATCCAACACAGAAATTGCATCCGAATTTAATACAAAATTCACAATGCCGACTTAAGTAGAAGAGGACTGGCACTCTAACTTCCTATGATTTGAACCTCTCCTGTGAGTCCAGTTTTAGATTCCGATGCTTCACTTCAGGATTACTGTATACCTTGGACCTTCTTATTGACGATGAAACACAGAAATGGCATCCGAATTTAATAGAATAGGCACAATGCCGACTTATGTATTACAGGACTGACACTCTAACATTCTATGATTTGAACCTCTCCTGTGAGTCCAGTTTTCGATTCCGGTGCTTCACTTCGGGTTTACTGTATCCCTGGGACCTTCTTATTGACGATGAAGCACAGAAATTGCATCCGAATTTAATACAAAAGGCACAATGCCGACTTAAGTACACGAGGACTGACACTCCAAATTTCTACGATTTCAAACTCTCCTGTGAGTCCAGTTTTAGATTCCGATGCGTCACTCCAGGTTTACTGTATCCCTTGGACCTTCTTATTGACGATGAAACACAGAAATTGCATCCGAATTTAATACAAAAGGCACAATGCCCACTTAAGTACAAGGGGACTGACACTATAACTTTCTATGATTTAAACCTCTCCTGTGAGACCAGTTTCAGATTGCGATGCTTCAAATCAGGTTTACTGCATCCCTTGGACCTTCTTATTGACGATGAAACACAGAAATTGCATCCGAATTTAATACGAAATTCACAATGCAGACTTAAGTACAAGAGGATTGACACTCTAACTTTCTATGATTTGAACCTCTCCTGTGAGTCCAGTTTTAGATTCGGATGCTTCACTTCAGGTTTACTGTATACCTTGGACCTTTTTATTGACGATGAAACACCGAAATTTCATCCGAATTTAATACAAAAGGCACAATGCCGACTTATGTACAAGCGGACAGACACTCTAACTTTTTATGATTTGAACCTCTCCTGTGAGTCCAGTTTTTGATTCCGATGCTTCACTTCACGTTTGCTGTATCCCGTGGACCTTCTCATTTACGATGAAGCACAGAACCTGCATCTGAATTTAACACAAAAGTCACAATGCCGACTTAGGTACAAGAGGACTGACACTCTAACTTTCTATGATTTGAAACCCATCCTGTGAGTCCAGTTTTAGATTCCGATGCTTCACTTCAGGTTTACTGTATCCTTTGGACCTTCTTATTGACGATGAAACACAGAAATTGCATCCGACTTTAATACAAAAGGCACAATACCGACTTAAGTACAAGAGGACTGACACTCTAACTTTCTATGATTTGAACCTCTCCTGTGAGTCCAGTTTTACATTCCGATGCTTCACTTCAGGTTTACTGTATACCTTGGACCTTCTTATTGACGATGAAACACAGAAATTGCATCCGAATTTAATACAAAAGGCACAATGCCGACTTAAGTACAAGAGGACTGACACTCTAACTTTCTATGATTTGAACCTGTCTTGTGAGACCAGTTTTAAATTCCGATGCTTTACTGCTGGTTTACTGTATACCATGAACCTTCTTATTGACGATGAAACACAGAAATTGCATCCGAATTTAATACAAAAGGCACAATGCCGACTTAAGTACAAGAGGACTGACACTCTAACTTTCTATGATTTGAACCACTCCTGTGAGTTGAGTTTTAGATTCCGATGCTTCACTTCAGGATTACTGTATACCTGGGACTGTCTTATTGATGATCCAACACAGAAATTGCATCCGAATTTAATACAAAATTCACAATGCCGACTTAAGTACAAGAGGACTGACACTCTAACTTTCTATGATTTGAACCTCTCCTGTGAGTCCAGTTTTAGATTCCGATGCTTCACTTCAGGTTTACTGTATACCTTGGACCTTCTTATTGACGATGAAACACAGAAATTGCATCCGAATTTAATACAAAAGGCACAATGCCGACTTAAGTACACGAGGACTGACACTCCAAATTTCTACGATTTCAAACTCTCCTGTGAGTCCAGTTTTAGATTCCGATGTGTCACTCCAGGTTTACTGTATCCCTTGGACCTTCTTATTGACGATGAAACACAGAAATTGCATCCGAATTTAATACAAAAGGCACAATGCCCACTTAAGTACAAGGGGACTGACACTATAACTTTCTATGATTTAAACCTCTCCTGTGAGACCAGTTTCAGATTGCGATGCTTCAAATCAGGTTTACTGCATCCCTTGGACCTTCTTATTGACGATGAAACACAGAAATTGCATCCGAATTTAATACGAAATTCACAATGCAGACTTAAGTACAAGAGGATTGACACTCTAACTTTCTATGATTTGAACCTCTCCTGTGAGTCCAGTTTTAGATTCGGATGCTTCACTTCAGGTTTACTGTATACCTTGGACCTTTTTATTGACGATGAAACACCGAAATTTCATCCGAATTTAATACAAAAGGCACAATGCCGACTTATGTACAAGCGGACAGACACTCTAACTTTTTATGATTTGAACCTCTCCTGTGAGTCCAGTTTTTGATTCCGATGCTTCACTTCACGTTTGCTGTATCCCGTGGACCTTCTCATTTACGATGAAGCACAGAACCTGCATCTGAATTTAACACAAAAGTCACAATGCCGACTTAGGTACAAGAGGACTGACACTCTAACTTTCTATGATTTGAAACCCATCCTGTGAGTCCAGTTTTAGATTCCGATGCTTCACTTCAGGTTTACTGTATCCTTTGGACCTTCTTATTGACGATGAAACACAGAAATTGCATCCGACTTTAATACAAAAGGCACAATACCGACTTAAGTACAAGAGGACTGACACTCTAACTTTCTATGATTTGAACCTCTCCTGTGAGTCCAGTTTTACATTCCGATGCTTCACTTCAGGTTTACTGTATACCTTGGACCTTCTTATTGACGATGAAACACAGAAATTGCATCCGAATTTAATACAAAAGGCACAATGCCGACTTAAGTACAAGAGGACTGACACTCTAACTTTCTATGATTTGAACCTGTCTTGTGAGACCAGTTTTAGATTCCGATGCTTTACTGCTGGTTTACTGTATACCATGAACCTTCTTATTGACGATGAAACACAGAAATTGCATCCGAATTTAATACAAAAGGCACAATGCCGACTTAAGTACAAGAGGACTGACACTCTAACTTTCTATGATTTGAACCACTCCTGTGAGTTGAGTTTTAGATTCCGATGCTTCACTTCAGGATTACTGTATACCTGGGACTGTCTTATTGATGATCCAACACAGAAATTGCATCCGAATTTAATACAAAATTCACAATGCCGACTTAAGTACAAGAGGACTGACACTCTAACTTTCTATGATTTGAACCTCTCCTGTGAGTCCAGTTTTAGATTCCGATGCTTCACTTCAGGTTTACTGTATACCTTGGACCTTCTTATTGACGATGAAACACAGAAATTGCATCCGAATTTAATACAAAAGGCACAATGCCGACTTAAGTACACGAGGACTGACACTCCAAATTTCTACGATTTCAAACTCTCCTGTGAGTCCAGTTTTAGATTCCGATGTGTCACTCCAGGTTTACTGTATCCCTTGGACCTTCTTATTGACGATGAAACACAGAAATTGCATCCGAATTTAATACAAAAGGCACAATGCCCACTTAAGTACAAGGGGACTGACACTATAACTTTCTATGATTTAAACCTCTCCTGTGAGACCAGTTTCAGATTGCGATGCTTCAAATCAGGTTTACTGCATCCCTTGGACCTTCTTATTGACGATGAAACACAGAAATTGCATCCGAATTTAATACGAAATTCACAATGCAGACTTAAGTACAAGAGGATTGACACTCTAACTTTCTATGATTTGAACCTCTCCTGTGAGTCCAGTTTTAGATTCGGATGCTTCACTTCAGGTTTACTGTATACCTTGGACCTTTTTATTGACGATGAAACACCGAAATTTCATCCGAATTTAATACAAAAGGCACAATGCCGACTTATGTACAAGCGGACAGACACTCTAACTTTTTATGATTTGAACCTCTCCTGTGAGTCCAGTTTTTGATTCCGATGCTTCACTTCACGTTTGCTGTATCCCGTGGACCTTCTCATTTACGATGAAGCACAGAACCTGCATCTGAATTTAACACAAAAGTCACAATGCCGACTTAGGTACAAGAGGACTGACACTCTAACTTTCTATGATTTGAACCTCTCCTGTGAGTCCAGTTTTACATTCCGATGCTTCACTTCAGGTTTACTGTATACCTTGGACCTTCTTATTGACGATGAAACACAGAAATTGCATCCGAATTTAATACAAAAGGCACAATGCCGACTTAAGTACAAGAGGACTGACACTCTAACTTTATTTGATTTGAACCTGTCTTGTGAGACCAGTTTTAGATTCCGATGCTTTACTGCTGGTTTACTGTATACCATGAACCTTCTTATTGACAATGAAACACAGAAATTGCATCCGAATTTAATACAAAAGGCACAATGCCGACTTAAGTACAAGAGGACTGACACTCTAACTTTCTATGATTTGAACCACTCCTGTGAGTTGAGTTTTAGATTCCGATGCTTCACTTCAGGATTACTGTATACCTGGGACTGTCTTATTGATGATCCAACACAGAAATTGCATCCGAATTTAATACAAAATTCACAATGCCGACTTAAGTAGAAGAGGACTGGCACTCTAACTTCCTATGATTTGAACCTCTCCTGTGAGTCCAGTTTTAGATTCCGATGCTTCACTTCAGGATTACTGTATACCTTGGACCTTCTTATTGACGATGAAACACAGAAATGGCATCCGAATTTAATAGAATAGGCACAATGCCGACTTATGTATTACAGGACTGACACTCTAACATTCTATGATTTGAACCTCTCCTGTGAGTCCAGTTTTCGATTCCGGTGCTTCACTTCGGGTTTACTGTATCCCTGGGACCTTCTTATTGACGATGAAGCACAGAAATTGCATCCGAATTTAATACAAAAGGCACAATGCCGACTTAAGTACACGAGGACTGACACTCCAAATTTCTACGATTTCAAACTCTCCTGTGAGTCCAGTTTTAGATTCCGATGCGTCACTCCAGGTTTACTGTATCCCTTGGACCTTCTTATTGACGATGAAACACAGAAATTGCATCCGAATTTAATACAAAAGGCACAATGCCCACTTAAGTACAAGGGGACTGACACTATAACTTTCTATGATTTAAACCTCTCCTGTGAGACCAGTTTCAGATTGCGATGCTTCAAATCAGGTTTACTGCATCCCTTGGACCTTCTTATTGACGATGAAACACAGAAATTGCATCCGAATTTAATACGAAATTCACAATGCAGACTTAAGTACAAGAGGATTGACACTCTAACTTTCTATGATTTGAACCTCTCCTGTGAGTCCAGTTTTAGATTCGGATGCTTCACTTCAGGTTTACTGTATACCTTGGACCTTTTTATTGACGATGAAACACCGAAATTTCATCCGAATTTAATACAAAAGGCACAATGCCGACTTATGTACAAGCGGACAGACACTCTAACTTTTTATGATTTGAACCTCTCCTGTGAGTCCAGTTTTTGATTCCGATGCTTCACTTCACGTTTGCTGTATCCCGTGGACCTTCTCATTTACGATGAAGCACAGAACCTGCATCTGAATTTAACACAAAAGTCACAATGCCGACTTAGGTACAAGAGGACTGACACTCTAACTTTCTATGATTTGAAACCCATCCTGTGAGTCCAGTTTTAGATTCCGATGCTTCACTTCAGGTTTACTGTATCCTTTGGACCTTCTTATTGACGATGAAACACAGAAATTGCATCCGACTTTAATACAAAAGGCACAATACCGACTTAAGTACAAGAGGACTGACACTCTAACTTTCTATGATTTGAACCTCTCCTGTGAGTCCAGTTTTACATTCCGATGCTTCACTTCAGGTTTACTGTATACCTTGGACCTTCTTATTGACGATGAAACACAGAAATTGCATCCGAATTTAATACAAAAGGCACAATGCCGACTTAAGTACAAGAGGACTGACACTCTAACTTTCTATGATTTGAACCTGTCTTGTGAGACCAGTTTTAAATTCCGATGCTTTACTGCTGGTTTACTGTATACCATGAACCTTCTTATTGACGATGAAACACAGAAATTGCATCCGAATTTAATACAAAAGGCACAATGCCGACTTAAGTACAAGAGGACTGACACTCTAACTTTCTATGATTTGAACCACTCCTGTGAGTTGAGTTTTAGATTCCGATGCTTCACTTCAGGATTACTGTATACCTGGGACTGTCTTATTGATGATCCAACACAGAAATTGCATCCGAATTTAATACAAAATTCACAATGCCGACTTAAGTACAAGAGGACTGACACTCTAACTTTCTATGATTTGAACCTCTCCTGTGAGTCCAGTTTTAGATTCCGATGCTTCACTTCAGGTTTACTGTATACCTTGGACCTTCTTATTGACGATGAAACACAGAAATTGCATCCGAATTTAATACAAAAGGCACAATGCCGACTTAAGTACACGAGGACTGACACTCCAAATTTCTACGATTTCAAACTCTCCTGTGAGTCCAGTTTTAGATTCCGATGTGTCACTCCAGGTTTACTGTATCCCTTGGACCTTCTTATTGACGATGAAACACAGAAATTGCATCCGAATTTAATACAAAAGGCACAATGCCCACTTAAGTACAAGGGGACTGACACTATAACTTTCTATGATTTAAACCTCTCCTGTGAGACCAGTTTCAGATTGCGATGCTTCAAATCAGGTTTACTGCATCCCTTGGACCTTCTTATTGACGATGAAACACAGAAATTGCATCCGAATTTAATACGAAATTCACAATGCAGACTTAAGTACAAGAGGATTGACACTCTAACTTTCTATGATTTGAACCTCTCCTGTGAGTCCAGTTTTAGATTCGGATGCTTCACTTCAGGTTTACTGTATACCTTGGACCTTTTTATTGACGATGAAACACCGAAATTTCATCCGAATTTAATACAAAAGGCACAATGCCGACTTATGTACAAGCGGACAGACACTCTAACTTTTTATGATTTGAACCTCTCCTGTGAGTCCAGTTTTTGATTCCGATGCTTCACTTCACGTTTGCTGTATCCCGTGGACCTTCTCATTTACGATGAAGCACAGAACCTGCATCTGAATTTAACACAAAAGTCACAATGCCGACTTAGGTACAAGAGGACTGACACTCTAACTTTCTATGATTTGAAACCCATCCTGTGAGTCCAGTTTTAGATTCCGATGCTTCACTTCAGGTTTACTGTATCCTTTGGACCTTCTTATTGACGATGAAACACAGAAATTGCATCCGACTTTAATACAAAAGGCACAATACCGACTTAAGTACAAGAGGACTGACACTCTAACTTTCTATGATTTGAACCTCTCCTGTGAGTCCAGTTTTACATTCCGATGCTTCACTTCAGGTTTACTGTATACCTTGGACCTTCTTATTGACGATGAAACACAGAAATTGCATCCGAATTTAATACAAAAGGCACAATGCCGACTTAAGTACAAGAGGACTGACACTCTAACTTTCTATGATTTGAACCTGTCTTGTGAGACCAGTTTTAGATTCCGATGCTTTACTGCTGGTTTACTGTATACCATGAACCTTCTTATTGACGATGAAACACAGAAATTGCATCCGAATTTAATACAAAAGGCACAATGCCGACTTAAGTACAAGAGGACTGACACTCTAACTTTCTATGATTTGAACCACTCCTGTGAGTTGAGTTTTAGATTCCGATGCTTCACTTCAGGATTACTGTATACCTGGGACTGTCTTATTGATGATCCAACACAGAAATTGCATCCGAATTTAATACAAAATTCACAATGCCGACTTAAGTAGAAGAGGACTGGCACTCTAACTTCCTATGATTTGAACCTCTCCTGTGAGTCCAGTTTTAGATTCCGATGCTTCACTTCAGGATTACTGTATACCTTGGACCTTCTTATTGACGATGAAACACAGAAATGGCATCCGAATTTAATAGAATAGGCACAATGCCGACTTATGTATTACAGGACTGACACTCTAACATTCTATGATTTGAACCTCTCCTGTGAGTCCAGTTTTCGATTCCGGTGCTTCACTTCGGGTTTACTGTATCCCTGGGACCTTCTTATTGACGATGAAGCACAGAAATTGCATCCGAATTTAATACAAAAGGCACAATGCCGACTTAAGTACAAGAGGACTGACACTCTAACTTCCTACGATTTCAACCTCTCCTGTGAGACCAGTTTTAGATTCCGATGATTTACTGCTGGTTTACTGTATACCTTGAACCTTCTTATTGACGATGAAACACAGAAACTGCATCCGAATTTAATACAAAATGCACAATCCCGACTTAAGTACAAGAGGACAGACACTCTAACTTTCTTTGAATTAAATCTCTCCTGTGAGTCCAGTTTTATATAACGATTCTTCACTTCAGGTTTACTGTATCCCTTGGACCTTCTTATTGACGATGAAACACAGAAATTGCATCTGAATTTATTACGAAAGGCACAATGCAGACTTAAGTACAAGAGGACGGACACTCTAACTTACTATGATTTGAACCTCCCCTGTGAGTCCAGATTTAGACTCCGATGCTTCTGTTCAGGGTTACTGTATACCTTTGACCCTCTTATTGACGATGAAACACACAAATTGCATCCGAATTCAATACAAAAGTCACAATGCCGACTTAAGTACAAGAGGACTGACACTCTAACTTTCTATGATTTGAACCTCTCCTGTGAGTCCAGTTTTAGACTCCGATGCTTCAGTTCAGGTTTACAGTATACCTTGGACCTTCTTATTGACGATGAAGCACAGAAATTGCATCCGAATTTAATACAAAAGGCACAATGCCGACATAAGTACAAGAGGACTGACACTCTAACTATCTATGATTTGACCTTCTCCTATGAGTCCAGTTATACATTCCGATGCTTCACCTCAGGTTTACTGTATACTTTGGACCTTCTTATTGGCGATGAAACACAGAAATTTCATCCGAATTTAATACAAAAAGCACAATGCCGATTTAAGCACAAGAGGACAGACACTCTAACTTTCTTTGATTTAAACCTCTCGTGTGAGTCCAGTTTTAGATTCCAATGCTTCACTTCAGGTTTACTGTATCCCTTGGACGTACTTATTGACGATGAAACACAGAAATTGCATCCGAATTTAATACAAAAGTCACAATGCCGACTTAAGTACAAGAGGACTGACACTCAAGCTTTCTATGATTAGAACCTCTCCTGTGAGTTGAGTTTTAGATTCCGATGCTTCACTTCAGGATTACTGTATACCTGGGACCGTCTTATTGATGATCCAACACAGAAATTGCATCCGAATTTAATACAGAAGGCACAATGCCGACTTAAGTAGAAGAGGACTGACACTCTAACTTCCTATGATTTGAACCTCTCGGGTGAGTCCAGTTTTAGATTCCGATGCTTCATTTCAGGTTTACTGCATCCCCTGGACCTTCTTATTGACGATGAAACACAGAAATTGCATCCGAATTTAATACGAAAGGCACAATGCAGACTTAAGTACACGAGGACTGACACTCTAACTTTCTATGATTTGAACCTCTCCTGTGAGTCCAGTTTTAGATTCCGATGCTTCACTTCAGGTCTACTGTATCCCTTGGACGTACTTATTGACGATGAAACACAGAAATTGCATCCGAATTTAATACAAAAGGCACAATGCCGACTTAAGTACAAGAGGACTGACACTCAAACTTTCTATGATTAGAACCTCTCCTGTGAGTTGAGTTTTAGATTCCGATGCTTCACTTCAGGATTACTGTATACCTGGGACCGTCTTATTGATGATCCAACACAGAAATTGCATCCGAATTTAATACAGAAGGCACAATGCCGACTTAAGTAGAAGAGGACTGACACTCTAACTTCCTATGATTTGAACCTCTCGGGTGAGTCCAGTTTTAGATTCCGATGCTTCACTTCAGGTTTACTGCATCCCCTGGACCTTCTTATTGACGATGAAACACAGAAATTGCATCCGAATTTAATACAAAAGTCACAATGCCGACTTAGGTACAAGAGGACTGACACTCTAACTTTCTATGATTTGATCCTATCCTGTGAGCCCAGTTTTAGATTCCGATGCTTCACTTCAGGTTTACTGTATCCTTTGGACCTTCTTATTGACGATGAAATACAGAAATTGCATCCGACTTTAATACAAAAGGCACAATGCAGGCTTAAGTACAAGAGGACTGACACTTTAACTTTCTATGATTTGACCTTCTCCTATGAGTGCAGTTTTAGATTCAGATGCTTCACCTCAGGTTTACTGTATACCTTGGACCTTCTTATTGGCGATGAAACACAGAAATTTCATCCGAATTTAATACAAAAAGCACAATGCCGATTTAAGCACAAGAGGACAGACACTCTAACTTTCTTTGATTTAAACCTCTCGTGTGAGTCCAGTTTTAGATTCCAATGCTTCACTTCAGGTTTACTGTATCCCTTGGACGTACTTATTGACGATGAAACACAGAAATTGCATCCGAATTTAATACAAAAGTCACAATGCCGACTTAAGTACAAGAGGACTGACACTCAAGCTTTCTATGATTAGAACCTCTCCTGTGAGTTGAGTTTTAGATTCCGATGCTTCACTTCAGGATTACTGTATACCTGGGACCGTCTTATTGATGATCCAACACAGAAATTGCATCCGAATTTAATACAGAAGGCACAATGCCGACTTAAGTAGAAGAGGACTGACACTCTAACTTCCTATGATTTGAACCTCTCGGGTGAGTCCAGTTTTAGATTCCGATGCTTCATTTCAGGTTTACTGCATCCCCTGGACCTTCTTATTGACGATGAAACACAGAAATTGCATCCGAATTTAATACGAAAGGCACAATGCAGACTTAAGTACACGAGGACTGACACTCTAACTTTCTATGATTTGAACCTCTCCTGTGAGTCCAGTTTTAGATTCCGATGCTTCACTTCAGGTTTACTGTATCCCTTGGACGTACTTATTGACGATGAAACACAGAAATTGCATCCGAATTTAATACAAAAGGCACAATGCCGACTTAAGTACAAGAGGACTGACACTCAAACTTTCTATGATTAGAACCTCTCCTGTGAGTTGAGTTTTAGATTCCGATGCTTCACTTCAGGATTACTGTATACCTGGGACCGTCTTATTGATGATCCAACACAGAAATTGCATCCGAATTTAATACAGAAGGCACAATGCCGACTTAAGTAGAAGAGGACTGACACTCTAACTTCCTATGATTTGAACCTCTCGGGTGAGTCCAGTTCTAGATTCCGATGCTTCACTTCAGGTTTACTGCATCCCCTGGACCTTCTTATTGACGATGAAACACAGAAATTGCATCCGAATTTAATACAAAAGTCACAATGCCGACTTAGGTACAAGAGGACTGACACTCTAACTTTCTATGATTTGATCCTATCCTGTGAGCCCAGTTTTAGATTCCGATGCTTCACTTCAGGTTTACTGTATCCTTTGGACCTTCTTATTGACGATGAAATACAGAAATTGCATCCGACTTTAATACAAAAGGCACAATGCAGGCTTAAGTACAAGAGGACTGACACTTTAACTTTCTATGATTTGACCTTCTCCTATGAGTGCAGTTTTAGATTCAGATGCTTCACCTCAGGTTTACTGTATACCTTGGACCTTCTTATTGGCGATGAAACACAGAAATTGCATCCGAATTTAATACAAAAGGCACAATGCCGACTTAAGTACAAGAGGACTGACACTCTAACTTTCTATGAATTGAACCTCTCCTGTCAGTCCAGTTTTAGATTCCTATGCATCACTTCAGATTTACTGTATACCTTGGACCTTCTTATTGACGATGAAACACAGAAGTTGCATCCGAATTTGATACAAAAAGCACAATGCCGACTTAAGTACAAGAGGACTGACACTCTAACTTTCTATGATTTGAACCTGTCCTGTGAGTTGAGTTTTAGATTCCGATGCTACACTTCAGGATTACTGTATACCTGGGACCGTCTTATTGATGATCCAACACAGAAATTGCATCCGAATTTAATACAAAAGGCACAATGCCGACTTAAGTAGAAGAGGACTGTCACTCTAACTTCCTACGATTTGAACCTCTCCTGTGAGTCCAGTTTTAGATTCCGATGCTTCACTTCAGGTTTACTGTATACCTTGGACCTTCTTATTGACGATGAAACACAGAAATGGCATCCGAATTTTATAGAAAAGGCACAATGCCGACTTATGTATAAGAGGACTGACACTCTAACATTCTATGATTTGAGCCTCTCCTGTGAGTCCAGTTTTCGATTCCGGTGCTTCACTTCGGGTTTACTGTATCCCTGGGACATTCTTATTGACGATGAAGCACAGAAATTGCATCCGAATTTAATACAAAATGCACAATGACGACTTAAGTACAAGAGGACTGACATTCCAACTTTCTATGATATCAACCTCTCCTGTGAGTCCAGTTTTAGATTCCAGTGCTTCACTTCAAATTTCCTGTATCCCTTGGACCTACTTATTGACGATGAAAAACAGAAATTGCATCCGAATTTAATACAAAAGGCACAATGCCGACTTAAGTACAAGAGGACTGACATTCTAACTTCCTACGATTTCAACCACTCCTGTGAGACCAGTTATAGATTCCGATGCTGTACTGCAGGTTTACTGTATACCTTGAACCTTCTTATTGACGATGAAACACAGAAATTGCATCCGAATTTAATACAAAAGGCACAATCCCGACTTAAGTACAAGTGGACAGACACTCTAACTTTCTTTGAATTGAATCTCTCCTGTGAGTCCAGTTTTATATTCCGATTCTTCACTTCAGGTTTACTGTATCCTTTGGACCTTCTTATTGACGATGAAACACAGAAATTGCATCCGAATTTATTACGAAAGGCACAATGCAGACTTAAGTACAAGAGGACGGACACTCTAACTTACTATGATTTGAACCTCTCCTGTGAGTCCAGTTGTAGACTCCGATGCTTCTGTTCAGGTTTACTGTATACCTTGGACCCGCTTATTGACGATAAAACACACAAATTGCATCCGAATTTAATACAAAAGTCACAATGCCGACTTAAGTTCAAGAGGACTGACACTCTAACTTTCTATGGTTTGAACCTCTCCTGTGAGTCCAGTTTTAGACTCCGATGCTTCAGTTCAGGTTTACAGTATACCTTGGACATTCTTATTGACGATGAAGCACAGAAATTGCGTCCGAATTTAATACAAAAGGCACAATGCCGACTTAAGTACAAGAGGACGGACACTCTAACTTCCTACGATTTCAACCTCTCCTGTGAGACCAGTTTTAGATTCCGATGCTTTACTGCTGGTTTACTGTATACCTTGAACCTTCTTATTGACGATGAAACACAGAAATTGCATCCGAATTTAATACAAAATGCACAATCCCGACTTAAGTACAAGAGGACAGACACTCTAACTTTCTTTGAATTAAATCTCTCCTGTGAGTCCAGTTTTATATAACGATTCTTCACTTCAGGTTTACTGTATCCCTTGGACCTTCTTATTGACGATGAAACACAGAAATTGCATCCGAATTTATTACGAAAGGCACAATGCAGACTTAAGTACAAGAGGACGGACACTCTAACTTACTATGATTTGAACCTCCCCTGTGAGTCCAGATTTAGACTCCGATGCTTCTGTTCAGGGTTACTGTATACCTTTGACCCTCTTATTGACGATGAAACACACAAATTGCATCCGAATTTAATACAAAAGTCACAATGCCGACTTAAGTACAAGAGGACTGACACTCTAACTTTCTATGATTTGAACCTCTCCTGTGAGTCCAGTTTTAGACTCCGATTCTTCAGTTCAGGTTTACAGTATACCTTGGACCTTCTTATTGACGATGAAGCACAGAAATTGCATCCGAATTTAATACAAAAGGCACAATGCCGACATAAGTACAAGAGGACTGACACTCTAACTATCTATGATTTGACCTTCTCCTATGAGTCCAGTTATACATTCCGATGCTTCACCTCAGGTTTACTGTATACTTTGGACCTTCTTATTGGCGATGAAACACAGAAATTGCATCCGAATTTAATACAAAAAGCACAATGCCGATTTAAGCACAAGAGGACAGACACTCTAACTTTCTTTGATTTAAACCTCTCGTGTGAGTCCAGTTTTAGATTCCGATGCTTCACTTCAGGTTTACTGTATCCCTTGGACGTACTTATTGACGATGAAACACAGAAATTGCATCCGAATTTAATACAAAAGGCACAATGCCGACTTAAGTACAAGAGGACTGACACTCAAACTTTCTATGATTAGAACCTCTCCTGTGATTTGAGTTTTAGATTCCGATGCTTCACTTCAGGATTACTGTATACCTGGGACCGTCTTATTGATGATCCAACACAGAAATTGCATCCGAATTTAATACAGAAGGCACAATGCCGACTTAAGTAGAAGAGGACTGACACTCTAACTTCCTATGATTTGAACCTCTCGGGTGAGTCCAGTTTTAGATTCCGATGCTTCACTTCAGGTTTACTGCATCCCCTGGACCTTCTTATTGACGATGAAACACAGAAATTGCATCCGAATTTAATACGAAAGGCACAATGCAGACTTAAGTACAAGAGGACTGACACTCTAACTTTCTATGATTTGAACCTCTCCTGTGAGTCCAGTTTTAGATTCCGATGCTTCACTTCAGGTTTACTGTATCCCTTGGACGTACTTATTGACGATGAAACACAGAAATTGCATCCGAATTTAATACAAAAGGCACAATGCCGACTTAAGTACAAGAGGACTGACACTCAAACTTTCTATGATTAGAACCTCTCCTGTGAGTTGAGTTTTAGATTCCGATGCTTCACTTCAGGATTACTGTATACCTGGGACCGTCTTATTGATGATCCAACACAGAAATTGCATCCGAATTTAATACAGAAGGCACAATGCCGACTTAAGTAGAAGAGGACTGACACTCTAACTTCCTATGATTTGAACCTCTCGGGTGAGTCCAGTTTTAGATTCCGATGCTTCACTTCAGGTTTACTGCATCCCCTGGACCTTCTTATTGACGATGAAACACAGAAATTGCATCCGAATTTAATACAAAAGTCACAATGCCGACTTAGGTACAAGAGGACTGACACTCTAACTTTCTATGATTTGATCCTATCCTGTGAGCCCAGTTTTAGATTCCGATGCTTCACTTCAGGTTTACTGTATCCTTTGGACCTTCTTATTGACGATGAAATACAGAAATTGCATCCGACTTTAATACAAAAGGCACAATGCAGGCTTAAGTACAAGAGGACTGACACTTTAACTTTCTATGATTTGACCGTCTCCTATGAGTGCAGTTTTAGATTCAGATGCTTCACCTCAGGTTTACTGTATACCTTGGACCTTCTTATTGGCGATGAAACACAGAAATTGCATCCGAATTTAATACAAAAGGCACAATGCCGACTTAAGTACAAGAGGACTGACACTCTAACTTTCTATGAATTGAACCTCTCCTGTCAGTCCAGTTTTAGATTCCTATGCATCACTTCAGATTTACTGATTACCTTGGACCTTCTTATTGACGATGAAACACAGAAGTTGCATCCGAATATGATACAAAAAGCACAATGCCGACTTAAGTACAAGAGGACTGACACTCTAACTTTCTATGATTTCAACCTGTCCTGTGAGTTGAGTTTTAGATTCCGATGCTACACTTCAGGATTACTGTATACCTGGGACCGTCTTATTGATGATCCAACACAGAAATTGCATCCGAATTTAATACAAAAGGCACAATGCCGACTTAAGTAGAAGAGGACTGTCACTCTAACTTCCTACGATTTGAACCTCTCCTGTGAGTCCAGTTTTAGATTCCGATGCTTCACTTCAGGTTTACTGTATACCTTGGACCTTCTTATTGACGATGAAACACAGAAATGGCATCCGAATTTTATAGAAAAGGCACAATGCCGACTTATGTATAAGAGGACTGACACTCTAACATTCTATGATTTGAACCTCTCCTGTGAGTCCAGTTTTCGATTCCGGTGCTTCACTTCGGGTTTACTGTATCCCTGGGACCTTCTTATTGACGATGAAGCACAGAAATTGCATCCGAATTTAATACAAAAGGCACAATGACGACTTAAGTACAAGAGGACTGACATTCCAACTTTCTATGATATCAACCTCTCCTGTGAGTCCAGTTTTAGATTCCAGTGCTTCACTTCAAATTTACTGTATCCCTTGGACCTACTTATTGACGATGAAAAACAGAAATTGCATCCGAATTTAATACAAAAGGCACAATGCCGACTTAAGTACAAGAGGACTGACATTCTAACTTCCTACGATTTCAACCACTCCTGTGAGACCAGTTATAGATTCCGATGCTGTACTGCATTTTTACTGTATACCTTGAACCTTCTTATTGACGATGAAACACAGAAATTGCATCCGAATTTAATACAAAAGGCACAATCCCGACTTAAGTACAAGTGGACAGACACTCTAACTTTCTTTGAATTGAATCTCTCCTGTGAGTCCAGTTTTATATTCCGATTCTTCACTTCAGGTTTACTGTATCCTTTGGACCCTCTTATTGACGATGAAACACAGAAATTGCATCCGAATTTATTACGAAAGGCACAATGCAGACTTAAGTACAAGAGGACAGACACTCTAACTTACTATGATTTGAACCTCTCCTGTGAGTCCAGTTTTAGACTCCGATGCTTCTGTTCAGGTTTACTGTATACCTTGGACCCTCTTATTGACGATGAAACACACAAATTGCATCCGAATTTAATACAAAAGTCACAATGCCGACTTAAGTTCAAGAGGACTGACACTCTAACTTTCTATGATTTGAACCTCTCCTGTGAGTCCAGTTTTAGACTCCGATGCTTCAGTTCAGGTTTACAGTATACCTTGGACATTCTTATTGACGATGAAGCACAGAAATTGCATCCGAATTTAATACAAAAGGCACAATGCCGACATAAGTACAAGAGGACTGACACTCTAACTATCTATGATTTGACCTTCTCCTATGAGTCCAGTTATACATTCCGATGCTTCACCTCAGGTTTACTGTATACCTTGGACCTTCTTATTGGCGATGAAACACAGAAATTGCATCCGAATTTAATACAAAAGGCACAATGCCGACTTAAGTACAAGAGGACTGACAGTCTAACTATCTATGATTTGAACCTCTCCTGTGAGTCCAGTTTTAGATTCAGATGCTTGACTTCAGGTTTACAGTATACCTTGGACCTTCTTATTGACGATGAGACACAGAAATTGCATCCGAATTTAATACAAAAGGCACAATGCCGACTTAAGTACAAGAGGACTGACACTCTAACTTTCTATGATTTCAACCTCCCCTGTGAGACCAGTTTTAGAATCCGATGCTTCACTTCAGGTTTACTGTATACCTTGGACCTTCTTATTGACGATGAAACACAGAAATTGCATCCGAATTGAATACAAAACGCACAATGCCGACTTAAGTACAAGAGGACTGACACTCTAACTTTCTATGATTTGAACTTCTCCTGTGAGACCAGTTTTAGATTCCAATGCTTCACTTCAGGTTTACTGTATACCTTGAACCTTCTTATTGACGATGAAACACACAAATTGCATCCGAATTTAATACAAAAGGCACAATGCCGACTTAAGTACAAGAGGACTGACATTCTAACTTTCTATGGTTTGAACCTCTCCTGTGAGTCCAGTAATAGATTCCGATGCTTCACTTCGGGTTTACTGTATACCATGGACCTACCTATTTACGATGAAGCAAAGAAATTGCATCCGAATTTAATACAAAAGTCACAATGACGACTTAAGTACACGAGGACTCACACTCCAAATTTCTACGATTTCAAACTCTCCTGTGAGTCCAGTTTTAGATTCCGATGCTTCACTTCAGGTTTACTGTATCCCTTGGACTTTATTATTGACGATGAAACACAGAAATTGCATCCGAATTTAATACAAAAGGCACAATGCCCACTTAAGTACAAGGGGACTGACACTCTAACTTTCTATGATTTAAACCTCTCCTGTGAGACCAGTTTTAGATTGCGATGCTTCAAATCAGGTTTACTGCATCCCTTGGACCTTCTTATTGACGATGAAACACAGAAATTGCATCCGAATTTAATACGAAAGGCACAATGCAGACTTAAGTACAAGAGGACACACACTCTAACTTTCTGTGATTTGAACCTCTCCTGTGAGTCCAGTTTTAGATTCCGATGCTTCACTTCAGGTTTACTGTATACCTTGGACCTTTTTATTGACGATGAAACACCGAAATTTCATCCGAATTTAATACAAAAGGCACAATGCCGACTTATGTACAAGAGGACAGACACTCTAACTTTTTATGATTTGAAACTCTCCTGTGAGTCCAGTTTTTGATTCCGATGCTTCACTTCACGTTTGCTGTATCCTGTGGACTTTCTCATTTACGATGAAGCACAGAAATTGCATCCGAATTTAACACAAAGTCACAATGCCAACTTAGGTACAAGAGGACTGACACTCTAACTTTCTATGATTTGATCCTATCCTGTGAGTCCAGTTTTAGATTCCGATGCTTCACTTCAGGTTTACTGTATCCTTTGGACCTTCTTATTGACGATGAAACACAGAAATTGCATCCGACTTTAATACAAAAGGCACAATACCGACTTAAGTACAAGAGGACTGACACTCTAACTTTCTATGATTTGAACCTCTCCTGTGAGTCCAGTTTTAGATTCCGATGCTTCACTTCAGGTTTACTGTATACCTTGGACCTTCTTATTGACGATGAAACACAGAAATTGCATCCGAATTTAATACAAAAGGCACAATGCCGACTTAAGTACAAGAGGACTGACACTCTAACTTTCTATGATTTGAACCTGTCTTGTGAGACCACTTTTAGATTCCGATGCTTCACTTCAGGTTTACTGTATACCTTGGACCTTCTTATTGACGATGAAACACAGAAGTTGCATCCGAATTTAATGCAAAATGCACAATGCCGACTTAAGTAGAAGAGGACTGACACTCTAACTTCCTATGATTTGAACCTCTCCTGTGAGTCCAGTTTTAGATTCCGATGCTTCACTTCAAGTTTACTGTATACCTTGGACCTTCTTATTGACGATGAAACACAGAAATGGCATCCGAATTTAATAGAAAAGGCACAATGCCGACTTATGTATAACAGGACTGACACTCTAACATTCTATGATTTGAACCTCTCCTGTGAGTCCAGTTTTCGATTCCGGTGCTTCACTTCGGGTTTACTGTATCCCTGGGACCTTGTTATTGACGATGAAGCACAGATATTGCATCCGAATTTAATACAAAAGGCACAATGACGTTTTAACTACAAGAGGACTGACACTCCAACTTTCTATGATTTCAACCTCTCCTGTGAGTCCAGTTTTAGATTCCAATGCTTCACTTCAAATTTACTGTATCCATTGGACCTACTTATTGACGATGAAAAACAGAAATTGCATCCGAATTTAATACAAAAGGCACAATGCCGACTTAAGTACAAGAGGACTGACACTCTAACTTCCTACGATTTCAACCTCTCCTGTAAGACCAGTTTTAGATTCCGATGCTTTACTGCAGGTTTACTGTATACCTTGAACCTTCTTATTGACGATGAAACACAGAAATTGCATCCGAATTTAATACAAAAGGCACAATCCCGACTTAAGTACAAGAGGACAGATATTTTAACTTTCTTTGAATTAAATCTCTCTTGTGAGCCCAGTTTTATATTCCGATTCTTCACTTCAGGTTTACTGTATCCCTTGGACCTTCTTATTGACGATGAAACACAGAAATTGCATCCGAATTTATTACGAAAGGCACAATGCAGACTTAAGTACAAGAGGACGGACACTCTAACTTACTATGATTTGAACCTCTCCTGTGCGTCCAGTTTTAGATTCCGATGCTTCACTTCAGGTTTACTGTATACCTCGAACCTTTCTATTGACGATGAAACACCGAAATTTCATCCGAACTTAATACAAAAGGCACAATGCCGACTTATGTACAAGAGGACTGACACTCTAACTTTCTATGATTTGAACCTCTCCTGTGAGTCCAGTTTTTGATTCCGACCTTTCACTTTACGTTTGCTGTATCCCGTGGACCTTCTCATTTACGATGAAGCACAGAAATTGCATCCGAATTTAATACAAAAGTCACAATGCCGACTTAGGTACAAGAGGACTGACTCTTTAACTTTCTATGATTTGATCCGATTCTGTGAGTCCAGTTTTAGATTCCGATGCTTCACTTCAGGTTTACTGTATCCTTTGGACCTTCTTATTGACGATGAAATACAGAAATTGCATCCGAATTTAATACAAAAGGCACAATGCCGACTTAAGTACAAGAGGACACACACTCTAACTTTCTGTGATTTGAACCTCTCCTGTGAGTCCAGTTTTAGATTCCGATGCTTCACTTCAGGTTTACTGTATACCTTGGACCTTTTTATTGACGACGAAACACCGAAATTTCATCCGAATTTAATACAAAAGGCACAATGCCGACTTATGTACAAGAGGACAGACACTCTAACTTTTTATGATTTGAAACTCTCCTGTGAGTCCAGTTTTTGATTCCGATGCTTCACTTCACGTTTGCTGTATCCTGTGGACTTTCTCATTTACGATGAAGCATAGAAATTGCATCCGAATTTAACACAAAGTCACAATGCCAACTTAGGTACAAGAGGACTGACATCTAACTTTCTATGATTTGATCCTATCCTGTGAGTCCAGTTTTAGATTCCGATGCTTCACTTCAGGTTTACTGTATCCTTTGGTCCTTCTTATTGACGATGAAACACAGAAATTGCATCCGACTTTAATACAAAAGGCACAATACCGACTTAAGTACAAGAGGACTGACACTCTAACTTTCTATGATTTGAACCTCTCCTGTGAGTCCAGTTTTAGATTCCGATGCTTCACTTCAGGTTTACTGTATCCCTTGGACCTTCTTATTGACGATGAAACACAGAAATTGCATCCGAATTTAATACAAAAGGCACAATGCCGACTTAAGTACAAGAGGACTGACACTCTAACTTTCTATGATTTGAACCTGTCTTGTGAGACCACTTTTAGATTCCGATGCTTCACTTCAGGTTTACTGTATACCTTGGACCTTCTTATTGACGATGAAACACAGAAGTTGCATCCGAATTTAATGCAAAATGCACAATGCCGACTTAAGTAGAAGAGGACTGACACTCTAACTTCCTATGATTTGAACCTCTCCTGTGAGTCCAGTTTTAGATTCCGATGCTTCACTTCAAGTTTACTGTATACCTTGGACCTTCTTATTGACGATGAAACACAGAAATGGCATCCGAATTTAATAGAAAAGGCACAATGCCGACTTATGTATAACAGGACTGACACTCTAACATTCTATGATTTGAACCTCTCCTGTGAGTCCAGTTTTCGATTCCGGTGCTTCACTTCGGGTTTACTGTATCCCTGGGACCTTCTTATTGACGATGAAGCACAGATATTGCATCCGAATTTAATACAAAAGGCACAATGACGTTTTAACTACAAGAGGACTGACACTCCAACTTTCTATGATTTCAACCTCTCCTGTGAGTCCAGTTTTAGATTCCAATGCTTCACTTCAAATTTACTGTATCCATTGGACCTACTTATTGACGATGAAAAACAGAAATTGCATCCGAATTTAATACAAAAGGCACAATGCCGACTTAAGTACAAGAGGACTGACACTCTAACTTCCTACGATTTCAACCTCTCCTGTGAGACCAGTTTTAGATTCCGATGCTTTACTGCAGGTTTACTGTATACCTTGAACCTTCTTATTGACGATGAAACACAGAAATTGCATCCGAATTTAATACAAAAGGCACAATCCCGACTTAAGTACAAGAGGACAGATATTTTAACTTTCTTTGAATTAAATCTCTCCTGTGAGTCCAGTTTTATATTCCGATTCTTCACTTCAGGTTTACTGTATCCCTTGGACCTTCTTATTGACGATGAAACACAGAAATTGCATCCGAATTTATTACGAAAGGCACAATGCAGACTTAAGTTCAAGAGGACGGACACTCTAACTTACTATGATTTGAACCTCTCCTGTGAGTCCAGTTTTAGACTCCGATGCTTCTGTTCAGGTTTACTGTATACCTTGGACCCTCTTATTGACGATGAAACACCGAAATTTCATCCGAACTTAATACAAAAGTCACAATGCCGACTTAAGTACAAGAGGACTGACACTCTAACTTTCTATGATTTGAACCTCTCCTGTGAGTCCAGTTTTAGACTCCGATGCTTCAGTTCAGGTTTACAGTATACCTTGGACCTTCTTATTGACGATGAAGCACAGAAATTGCATCCGAATTTAATACAAAAGGCACAATGCCGACATAAGTACAAGAGGACTGACACTCTAACTATCTATGATTTGACCTTCTCCTATGAGTCCAGTTATACATTCCGATGCTTCACCTCAGGTTTACTGTATACCTTGGACCTTCTTATTGGCGATGAAACACAGATATTTCATCCGAATTTAATATAAAAGGCACATTGCCGACTTAAGCACAAGAGGACAGACACTCTAACTTTCTTGGATTTAAACCTCTCGTTTGAGTCCAGTTTTAGATTCCGATGCTTCACTTCAGGTTTACTGTATACCTTGGACCTTCTTATTGACGATGAAACACCGAAATTTCATCCGAACTTAATACAAAAGTCACAATGCCGACTTAAGTACAAGAGGACTGACACTCTAACTTTCTATGATTTGAACCTCTCCTGTGAGTCCAGTTTTAGACTCCGATGCTTCAGTTCAGGTTTACAGTATACCTTGGACCTTCTTATTGACGATGAAGCACAGAAATTGCATCCGAATTTAATACAAAAGGCACAATGCCGACATAAGTACAAGAGGACTGACACTCTAACTATCTATGATTTGACCTTCTCCTATGAGTCCAGTTATACATTCCGATGCTTCACCTCAGGTTTACTGTATACCTTGGACCTTCTTATTGGCGATGAAACACAGATATTTCATCCGAATTTAATATAAAAGGCACATTGCCGACTTAAGCACAAGAGGACAGACACTCTAACTTTCTTGGATTTAAACCTCTCGTTTGAGTCCAGTTTTAGATTCCGATGCTTCACTTCAGGTTTACTGTATACCTTGGACCTTCTTATTCACGATGAAACACAGAGATAGCATCCGAGTTTAATACAAAAGGCACAATGCAGGATTTAAGTGCAAGAGGACTGACACTTTAATTTTCTATGATTTGACCTTCTCCTATGAGTCCAGTTTTACATTCAGATGCTTCACCTCAGGTTTACTGTATACCTTGGACCTTCTTATTGACAATGAAACACAGAAATTGCATCCGAATTTAATACTAAATGCACATTGCCGACTTAAGTACAAGAGGACTGACACTCTAACTTTCTATGAATTGAACCTCTCCTGTCAGTCCAGTTTTAGATTCCGATGCATCACTTCAGATTTACTGTATACCTTTGACCTTCTTATTGACGATGAAACACAGAAATTGCATTAGAATTTAATACAAAAGGCACAATGCCGACTTAAGTACAAGAGGACTGACACTCTAACTTTCTATGATTTGAACCTGTCCTGTGAGTTGAGTTTTAGATTCCGATGCTTCACTTTAGGATTACTGTATACCTGGGACCGTCTTATTGATCATCCAACACAGAAATTGCATCCGAATTTAATACAAAAGGCACAATGCCGACTTAAGTAGAAGAGGACTGTCACTCTAACTTCCTACGATTTGAACCTCTCCTGTGAGTCCAGTTTTAGATTCTGATGCTTCACTTCAGGTTTACTGTATACCTTGGACCTTCTCATTGACGATGAAACACAGAAATGGCATCCGAATTTTATAGAAAAGGCACAATGCCGACTTATGTATAACAGGACTGACACTCTAACATTCCATGATTTGAACCTCTCCTGTGAGTCCAGTTTTCGATTTCAGTGCTTCACTTCGGGTTTACTGTATCCCTGGGACCTTCTTATTGACGATGAAGCACAGAAATTGCATCCGAATTTAATACAAAAGGCACAATGCCGACTTAAGTAGAAGAGGACTGACACTCCAACTTTCTATGATTTCAACATGTGAGTCCAGTTTTAGATTCCAATGCTTCACTTCAGGTTTACTGTATACCTTGGAACTTCTTATTGACGATGAAACACAGAAATGGCATCCGAATTTAATACAAAAGGCACAATGCCGACTTATGCATAAGAGGACTGACACTCTAACATTCCATGTTTTGAACCTCTCCTGTGAGTCCAGTTTTCGATTCCGATGCTTCACTTCGGGTTTACTGTATCCCTTGGACCTTCTAATTGACGATGAAGCACAGAAATTGCATCCGAATTTAATACAAAAGGCACAATGACGGCTTAAGTACAAGAGGACTGACACTCCAACTTTCTATGATTTCAACATGTGAGTCCAGTTTTAGATTCCAATGCTTCACTTCAGGTTTACTGTATACCATGGACCTACTTATTTACGATGAAACACAGAAATTGCATCCGAATTTAATACGAAAGGCACAATGCCGACTTAAGTACAAGAGGACTGACAATCTAACTTTCTGTGATTTCAACCTCCCCTGTGAGACCAGTTTTAGATTCCGATGCTTCACTTCAGGTTTACTGTATACCTTGAACCTTCTTATTGACGATGAAACACAGAAATTGCCTCCGAATTTAATACAAAAGGCACAATGCCGACTTAAGCACAAGAGGACAGACACTCTAACTTTCTTTGATTTTAACCTCTCCTGTGAGTCCAGTTTTAGATTCCGATGCTTCACTTCAGGTTTACTGTATACCTTGGACCTTCTTATTGACGATGAAACACAGAAATTGCATCCGAATTGAATACAAAACGCAAAATGCCGACTTAAGTACGAGTGGACTGACACTCTAATTTTCTATGATTTGAACCACTCCTGTGAGACCAGTTTTAGATTCCGATGCTTCACTTCAGGTTTACTGTATACCTCGAACCTTTCTATTGACGATGAAACACCGAAATTTCATCCGAACTTAATACAAAAGGCACAATGCCGACTTATGTACAAGAGGACTGACACTCTAACTTTCTATGATTTGAACCTCTCCTGTGAGTCCAGTTTTTGATTCCGACCTTTCACTTTACGTTTGCTGTATCCCGTGGACCTTCTCATTTACGATGAAGCACAGAAATTGCATCCGAATTTAATACAAAAGTCACAATGCCGACTTAGGTACAAGAGGACTGACACTTTAACTTTCTATGATTTGATCCTATTCTGTGAGTCCAGTTTTAGATTCCGATGCTTCACTTCAGGTTTACTGTATCCTTTGGACCTTCTTATTGACGATGAAATACAGAAATTGCATCCGAATTTAATACAAAAGGCACAATGCCGACTTAAGTACAAGAGGACACACACTCTAACTTTCTGTGATTTGAACCTCTCCTGTGAGTCCAGTTTTAGATTCCGATGCTTCGCTTCAGGTTTACTGTATACCTTGGACCTTTTTATTGACGACGAAACACCGAAATTTCATCCGAATTTAATACAAAAGGCACAATGCCGACTTATGTACAAGAGGACAGACACTCTAACTTTTTATGATTTGAAACTCTCCTGTGAGTCCAGTTTTTGATTCCGATGCTTCACTTCACGCTTGCTGTATCCTGTGGACTTTCTCATTTACGATGAAGCATAGAAATTGCATCCGAATTTAACACAAAGTCACAATGCCAACTTAGGTACAAGAGGACTGACATCTAACTTTCTATGATTTGATCCTATCCTGTGAGTCCAGTTTTAGATTCCGATGCTTCACTTCAGGTTTACTGTATCCTTTGGACCTTCTTATTGACGATGAAACACAGAAATTGCATCCGACTTTAATACAAAAGGCACAATACCGACTTAAGTACAAGAGGACTGACACTCTAACTTTCTATGATTTGAACCTCTCCTGTGAGTCCAGTTTTAGATTCCGATGCTTCACTTCAGGTTTACTGTATCCCTTGGACCTTCTTATTGACGATGAAACACAGAAATTGCATCCGAATTTAATACAAAAGGCACAATGCCGACTTAAGTACAAGAGGACTGACACTCTAACTTTCTATGATTTGAACCTGTCTTGTGAGACCACTTTTAGATTCCGATGCTTCACTTCAGGTTTACTGTATACCTTGGACCTTCTTATTGACGATGAAACACAGAAGTTGCATCCGAATTTAATGCAAAATGCACAATGCCGACTTAAGTAGAAGAGGACTGACACTCTAACTTCCTATGATTTGAACCTCTCCTGTGAGTCCAGTTTTAGATTCCGATGCTTCACTTCAAGTTTACTGTATACCTTGGACCTTCTTATTGACGATGAAACACAGAAATGGCATCCGAATTTAATAGAAAAGGCACAATGCCGACTTATGTATAACAGGACTGACACTCTAACATTCTATGATTTGAACCTCTCCTGTGAGTCCAGTTTTCGATTCCGGTGCTTCACTTCGGGTTTACTGTATCCCTGGGACCTTCTTATTGACGATGAAGCACAGATATTGCATCCGAATTTAATACAAAAGGCACAATGACGTTTTAACTACAAGAGGACTGACACTCCAACTTTCTATGATTTCAACCTCTCCTGTGAGTCCAGTTTTAGATTCCAATGCTTCACTTCAAATTTACTGTATCCATTGGACCTACTTATTGACGATGAAAAACAGAAATTGCATCCGAATTTAATACAAAAGGCACAATGCCGACTTAAGTACAAGAGGACTGACACTCTAACTTCCTACGATTTCAACCTCTCCTGTGAGACCAGTTTTAGATTCCGATGCTTTACTGCAGGTTTACTGTATACCTTGAACCTTCTTATTGACGATGAAACACAGAAATTGCATCCGAATTTAATACAAAAGGCACAATCCCGACTTAAGTACAAGAGGACAGATATTTTAACTTTCTTTGAATTAAATCTCTCCTGTGAGTCCAGTTTTATATTCCGATTCTTCACTTCAGGTTTACTGTATCCCTTGGACCTTCTTATTGACGATGAAACACAGAAATTGCATCCGAATTTATTACGAAAGGCACAATGCAGACTTAAGTACAAGAGGACGGACACTCTAACTTACTATGATTTGAACCTCTCCTGTGAGTCCAGTTTTAGACTCCGATGCTTCTGTTCAGGTTTACTGTATACCTTGGACCCTCTTATTGACGATGAAACACCGAAATTTCATCCGAACTTAATACAAAAGTCACAATGCCGACTTAAGTACAAGAGGACTGACACTCTAACTTTCTATGATTTGAACCTCTCCTTTGAGTCCAGTTTTAGACTCCGATGCTTCAGTTCAGGTTTACAGTATACCTTGGACCTTCTTATTGACGATGAAGCACAGAAATTGCATCCGAATTTAATACAAAAGGCACAATGCCGACATAAGTACAAGAGGACTGACACTCTAACTATCTATGATTTGACCTTCTCCTATGAGTCCAGTTATACATTCCGATGCTTCACCTCAGGTTTACTGTATACCTTGGACCTTCTTATTGGCGATGAAACACAGATATTTCATCCGAATTTAATATAAAAGGCACATTGCCGACTTAAGCACAAGAGGACAGACACTCTAACTTTCTTGGATTTAAACCTCTCGTTTGAGTCCAGTTTTAGATTCCGATGCTTCACTTCAGGTTTACTGTATACCTTGGACCTTCTTATTGACGATGAAACACAGAAATTGCATCCGAATTTAATGCAAAATGCACAATGCCGACCTAAGTACAAGAGAACCGACACTCTAACATTCTTTGATTTAAACCTCTCCTGTGAGTACAGTTTTAGATTCCGATGCTTCACTTCAGGTTTACTGTATCCCTTGGACCTTCTTATTCACGATGAAACACAGAAATAGCATCCGAGTTTAATACAAAAGGCACAATGCAGGATTTAAGTGCAAGAGGACTGACACTTTAATTTTCTATGATTTGACCTTCTCCTATGAGTCCAGTTTTACATTCAGATGCTTCACCTCAGGTTTACTGTATACCTTGGACCTTCTTATTGACAATGAAACACAGAAATTGCATCCGAATTTAATACTAAATGCACATTGCCGACTTAAGTACAAGAGGACTGACACTCTAACTTTCTATGAATTGAACCTCTCCTGTCAGTCCAGTTTTAGATTCCGATGCATCACTTCAGATTTACTGTATACCTTTGACCTTCTTATTGACGATGAAACACAGAAATTGCATCCGAATTTAATACAAAAGGCACAATGCCGACTTAAGTACAAGAGGACTGACACTCTAACTTTCTATGATTTGAACCTGTCCTGTGAGTTGAGTTTTAGATTCCGATGCTTCACTTTAGGATTACTGTATACCTGGGACCGTCTTATTGATGATCCAACACAGAAATTGCATCCGAATTTAATACAAAAGGCACAATGCCGACTTAAGTAGAAGAGGACTGTCACTCTAACTTCCTACGATTTGAACCTCTCCTGTGAGTCCAGTTTTAGATTCTGATGCTTCACTTCAGGTTTACTGTATACCTTGGACCTTCTCATTGACGATGAAACACAGAAATGGCATCCGAATTTTATAGAAAAGGCACAATGCCGACTTATGTATAACAGGACTGACACTCTAACATTCCATGATTTGAACCTCTCCTGTGAGTCCAGTTTTCGATTTCAGTGCTTCACTTCGGGTTTACTGTATCCCTGGGACCTTCTTATTGACGATGAAGCACAGAAATTGCATCCGAATTTAATACAAAAGGCACAATGCCGACTTAAGTAGAAGAGGACTGACACTCCAACTTTCTATGATTTCAACATGTGAGTCCAGTTTTAGATTCCAATGCTTCACTTCAGGTTTACTGTATACCTTGGAACTTCTTATTGACGATGAAACACAGAAATGGCATCCGAATTTAATACAAAAGGCACAATGCCGACTTATGCATAAGAGGACTGACACTCTAACATTCCATGTTTTGAACCTCTCCTGTGAGTCCAGTTTTCGATTCCGATGCTTCACTTCGGGTTTACTGTGTCCCTTGGACCTTCTAATTGACGATGAAGCACAGAAATTGCATCCGAATTTAATACAAAAGGCACAATGACGGCTTAAGTACAAGAGGACTGACACTCCAACTTTCTATGATTTCAACATGTGAGTCCAGTTTTAGATTCCAATGCTTCACTTCAGGTTTACTGTATACCATGGACCTACTTATTTACGATGAAACACAGAAATTGCATCCGAATTTAATACGAAAGGCACAATGCCGACTTAAGTACAAGAGGACTGACAATCTAACTTTCTGTGATTTCAACCTCCCCTGTGAGACCAGTTTTAGATTCCGATGCTTCACTTCAGGTTTACTGTATACCTTGAACCTTCTTATTGACGATGAAACACAGAAATTGCCTCCGAATTTAATACAAAAGGCACAATGCCGACTTAAGCACAAGAGGACAGACACTCTAACTTTCTTTGATTTTAACCTCTCCTGTGAGTCCAGTTTTAGATTCCGATGCTTCACTTCAGGTTTACTGTATACCTTGGACCTTCTTATTGACGATGAAACACAGAAATTGCATCCGAATTGAATACAAAACGCAAAATGCCGACTTAAGTACAAGTGGACTGACACTCTAATTTTCTATGATTTGAACCACTCCTGTGAGACCAGTTTTAGATTCCGATGCGTCACTTCAGGTTTACTGTATACCTGGAACCTTCTTATTGACGATAAAACTCAGAAATTGCATCCGAATTTAATAAAAAAGACACAATACCGACTTAAGTACAAGAGGACAGACACTCTAACTTTCTTTGATTTAAACCACTCCTGTGAGTCCAGTTATAGATTCCGATGCTTCACTTCAGGTTTACTGTATACCATGGACCTACTTATTTACGATGAAGAACAGAAATTGCATCCGAATTTAATACAAAAGTCACAATGACGACTTAAGTACACGAGGACTGACTCTCCAAATTTCTACGATTTCAACCTTTCCTGTGAGTCCAGTTTTAGATTCCGATGCTTGACTTCAGGTTTACTGTATCCCTTGGACCTTCTTATTGACGATGAAACACAGAAATTGCATCCGAATTTAATACAAAAGGCACAATGCCCACATAAGTACAAGAGGACTGACACTCTAACTTTCTATGATTTAAACTTCTCCTGTGAGTCCAGTTTTAGATTGCGATGCTTCAAATCAGGTTTACTGCATCCCTTGGACCTTCTTATTGACGATGAAACACAGAAATTGCATCCGAATTTAATACGAAAGGCACAATGCAGACTTAAGTACAAGAGGACTGACACTCTAACTTTCTATGATTTCAACCTCTCCTGTGAGTCCAGTTTCACATTCCGATGCTTCACTTCAGGTGTACTGTATACCTTGGACCTTCTTATTGACAATGAAACACAGAAATTGCATGCGAATTTAATACAAAAGTCACAATGCTGACTTAAGTACAAGAGGACTGACACACTAACTTTCCATGATTTGAACCTCTCTTGTGAGTCCAGTTTTAGATTCCGATGCTTCACTTCAGGTTTACTGTGTCCCTTGGACCTTCTTATTGACGATGAAGCACAGAATTTGCATCCGAATTTAATACGAAAGACACAATGACGACATAAGTACAAGAGGACTGACACTCTAACTTTCTATGATTTGATCCTGTCCTGTGAGTCCAGTTTTAGAATCCGGTGCTTCACTTCAGGTTTACTGTATCCCTTGGACCTTCTTATTGACGATGAAACACAGTAATTGCATCCGAATTTAATACAAATGGCACATTGCCGACTTAAGTACAAGAGGACTGACACTCAAAATTTCTATGATTTGATCCTGTCCTGTGAGTCCAGTTTTAGAATCTGGTGCTTCACTTCAGGTTTACTGTATACCTTGGACCTTCTTATTGACGATGAAACACAGAAATTGCATCCGAATGTAATACATAAGGCACAATGCCGACATAAGCACAAGAGGACTGACACTCCAACTTTCTGTGATTTGAACCTGTCTTGTGAGACCAGTTCTAGATTCCGATGCCTGAATTCAGGTTTACAGTATACCTTGGACCTTCTTATTGACGATGAAACACAGAAATTGCATCCGAAATTAATGCAAAAGGCACAATGCTAACTTAAGTACAAGAGGACTGAAACTCTAACATTCTTTGATATAAACCTCTCCTGTAAGTCCAATTTTAGATTCCGATGCTTCACTTCAGGTTTACTGTATCCCTTGGACCTTCTTATTCACGATGAAACACAGAATTAGCATCCGAATTTAATACATAAGGCACAATGCAGGCCTAAGTACAAGAGGACTGACACTCTAACTTTCTATGGTTTGAACTTCTCCTATGAGTCCAGTTTTAGATTCAGATGCTTCACCTCAGGTTTACTGTATCCCTTGGACCTTCTTATTGACGTTGAAACACAAAAATTGCATCCGAATTAAATACAGAAGGCACAATGACGACTTAAGTAGATGAGGACTGATACTCTGATTTTCTAAGATTTGAACCTCTCCTGTAGGTCCAGTTTTAGATTCCGATGCTTCACTTAAGGTTTACTGTATGCCTTGGACCATCTTATTGACGATGAAACACAGAAATTGCATCCGAATTTAATACAAAAGTCACAATGCCGACTTAAGTACAAGAGGACTGACACTCTAACTTTCTATGATTTGAACCTGTCCTGTGAGTCCAGTTTTAGATTCCGATGTTTCACTTCAGGTTTACTGTATCCATTGGACGTTCTTATTGACGATGAAACACAGAAATTGCATCCGAATTTAATACAAAAGGCACAATGCCCACTTAAGTACATGAGGACTGACACTCTAACTTTCTATGATTTGGACGTCTCCTGTGACTCCAGTTTTAGATTCAGATGCTTCACTTCAGGCTTACTGTATACCTTGGACCTTCTTATTGACGATGAAACACAGAAATTGCATCCGAATTTAATACAAATGGCACATTGCCGACTTAAGTACAAGAGGACTGACACTCTAAATTTCTATGATTTGATCCTGTCCTGTGAGTCCAGTTTTAGAATCTGGTGCTTCACTTCAGGTTTACTGTATCCCTTGGACCTTCTTATTCACCATGAAACACAGATTTTGCATCCGAATTTAATACATAAGGCACAATGCAGGCCTAAGTACAAGAGGACTGACACTCTAACTTTCTATGGTTTGATCTTCTCCTATGAGTCCAGTTTTAGATAAAAATGCTTCACTTCAGGTTTACTGTATCCCTTGGACCTTCTTATTGACAATGAAACACAGAAATAGCATCCGAATTTACTACAAAAGGCACAATGCCGACTTAAGTACAAGAGGACAGACACTCTAACATCCTTTGATTTAAACCTCTCCTGTGAGTCCAGTTTTAGATTCCGATGCTTCACTTCAGGTTTACTGTATACCTTGGACCTTCTTATTGACATTGAAACACAGAAATTGCATCCGAATTTAATACAAAATGCACAATGCCGACTTAAGTACAAGAGGACAGGCACTCTATCTTTCTTTGTTTTAAACCTTTCCTATGTGTCCAGTTTTAGATTCCGATGCTTCACTTCATGTCTACTGTATACCGTGGACCTTCTTATTGACGTTGAAACACAAATATTGCATCCGAATTAAATACAGAAGGCACAATGACGACTTAAGTAGATAAGGACTGATACTCTGACTTTCTAAGAATTGAACCTCTCCTGTAGGTCCAGTTTTAGATTTCGATGCTTCACTTCAGGCTTACTGTATCCCTTGGACCTTCTTATTGACGACGAAGCACAGAATTTGCATCCGAATTTAATACAAAAGGCACAATGCCGACTTAAGTACAAGAGGACTGACACTTCAACTTTCTATGATTTCAACCAATCCTGTGAGTCCAGTTTTAGATTCCAATGCTTCACTTCAGGTTTACTGTATCCCTTGGACCTTCTTATTGACGATGAAACTCAGAAATTGCATCCGAATTTAATACAAAAGGCACAATGCCGTCTTAAGTACATGAGGACTGGCACTCTAACTTTCTATGATTTGAACCTCTCCTGTGAGTCCAGTTTTAGATTCAGATGCTTCACTTCAGGCCTACTGTATACCTTGGACCTTCTTATTGACGATGAAACACAGAAATTGCATCCGAATTTAATACAAATGGCACATTGCCCTCTGAAGTACAAGAGGACTGACACTCTAATTTTCTATGATTTCAACCTCTCCTGTGAGACCAGTTTTAGATTCCGATGCTTCACTTCAGGTTTACTGAATACCTTGAACCTTCTAATTGACGATGAAACACAGAAATTGCCTCCGAATTTACTACAAAAGGCACAATCCCGACTTAAGTACAAGAGGACAGACACTCTAACATCCTTTGATTTAAACCTATCCTGTGAGTCCAGTTTTAGATTCCGTTGCTTCACTTCAGGTTTACTGTATACCTTGGACCTTCTTATTGACGATGAAACACAGAAATTGCATCCGAATTTAATACAAAATGCACAATGCCGACTTAAGTACAAGAGGACAGACACTCTTACTTTCTTTGATTTAAACCTTTCCTGTGTGTCCAGTTGTAGATTCTGATGCTTCACTTCAGGTCTGCTGTTTACCTTGGTCCTTCTTATTGACGTTGAAACACAAAAATTGCATCCGAATTAAATAAAAATGGCACAATGACGACTTAAGTAGAAGAGGACTGGCACTCTAATTTTCTATGATTTGAACCTCTCCTGTGAGTCCAGTTTTAGATTCCGATGCTTCACTTCAGGTTTACTGTACCCCTTAGACCTTCTTATTGACGACGAAGCACACAAATTGCATCCGAATTTAATACAATAGTCACAATGCCGACTTAAGTACAAGAGGACTGACACTCTAACTTTCTGTGATTTGAACCTGTCCTGTGAGTCCAGTTTTAGATTCCGATGTTTCACTTCAGGTTTACTGTATACCTTGGACCTTCTTATTGACGATGAAACACAGAAATTGCATCGGAATTGAATACAAAATGCACAATGCCGACTTAAGTACAAGAGGACTGACACTCTAACTTTCTATGATTTGAACCTCTCCTGTGAGTCAAGTTTTAGATTCAGATGCTTCACTTCAGGCTTACTGTATACCTTGGACCTTCTTATTGACGTTGAAACACGAAAATTGCATCCGAATTAAATACAGAAGGCACAATGACGACTTAAGTAGATGAGGACTGATACTCTGATTTTCTAAGATTTGAACCTCTCCTGTAGGTCCAGTTTTAGATTCCGATGCTTCACTTCAGGTTTACGGTATGCCTTGGACCATCTTATTGACGATGAAACACAGAAATTGCATCCGAATTTAATACAAAAGTCACAATGCCGACTTATGTACAAGAGGACTGACACTCTAACTTTCTATGATTTGATCCTGTCCTGTGAGTCCAGTTTTAGAATCCGGTGCTTCCCTTCAGGTTTACTGTATCCCTTGGACCTTCTTATTCACGATGAAACACAGATATTGCATCCGAATTTAATACATAAGGCACAATGCAGGCCTAAGTACAAGAGGACTGACACTCAAACTTTCTATGGCTTGAACTTCTCCTATGACTCCAGTTTTAGATTCCAATGCTTCACATCAGGTTTACTGTATCCCTAGGACCTACTTATTGACAATGAAACACAGAAATAGCATCCGAATTTAACACAAAATGCACAATGACGACTTAAGTACAAGAGGACTGACACTTCAACTTTCTATGATTTCAACCTCTCCTGTGAGTCCAGTTTTAGATTCCAATGCTTCACTTCAGGTTTACTGTATCCCTTGGACCTTCTTATTGACGATGAAACACAGAAATTGCATCCGAATTTAATACAAAAGGCACAATGCCGTCTGAAGTACATGAGGACTGGCACTCTAACTTTCTATGATTTGAACCTCTCCTGTGAGTCCAATTTTAGATTCAGAACCTTCACTTCAGGCTTACTGTATACCATGGACCTTCTTATTGACGATGAAACACAGAAATTGCATCCGAATATAATGCAAATGGCACATTGCCCACTTAAGTACAAGAGGACTGACACTCTAACTTTCTATGATTTGATCCTGTCCTGTGAGTCCAGTTTTAGAATCCGGTGCTTCACTTCAGGTTTACTGTATCCCTTGGACCTACTTATTGAGGATGAAACACAGAAATTGCATCCGAAGTTAATAGGAAAGGCACAATGCCGACTTATGTACAAGAGGACTGACACTCTAACTTTCTGTGGTTTGAACCTCTCCTGTGAGTCCAGTTTTAGATTCCGATGCTTCACTTCAGGTTTACTGTATACCTTGGACCTTCTTGTTGACGATGAAACACAAAAATTGCATCCGAATGTAATACATAAGGCACAATGCCGACTTAAGTACAAGAGGACTGACACTCCAACTTACTGTGATTTGAACCTGTCTTGTGAAACCAGTTCTAGATTCCGATGCTTCACTTCAGGTTTACAGTATACCTTGGACCTTCTTATTGACGATGAAACACAGAAATTGCATCGGAAATTAATGCAAAAGGCACAATGCCGACTTAAGTACAAGAGGACTGAAACTCTAACATTCTTTGATATAAACCTCTCCTGTGAGTCCAGTTTTATATTCCGATGCTTCACTTCAGGTTTACTGTATCCCTTGGACCTTCTTATTCACGATGAAACACAGATTTGGCATCCGAATTTAATACATAAGGCACAATGCAGGCCTAAGTACAAGAGGACTGACACTCTAACTTTCTATGGTTTGAACTTCTCCTATGAGTCCAGTTTTAGATTCAGATGCTTCACCTCAGGTTTACTGTATCCCTTGGATCTTCTTATTGACAATGAAACACAGAAATAGCATCCGAATTTAATACAAAAGGCACAATGACGACTTAAGTACAAGAGGACTGACACTTCAACTTTCTATGATTTCAACCTCTCCTGTGAGTCCAGTTTTAGATTCCAATGCTTCACTTCAGGTTTACTGTATCCCTTGGACCTTCTTATTGACGATGAAACACAGAAATCACATCCGAATGTAATACAAAAGGCACAATGCCGACTTAAGTACAAGAGGACTGACACACTAACTTTCTATGACTTCAACCTCTCCTGTGAGTCCAGATTTAGATTCAGATGCTTCACTTCAGGCTTACTGTATACCTTGGACCTTCTTATTGACGATGTAACACAGAAATTGCATCCGAATTTAATACAAATTGCACATTGCGGACTTAAGTACAAGAGGACTGACACTCTAACTTTCTATGATTTCAACCTCTCCTGTGAGACTAGTTTTAGATTCCTATGCTTCACTTCAGGTTTACTGAATACCTTGAACCTTCTTATTGACGATGAAACACAGAAATTGCCTCCGAATTTACTACAAAAGGCACAATGCCGACTTAAGTACAAGAGGACAGACACTATAACATCCTTTGATTTAAACCTCTCCTGTGAGTCCAGTTTTAGATTCCGATGCTTCACTTCAGGTTTACTGTATACCTTGGAAATTCTTATTGACGATGAAACACAGAAATTGCATCCGAATTTAATACAAAATGCACAATGCCGACTTAAGTACTAGAGGACAGACACTCTAACTTTTCTTTGATTTAAACCTTTCCTGTGTGTCCAGTTGTAGATTCCGATGCTTCACTTCAGGTCTGCTGTTTACCTTGGTCCTTCTTAATGACGTTGAAACACAAAAATTGCATCCGAATTAAATACAAAAGGCACAATGACGACTTAAGTAGAAGAGGACTGGCACTCTAATTTTCTATGATTTGAACCTCTCCTGTGAGTCCAGTTTTAGATTCCGATGCTTCACTTCAGGTTTACTGTATTCCTTAGACCTTCTTATTGACGACGAAGCACACAAATTGCATCCGAATTTAATACAATAGTCACAATGCCGACTTAAGTACAAGAGGACTGACACTCTAACTTTCTATGATTTGAACCTCTCCTGTGAGTCCAGATGTAGACCCCGATGCTTCACTTCAGGTTTACTGTATACCTTGGACCTTTTTATTGACGATGAAACACAGAAATTGCATCGGTATTTAATACAAAATGCACAATGCCGACTTAAGTACAAGAGGACAGACACTCTATCTTTCTTTGATTTAAACCTTTCCTATGTGTCCAGTTTTAGATTCTGATGCTTCACTTCAGGTCTACTGTATACCTTGGACCTTGTTATTGACGTTGAAACACAAAAATTGCATCCGAATTAAATACAGAGGGCACAATGACGACTTAAGTAGATGAGGACTGATACTCTGATTTTCTAAGATTTGAACCTCTCCTGTAGGTCCAGTTTTTGATTCCGATGCTTCACTTCAGGTTTACTGTATGCCTTGGACCATCTTATTGACGATGAAACACAGAAATTGCATCCGAATTTAATACAAAAGTCACAATGCCGACTTAGGTACAAGAGGACTGACACTCTAACTTTCTATGATTTGAACCTCTCCTGTGTGTCCAGTTTTAGATTCCGATGCTTCACTTCAGGTTTACTGTATCCCTTGGACCTTCTTATTGACGACAAAGCACAGAAATTGCATCCGAATTTAATAGAAAAGGCACAATGCCGACTTATGTACAAGAGGACTGACACTCTAACTTACTATGATTTGAACCTGTCCTGTGAGTCCAGTTTTAGATTCCGATGTTTCACTTCAGGTTTACTGTATCCATTGGACCTTCTTATTGACGATGAAACACAGAAATTGCATCCGAATTTAATACAAAAGTCACAATGCCCACTTAAGTACAAGAGGACTGACACTCTAACTTTCTATGATTTGAACCTCTCCTGGGAGACCAGTTTTAGATTCCGATGCTTCCTTCACGTTAACTGTACACCTTGGACATTCTTATTGACGATGATACACAGGCATTGCATCCGAATTTAATACAAAAGGCACAATCCCGACTTAAGTACACGAGGACAGACACTCTAACTTTCTTTGATTTAAACCTCTTCCGTGAGTCCAGTTTTAGATTCCGATGCTTCACTTCAGGTTTACTGTATCCCTTGGACTTTCGTATTGACGATGAAGCACAGATATTGGATCCGAATTTAATACAAAAGGCACAATGCAGACTTAAGTATAAGAGGAAAGACACTCTAATTTTCTTTGTTTTAAACCTCTCCTGTGAGTCCAGTTTTAGATTCCGATGCTTCACTCTAGGGTTACTGTATCCCTTGGACCTTCTTATTCACGATGAGACACAGAAATTGCATCCGAATTTAATACAAAAGACACAATGCCGACATAGGTATAAGAGGACTGACACACTAACTTTCTATGATTTCAACCTCCCCTGTGAGTCCAGTTTTCGATTCCGATGCTTCACTTCATTTTTACTGTATCCCTTTGACCTTCGTATTGACGATGAAGCACAGAAATTGCATGCGAATTTAATACAAAATGGCACAATGGCGACTTAAGTACAAGAGGACTGACACTCTAAGCTTCTATGATTTCAACCTCTCCTGTGAGTCCAGTTTTAGATTCCGATGCTACATTTCAGGTTTACTGTATCACTTGGACTTTCATATTGACGATGAAACACAGAAATTGCATCCGAATTTAATACAAAAGTCACAATGCCAACTACAGTACAAGACGACTGACACTCTAACTTTCCATGATTTGAACCTCTCCATTGAGTCCAGTTTTAGATTCCGATGCTTGGCTTCAGTTTTACTGTATACCTTGGACCTTCTTATTGACGATGAAACACAGAAATTTCTTCCGAATATAATACAAAAGGCACAATGCCGACTTAAGTACAAGGGGACTGACGCTCTAACTTTCTATGATTTCAACCTCTCCTGTGAGACATGTTTTGGAATGCGATGCTTCACTTCAGTTTTACTGTATACCTTGGACCTACTTATTGACGATGAAACACAGAAATTGCATCCGAATTGAATACAAAATGCACAATGCCAACTTAAGTACAAGAGGACAGACACTCTATCTTTCTTTGATTTAAACCTTTCCTATGTGTCCAGTTTTAGATTCCGATGCTTCACTTTAGTTCTACTGTATACCTTGGACCTTCTTATTGACGTTGAAACACAAAAATTGCATCCGAATTAAATACAGAAGGCACAATGACGACTTAAGTAGAAGAGGACTGACACTCTAATTTTCTATGATTTGAACCTCTCCTGTAGGTCCCGTTTTAGATTCCGATGCTTCACTTCAGGTTTACTGTATGCCTTGGACCATCTTATTGGCGATGAAACACAGAAATTGCATCCGAATTTTATACAAAAGCACAATGCCGACTTAAGTACAAGAGGACTGACACTCTAAATTTCTATGATTTGAACATCTCCTGTGAGTCCAGATTTAGACCCCGATGCTTCACTTCAGGTTTACTGTATACCTTGGACCATCTTATTGACGATGAAACACACAAATTGTATCCGAATGTAATACAAAAGGCACAATGCCGACTTAAGTACAAGAGGACTGACACTCTAACTTTCTATGATTTCACCCTCTCCTGTGAGTCCAATTTCGATTCCGATGCTTCACTTCATTTTTACTGTATCCCTTGGACCTTCGTATTGACGATGAAGCACAGAAATTGCATCCGAATTTAATACAAAAGGCACAATGCCGACTTAAGTACACGAGGACAGACACCCTAACTTTCTTTGAATTAAACCTCTTCTGTGAGTCCAGTTTTAGATTCCGATGCTTCACTTTAGGGTTACTGTATCCCTTGGACCTTCTTATTCACGATGAAACACAGAAATTGCATCCGAATTTAATACAAAAGACACAATGCTGACATAAGTATAAGAGGACTGACACTCTAACTTTTTATGATTTCAACCTCTCCTGTGAGTCCAGTTTTCGATTCCGGTGCTTCACTTCATTTTTACTGTATCCCTTAGACCTTCGCATTGACGATGAAGCACAGAAATTGCATGCGAATTTAATACAAAATGGCACAATGGCGACTTAAGTACAAGAGGACTGACACTCTAACCTTCTATGATTTCAACCTCTCCTGTGAGTCCAGTTTTAGATTCCGATGCTTCATTTCAGGTTTACTGTATCCCTTGGACTTTCATATTGACGATGAAACACCGAAATTGCATCCGAATTTAATACAAAAGTCACAATCCCGACTCAAGTACAAGACGACTGACACTCTAACTTTCTATGATTTGAACCTCTCCTGTGAGTCCAGTTTTAGATTCCGATGCTTGGCTTCAGTTTTACTGTATACCTTGGACATTCTTATTGACGATGAAACACAGAAATTGCATCCGAATTTAATACAAAAGGCACAATGTCGACTTAAGTACAAGGGGACTGACGCTCTAACTTTTTATGATATCAACCTCTCCTGTGCGACCAGTTTTGGAATCCGATGCTTCACTTCAGGTTTACTGTATACCTTGGACCTTCTTATTGACGATGAAACAGTGAAATTGCATCCGAATTGAATACAAAATGCACAATGCCAACTTAAGTACAAGAGGACGGACACTCTATCTTTCTATGATTTAAACCTTTCCCATGTGTCCAGTTTTAGATTCCGATGCTTCACTTTAGGTCTACTGTATACCTTGGACCTTCTTATTGACGTTGAAACACAATAATTGCATCCGAATTAAATACAGAAGGCACAATGACGACTTAGGTAGAAGAGGACTGACACTCTAATTTTCTATGATTTGAACCTCTCCTGTAGGTCCAGTTTTAAATTCCGATGCTTCACTCCAGGTTTACTGTATGCCTTGGACCATCTTATTGACGATGAAACTCAGATATTGCATCCGAATTTAATACAAAAGCACAATGCCGACTTAAGTACAAGAGGACTGACACTCTAAATTTCTATGATTTGAACATCTCCTGTGAGTCCATATTTAGACCCCGATGCTTCACATCAGGTTTACTGTATACCTTGGACCATCTTATTGACGATGAAACACACAAATTGCATCCGAATGTAATACAAAAGGCACAATGCCGACTTAAGTACAAGAGGACTGACACTCTAACTTTCTATGATTTCAACCTCTCCTGTGAGTCCAGTTTTCGATTCCGGAGTTTTACTTCATTTTTACTGTATCCCTTAGACCTTCGCATTGACGATGAAGCACAGAAATTGCATGCGAATTTAATACAAAATGGCACAATGGCGACTTAAATACAAGAGGACTGACACTCTAACCTTCTATGATTTCAACCTCTCCTGTGAGTCCAGTTTTAGATTCCGATGCTTCATTTCAGGTTTACTGTATCCCTTGGACTTTCATATTGACGATGAAACACCGAAATTGCATCCGAATTCAATACAAAAGTCACAATGCCGACTTAAGTACAAGACGACTGACACTCTAACTTTCTATGATTTTAACCTCTCCTGTGAGTCCAGTTTTAGATTCCGATGCTTGGCTTCAGTTTTACTGTATACCTTGGACCTTCTTATTGACGATGAAACACAGAAATTGCATCCGAATTTAATACAAAAGGCACAATGTCGACTTAAGTACAAGGGGACTGACGCTCTAAGTTTTTATGATATCAACCTCTCCTGTGAGACCAGTTTTGGAATCCGATGCTTCACTTCAGGTTTACTGTATACCTTGGACCTTCTTATTGACGATGAAACACAGAAATTGCATCCGAATTGAATACAAAATGCACAATGCCAACTTAAGTACAAGAGGACGGACACTCTATCTTTCTTTGATTTAAACCTTTCCTATGTGTCCAGTTTTAGATTCCGATGCTTCACTTTAGGTCTACTGTATACCTTGGACCTTCTTATTGACGTTGAAACACAAAAATTGCATCCGAATTAAATACAGAAGGCACAATGACGATTTAGGTAGAAGAGGACTGACACTCTAATTTTCTATGATTTGAACCTCTCCTGTAGGTCCAGTTTTAGATTCCGATGCTTCACTTCAGGTTTACTGTATGCCTTGGACCATCTTATTGACGATGAAACACAGATATTGCATCCGAATTTAATACAAAAGCACAATGCCGACTTAAGTACAAGAGGACTGACACTCTAAATTTCTATGATTTGAACATCTCCTGTGAGACCAGATTTAGACCCCGATGCTTCACATCAGGTTTACTGTATACCTTGGACCATCTTATTGACGATGAAACACACAAATTGCATCCGAATGTAATACAAAAGGCACAATGCCGACTTAAGTACAAGAGGACTGACACTCTAACTTTCTATGATTTCAACCTCTATTGTGAGACCAGTTTTGGATTCCGATGCTTCACTTCAGGTTTACTGTATACCTTGGACCTTTTTATTGACGATGAAAACAGAAATTGCATCCAAATTGAATTCAAAATGCACAATGCCGACTTAAGTACAAGAGGACAGACACTCTATCTTTCTTTGATTTAAACCTTTCCTATGTGTCCAGTTTTCGATTCTGATGCTTCACTTCAGGTCTACCGTATACCTTAGACCTTCTTATTGACGATGAAACACAGAAATTGCATCCGAATTTAATACAAAAAGCACAATGCCCACTTAAGTACAAGAGGACTGACACTCAAACTTTCTATGATTTGAACCTCTCCTGTGAGACCAGTTTTAGATTCCGATGCTTCCTTCACGTTTACTGTACACCTTGGACCTTCTTATTTACGATGATACACAGAAATTGCATCAGAATTTAGTACAAAAGGCACAATGCTGACTTAAGTACACGAGGACAGACATTCTAACTTTCTTTGATTTAAACCTCTTCTTTGAGTCCAGTTTTAGATTCCGATGCTTCACTTTAGGGTTACTGTATCCCTTGGACCTTCTTATTCACAATGAAACACAGAAATTGCATCCGAATTTAATACAAAAGACCCAATGCCGACATAAGTATAAGAGGACTGACACTCTAACTTTCTTTGATTTAAACCTCTTCTGTGAGTCCAGTTTTAGATTCCGATGCTTCACTTCAGGTTTACTGTATCCCTTGGACTTTCTTATTGACGATGAAACAAAGAAATTGCATCCGAATTGAATACAATATGCACAATGCCGACTTAAGTACAAGAGGACAGACACTCTCTCTTTCTTTGATTTAAACCTTTCCTATGTGTCCAGTTTTAGATTCCGATGCTTCACTTCAGGTCTACTGTATACCTTGGACCTTCTTATTGACGTTGAAACACAAAAATTGCATCCGAATTAAATACAGAAGGCACAATGACGACTTAAGTAGAAGAGGACTGATACTCTAATTTCCTATGATTTGAACCTCTCCTGTAGGTACAGTTTTAGGTTCCAATGCTTCACTTCAGGTTTACTGTATGCCTTGGACCTACTTATTGACGATGAAACACAGAAATTGCATCCGAATTTAATACAAAATCACAATGCCGACTTAAGTACATGAGGAATGACACTCTAACTTTCTATGATGTGAACCTCTCCTGTGAGTCCAGTTTTGGATTCCGATGCTTCACTTCATGTGTGTTGTATCCCTTGGACCATCTTATTGACGATGAAGCACAGAAATTGCATCCGAATTTAATACAAAAGGCACAATGCCGACTTAAGTACAAGAGGACTGACACCCTAACTTTCTATGATTTGAAACTCTCCTGTGAGCCCAGTTTCAGATTCCGATGCTTCACTTCATGTTTACTGTATACCTTGGACCTTCCTATAGAGGATGAAACACAGAAATTGCATTCGAATTTAATACAAAAGTCACATTGCCGGCTTAAGTACAAGAGGACTGACACTCTAACTTTCGATGATTTGAACCTCTCCTGTGAGTCCAGTTTTAGACCCCGATGCTTCACTTCACGTTTACTGTATACCTTGGACATTTCTTATTGACGATGAAACACACAAATTGCATCCGAATGTAATACAAAAGGCACAATGCCGACTTAAGTAAGAGAGGACTGACACTCTAACTTTCTATGATTTGAACCTCTTCAGTGAGTCCAGTTTTAGATTCCGATGCTTCACTTTAGGGTTACTGTATCCCTTGGACCTTCTTATTCACGATGAAACACAGAAATTGCATCCGAATTAAATACAAAAGGCACACTTCCGACTTAAGTACAAGAGGACTGACACTTTAACTTTCTATGATTTGATCCTCTCCTGTGAGTTGAGTTTTAGATTCCGATGCTTCACTTATGGTTTACTGTACCCCTTGGACCTTCTTATTGATGGCCAACACAGATATTGCATCCGAATTTAATACAAAGGCACAATGCCGACATAAGTACAAGAGGACTGACACTCTAACTTTCTATGATTTGAACCTCTCCTGTGAGTCCAGTGTTAGATTCCGATGCTTCACTTTAGGATTACTGAATACCTTTGACCTTCTTATTGACGATGAAGCACTGAAATTGCATCCAATTTTAATACAAAAGGCACAATGACGACTTAAGTACAAGTGGGCTGACACTCTAACTTTCTATGATTTGAACCTCTCCTTTGAGTCCAGTTTTAGATTCCACTGCTTCACTTCAGGTTTACTGTATACCTTGGACCTTCTTATTGACGATGAAACACAGAAATTGCATCCGAATTTAATACAAAAGGCACAATGCCGACTTAAGTACAAGAGGACTGACACTTTACTTTCTATGATTTCAACCTGTCCTGTGAGTCCAGTTGTAGATTCCGATGCTTCACTTCAGGTTTACTGTATACCTTGGACCTTCTTCCTGACGATGAAACACAGAAATTGCATCCGAAATTAATACAAAAGGCACAATGCCGACTTAAGTAGAAGAGGACTGACACTCTAACTTTCTATGATTTCTACCTCTCCTGTGAGTCCAGTTTTAGATTCCGATGCTTCACTATAGGTTTACTGTATCCCTTGGACCTTCTTATTGACGATGAAACACAGATATTGCATCCGAATGTAATACAAAAGGCACAATGCCGACTTAAGTACAAGCGGACTGACACTGTAACTTTCTACGATATGATCCCCTCCTGTGAGTTGGGTTTTAGATTCCGATGCTTCACTTCAGGTTTCCTGTATACCTTGGACTTTCTTATTGATGACCAACACAGAAATTGCATCCGAATTTAATACAAACGGCACAAAGCCGACTTAAGTACAAGAGGACAGACACTCTAACTCTCTTCGATTTAAACCTCTCCTGTGAGTCCAGTTTTAGATTCCGATGCTTCACGTCAGATTTACTGTATCCCTTGGACTTTCTTATTTACGATGAAACACAGAAATTGCATCCGAATTTAATAAAAAATGCACAATGCTGACATAAGTACAAGAGGACAGACACTCTAACTTTCTTTGATTTCAACTTCTCCTGTGAATCCTGTTTCAGATTGCGATGCTTCACATTAGGTTTACTGTATACCTTGGACCTTCTTATTGACGATGAAACACAGAAATTGCATCCGAATTTAATACAAAAGTTACAATGCCGACTTAAGTACAAGAGGACTGACACTCTAACTTTCTATAATTTGAACCTCTCCTGTGAGTCCAGTTTTAGATTCCGATGCTTCACTTCAGGTTTATTGTATCCCTTGGACCTTCTTATTGACGATGAAGCACAGACATTGCATCCGAATTTAATGCAAAAGGCACAATGCATACTTATGTATAAGAGGACTGACACTCTATCTTTCTATGATTTGAACCTGTCCTGTGAGTCCAGTTTTAGATTCCGATGCTTCACTTCAGGTTTACTGTATCCATTGGACCTTCTTACTGACGATGAAACATAGAAATGGCATCCGAATTTAATACAAAAAGCACAATGCCCACTTAAGTACAAGAGGACTGACACTCAAACTTTCTATGATTTGAACCTCTCCTGTGAGACCAGTTTTAGATTCCGATGCTTCCTTCACGTTTACTGTACACCTTGGACCTTCTTATTGACGATGATACACAGAAATTGCATCCGAATTTAATACAAAAGGCACAATGCCGACATAAGTACACGAGGACAGACACTCTTAATTTCTTTGATTTAAACCTTTTCTGTGAGTCCAGTTTTAGATTCCGATGCTTCACTTCAGGTTTACAGTATCCCTTGGACTTTCTTATTGACGATGAAACACAGAAATTGCATCCGAATGTAATACAAAAGGCACAATGCAGACTTAAATACAAGAGGACTGACACTCTAACTTTCGATGATTTGAACCTCTCCTGTGAGTCCAGTTTTAGATTCCGATGCTTCACCTTAGGTTTACCTTATACCTTGGACCTTCTTATTGACGATGAAACACAGAAAATGCATCTGAATTTAATACAAAAGGCACAATGCCGACTTAAGTACAAGAGGACAGACACTCTAACTTTCTTTGCTTTAAACCTCTCCTGTGATTCCAGTTTTAGATTCCGATGGTACACTTCAGATTTACTGTATCCCTTAGACCCTCTTATTGACGATGAAACACAGAAATTGCATCCGAATTTAATACAAAAAGCACAATGCCGACTTATGAACAAGAGGACTGACACACTAACCTTCCATGATTTGAACCCCTCCTGTTAGTCCAGTTTTAGATTCCGATACTTCACTTCAGGTTTACTGTATACCTTGGACCTTCTTATTGACGATGAAACACAGAAATTGCATCCGAATTTAATACAAAAGGCAGAATGCTGACTTAAGTACAAGAGGACAGATACTCTAACTTTCTTTGATTTAAACCTCTCCTGTGAGTCCAGTTTTAGATTCCGATGCTTCACTTCAGGTTTACTGTATTGCTTGGACCTTCTTATTGACGATGAAACACAGAAATTGCATCCGAATTTAATACAAAGGGCACAATGCCGACTTAAGTACAAGAGGACAGACACTCTAACTTTCTTTGATTTAAACCTTTCCTGTGTGTCCAGTTATAGTTTCCGATGCATCACTTCAGGTCTACTGTGTTCCCTGGACGTTCTTAGTGACGTTGAAATACAGAAATTGCATCCGAATTTAATACAAAAGGCACAATGACAACTTAAGTAGAAAAGGACGGACACTCTAACATTCTATGATTTGAACCTCTCCTTTGAGTCCAGTTTTAGATTCCGATGCTTCACTTCTGGTATACTGTATACCTTGGACCTTCTTATTGACGATGAAGCACAGAAACTGCATCCGAATTTAATACAAATGGCACAATGCCGACTTAAGTACAAGAGGCATGACACTCTACCTTTCGATGATATGAACCTGTCGTGTGAGTCCAGTCTTATATTCCGATGCTTCACTTCAGGTTTACTGTATCCCTTGGACCTTCTTATTGACTATGAAACACAGAAATTGCATCCGAATTTAATACAAAAGGCACAATGCTGACTTAAGTACAAGAGGACAGATACTCTAATTTTCTTTGATTTAAACCTCTCCTGTCAGTCCAGTTTTAGATTCCGATGCTTCACTTCAGGTTTACTGTATTCCTTGGACCTTCTTATTGACGATGAAACACAGAAATTGCATCCGAATTTAATACAAAAGGCACAATGCCGACTTAAGTACAAGAGGACAGACACTCTAACTTCCTTTGATTTAAACCTCTCCTGTGAGTCCAGTTTTAGATTCCGACGCTTCACTTCTGGATTACTGTACCCCTTGGACCTTCTTATTGACGATGAAGCACAGAAATTGCATCCGAATCAAATACAAAAGGCACAATGACGACTTAAGTACAAGAGGACTGACACTCTAACTTTCTATGATTAGTACCTCTCCTGTGAGTCCTGTTTTAGATTCCGATGCTTCACTTCAGATTTACTGTATACCTTGGACCTTCTTATTGAAGATGAAACAAAGAAATTGCATCCGAATTTAATACAAAAGGCATGATGCCGACTTAAGTACAAGAGGACTGACACTTTAACTTTCTATGATTTGATCCTCTTCTGTGAGTTGAGTTTTAGATTCCGATGCTTCACTTCAGGTTTACTGTATCCCTTGGACCTTCTTATTGACGATGAAAAACAGTAATGGCATCCGAATTTAATACAAAAGGCACAATGCCTACTTATGTACAAGAGGACTGACACTCTAACTTTCTATGATTTGAACCTCTCCTTTGAGTCCAGTTTTAGATTCCGATGCTTCACTTCAGGTTTACTGTATACCTTGGACCTTCTTATTGACGATGAAACACAGAAATTGCATCCGAATTTAATACAAAAGGCACAATGTCAACTTATGTACAAGAGGACTGAAACTCTTACTTTCTATGATTTCAACCTCTCCTGTGAGTCCAGTTGTAGATTCCGATGCTTCACTTCAGGTTTACTGCATACCTTGGACCTTCTTATTGACGATGAAACACAGAAATTGCATCCGAAATTAATACAAAAGGCACAATGCTGACATAAGTACAAGAGGACAGACACTCTAACTTTCTTTGATTTAAACTTCTCCTGTGAATCCTGTTTCAGATTCCGATGCTTCACATCAGGTTTACTGTATACCTTGGACCTTCTTATTGTCGTTGAAACACTGAAATTGCATCCGAATCTAATACAAATGCACATTGACGACTTAAGTAGAAGAACTTTCTATGATTTGAACCTCTCCTGTGAGTCCAGTTTTAGATTCCGATGCTTCACATCAGGATAACTGTATACCTTGGACCATCTTATTGACGGTGAAACACTGAAATTGCATCCGAATTTAATACAAAAGGCACAATGCCGACTTAAGTACAAGAGGACTGACACTCTAACGTTCTATGATTTGAACCTGTCCTGTGAGTCCAGTTTTAGATTCTGATGCTTCAGTTCAGGTTTACTGTATCCCTTGGACCTCCTTATTGACGATGAAACACAGAAATTGCATCCGAATTTAATACAAAAGGCACAATGCCGACTTATGTACAAGAGGATTGACACTCTAACTTTCTTTGATTTAAACCTGTCCTGTGAGTCCAGTTTTAGATTCCGATGCTTCACTTCAGGTTTACTGTATTCCTTGGACCTTCTTATTGACGATGAAACACAGAAATTGCATCCGAATTTAATACAAAAGGCACAATGCCGACTTAAGTACAAGAGGACAGACACTCTAACATTCTTTGATTGAAACCTCTCCTGTGAGTCCAGTTTTAGATTCCGACGCTTCACTTCAGATTTACTGTATTCCTTGGACTTTCTTATTGACGATGAAACACAGAAATTGCATCCGAAATTAATACAAAAGGCACAATGCCGACTTAAGTACATGAGGACAGACACTCTAACTTTCTTTGATTTAAACCTCTCCTGTGAGTCCAGTTTTAGATTCCGATGCTTCACTTCAGGTTTACTGTATCCCTTGGACCTTCGTATTGATGATGAAACACAGAAATTGCATCCGAATATGAAACAAGAGGCACAATGCCGACTTAAGTACAAGAGGACTGACACTGTAACTTTCTATGATTTGATCCTCTCCTGTGAGTTGGGTTTTAGATTCCGATGCTTCACTTCAGGCTTACTGTATACCTTGGACCTTCTTATTGATGACCAACACAGAAATTGCATCCGAATTTAATACAAAAGGCACAATTCCGACTTAAGTACAAGAGGACTGACACTCTAACTTCCTATGATTTGAACCTGTCCAGTGAGTCCAGTTTTCGATTCCGATGCTTCACATCAGGTTTACTGTATACCTTGGACTTTCTTCTTGACGATGAAACACAGAAATTGCATCCGAATTTAATACAAAAGGCACAATGCCGACTTAAGTACAAGAGGACAGACACTCTAACTCTCCTTGATTTAAACCTCTCCTGTGAGTCCAGTTTTAGTTTCCGATGCTTCACGTCAGGTTTACTGTATCCTTTGGACTTTCTTATTTACGATGAAACACAGAAATTGCATCCAAATTTAATAAAAAATGCACAATGCTGACATAAGTACAAGAGGACAGACACTCTAACTTTCTTTGATTTAAACTTCTCCTGTGAGTCCTGTTTCAGATTCCGATCCTTCACATCAGGTTTACTGTATACCTTGGACCTTCTTATTGACGTTGAATCGCTGAAATGGCATCCGAATTTAATACAAATGCACAATGACGACTTAAGTAGAAGAACTTTCTATGATTTGAACCTCTCCTGTGAGTCCAGTTTTAGATTCCGTTGCTTCACGTCAGGATTACTGTATACCTTGGACCATCTTATTGACGGTGAAACACTGAAATTGCATCCGAATTTAATACAAAAGTCACAATGCCGACTTAAGTATAAGAGGACTGACACTCTAACTTTCTATGATTTGAACCTCTCGTGTTAGTCCAGTTTTAGATTCCGATGCTTCACTTCAGGTTAACTGTGTCCCTTGGACCTTCTTATTAACGATGAAGCACAAAAATTGCATCCGAATTTTATACAAAAGGCACAATGCCGACATAAGTACAAAAGGACTGACACTCTAACGTTCTATGATTGGAACCTGTCCTGTGAGTCCAATTTTAGATTCCGATGCTTCACTTTAGGTTTACTGTATCCCTTGGACCTTCTTATTGACGATGAAACACAGAAATTGCATCCGAATTTAATACAAAAGGCACAATTCCGACTTAAGTACATGAGGACAGACACTCTAACTTTCTTTGATTTAAACCTCTCCTGTGAGTCCAGTTTTAGATCCGACGCTTCACTTCAGATTTACTGTTTTCCTTGGACTTTCTTATTGACGATGAAACACAGAAATTGCATCCGAAATTAATTCAAAAGGCACAATGCCGACTTAAGTACAAGAGGACTGACACTCTAACTTTCTATGATTTGAACCTCTTCTGTGAGTCCAGTTTTAGATTCCGATGCTTCACTTCAGGTTTACTGTATACCTTGGACCTTCTTATTGAAGATGAAACACAGATATTGCATCCGAATTTAATACAAAAGGGACAATGCCGACCTAAGTAGAAGAGGACTGACACTCTAAGTTTCTATGATTTTAACCACTCCTGTGAGTCCAGTTTTAGATTCCGATACTGCACTTCAGGTTTACTGTATCCCTTGGACCGTTTTATTGACGATGAAACACAGAAATTGCATCCGAATTTAATACAAAAGGCACAATGCCGACTTAAGTACAAGAGGACTGACACTCTAACTTTCTATGATTTGATCCTCTCCTCTGAGTTGAGATTTAGATTCCGATGCTTCACTTCAGGTTTAATGTATACCTTGGACCTTCTTATTGACGATGAAACACAGAAATTGCATCCGAAATTAATACAAAAGGCACAATGCCGACTTAAGTACAAGAGGACTGACACTCTAACTTTCTATGACTTCTACCTCTCCTGTGAGTCCAGTATTAGATTCCGATGCTTCACTTCAGGTTTACTGTATCCCTTGGACCTTCTTATTGACGATGAAACACAGAAATTAAATCCGAACATAATACAAAAGGCACAATGCAGACTTAAGTACAAGAGGACTGACACTGTAACTTTCTATGATTTGATCCTCTCCTCAGAGTTGGGTTTTAGATTCCGATGCTTCACTTCAGGTTTACTGTATACCTTGGACCTTCTTATTGATGACCAACACAGAAATTGCATCCGAATTTAATACAAAAAGCACAATGCCGACTTAAGTACAAGAGGACTGACACTCTAACCATCTATGATTTGAACCTGTCCAGCGAGTCCAGTTTTCGATTCTGATGCTTCACATCAGGTTTACTGTATATCTTGGACTTTCTTCTTGACGATGAAACACAGAAATTGCATCCGAATTTAATACAAAAGGCACAATGCTGACTTAAGTACAAGAGGACAGACACTCTAACGCTCTTTGATTTAAACCTCTCCTGTGAGTCCAGTTTTAGATTCCCATGCTTCACGTCAGGATTACTGTATACCTTGGACAATCTTATTGACGGTGATACACTGAAATTGCATCCGAATTTAATACAAAAGTCACAATGCCGACTTAAGTATAAGAGGACTGACACTCTAACTTTCTATGATTTGAACCTCTCGTGTTAGTCCAGTTTTAGATTCCGATGCTTCACTTCAGGTTTACTGTATCCCTTGGACCTTCTTATTAACGATGAAGCAAAGAAATTGCATCCGAATTTTATACAAAAGGCACAATGCCGACTCAGGTACAATAGGACTGACACTCTAACGTTCTATGATTTGAACCTGTCCTGTGAGTCCAGTTTTAGATTCCGATGCTTCACTTCAGGTTTACTGTATCCCTTGGACCTTCTTATTGACGATGAAACACAGAAATTGCATCCGAATTTAATACAAAAGGCACAATGCCGACTTAAGTACAAGAGGACTGACACTCTAACTTCCTTTGATTTAAACCTCTCCTGTGAGTCCAGTTTTAGATTCCGATGCTTCACTTCAGGTTTACTGTATTCCTTGGACCTTCTTATTAACGATGAAACACAGAAATTGCATCCGAATTTAATACAAAAGGCACAATGCCGACTTAAGTACAAGAGGACAGACACTCTAACTTTCTTTGAATTAAACCTCTCCTGTGAGTCCCGTTTTAGATTCCGTCGCTTCACTTCAGAGTCACTGTATTCCTTGGACTTTCTTATTGACGATGAAACACGGAAATTGCATCCGAAATTAATACAAAAGGCACAATGCCGACTTAAGTACAAGAGGACTGACACTCTAACTTTCTATGATTTGAACCTCTCCTGTGCGTCCAGTTTTAGATTCCGATGCTTCACTTCTGGTTTACTGTATACCTCGGACCTTCTTATTGAAGATGAAACACAGATATTGCATCCGAATTTAATACAAAAGGCACAATGCCGACCTAAGTAGAAGAGGACTGACACTCTAAGTTTCTATGATTTAAACCTCTCCTGTGAGTCCAGTTTTAGATTCCGTTGCTGCACTTCAGGTTGACTGTATCCCTTGGACCTTCATATTGACGATGAAACACAGAAATTGCATCCGAATTTAATACAAAAGGCACAATGCCGACTTAAGTACAAGAGGACTGACACTCTAACTTTCTATGATTTGATCCTTTCCTCAGAGTTGAGGTTTAGATTCCGATGCTTCACTTCAGGTTTACTGTATACCTTGGACTTTCTTATTGATGACCAACACAGAAATTGCATCCGAATTTAATACAAAAGGCACAATGCCGACTTAAGAACAGGAGGACTGACACTCTAACTTTCTATGAATTGAACCTCTCCTGTGAGTCCAGTTTTAGATTCCGATGCTTCACTTCAGGTTTACTGTATACCTTGGACCATCTTATTGACGATGAAACACAGAAATTGCATCCGAATTTAATACAAAAGGCACAATGCCGACTTAAGTACAAGAGGACTGACACTCTTACTTTCTATGATTTGAACCTCTCCTGTGAGTCCAGTTGTAGATTCCGATGCCTTACTTCAGGTTTACTGTATACCTTGGACCTTCTTATTGACGATGAAACACAGAAATTGCATCCGAATTTAATGCAAAAGGCACAATGCCGACTTAAGTAGAAGAGGACTGACACTCTAAGTTTCTATGATTTCAACCTCTCCCGTGAGTCCAGTTTTAGATTCCGTTGCTGCACTTCAGGTTGACTGTATCCCTTGGACCTTCTTATTGACGATGAAACACAGAAATTGCATCCGAATTTAATACAAAAGGCACAATGCCGACTTAAGTACAAGAGGACTGACACTCTAACTTTCTATGATTTAATCCTCTCCTCTGAGTTGAGGTTTAGATTCCGATGCTTCACTTCAGGTTTACTGTATACCTTGGACCTTCTTATTGACGATGAAACACAGAAATTGCATCCGAATTTAATGCAAAAGGCACATTGCCGACTTAAGTACAAGATGACTGACACTCTAATTTTCTATGATTTGAACCTCTCCTCTGAGTTGAGATTTAGATTCCGATGCTTCACTTCTGGTTTACTGTATACCTTGGACCTTCTTATTGACGATGAGACACAGAAATTGCATCCGAAATTAATACAAAATTCACAATGCCGACTTAAGTACAAGAGGACTGACACTCTAACTATCTATGATTTGGACCTGTGTAGCGAGTCCTGTTTTCGATTCTGATGCTTCACATCAGGTTTACTGTATACCTTGGACTTTCTTCTTGACGATGAAACACAGAAATTGCATCCGAATTTAACACAAAGGGCACAATGCTGACTTAAGTACAAGAGGACAGACACTCTAACGCTCTTTGATTTAAACCTCTCCTGTGAGTCCAGTTTTAGATTCCGATGCTTCACGTCAGGATTACTGTATACCTTGGACAATCTTATTGACGGTGAAACACTGAAATTGCATCCGAATTTAATACAAAAGTCACAATGCCGACTTAAGTATAAGAGGACTGACACTCTAACTTTCTATGATTTGAACCTCTCGTGTTAGTCCAGTTTTACATTCCGAAGCTTCACTTCAGGTTTACTGTATCCCTTGGACCTTCTTATTAACGATGAAGCAAAGAAATTGCAATCGAATTTGATACAAAAGGCACAATGCCGACTCAGGTACAATATGACTGACACTCTAACGTTCTATGATTTGAACCTGTCCTGTGAGTCCAGTTTTAGATTCCGATGCTTCACTTCAGGTTTACTGTATCGCTTGGACCTTCTTATTGACGATGAAACACAGAAATTGCATCCGAATTTAATACAAAAGGCACAATGCCGACTTAAGTACAAGAGGACTGACACTCTAATTTTCTTTGATTTAAACCTCTCTTGTGAGTCCAGTTTTAGATTCCGTTGCTGCACTTCAGTTTGACTGTATCCCTTGGACCTTCTTATTGACGATGAAACACAGATATTGCATCCGAATTTAATACAAAAGGCACAATGCCGACTTAAGTACAAGAGGACTGACACTCTAACTTTCTATGATTTGATCCTCTCCTCTGAGTTGAGGTTTAGATTCCGATGCTTCACTTCAGGTTTACTGTATACCTTGGACTTTCTTATTGATGACCAACACAGAAATTGCATCCGAATTTAATACAAAAGGCACAATGCCGACTTAAGTACAAGAGGACTGACACTCTAACTTTCTATGATTTCTACCTCTCCTGTGAGTCCAGTTGTAGATTCCGATGCCTTGCTTCAGGTTTACTGTATACCTTGGACCTTCTTATTGACGATGAAACACAGAAATTGCATCCGAATTTAATGCAAAAGGCACAATGCCGACTTAAGTACAAGATGACTGACACTCTAATTTTCTATGGTTTGATCCTCTCCTCTGAGTTGAGATTTAGATTCCGATGCTTCACTTCTGGTTTACTGTATACCTTGGACCTTCTTATTGACGATGAAACACAGAAATTGCATCCGAAATTAATACAAAATTCACAATGCCGACTTAAGTACAAGAGGACTGACACTCTAACTTTCTTTGATTTCTACCTCTCCTGTGAGTCCAGTATTAGATTCCGATGCTTCACTTCAGGTTTACTGTATCCCTTGGACCTTCTTATTGACGATGAAACACAGAAATTAAATCCGAATATAATACAAAAGGCACAATGCCGACTTAAGTACAAGAGGACTGACACTGTAACTTTCTATGATTTGATCCTCTCCTGTGAGTTGGGTTTTAGATTCCGATGCTTCACTTCAGGTTTACTGTATACCTTGGACCTTCTTATTGATGACCAACACAGAAATTGCATCCGAATTTAACACAAAAAGCACAATGCCGACTTAAGTACAAGAGGACTGACACTCTAACTATCTATGATTTGAACCTGTCCAGCGAGTCCAGTTTTCGATTCTGATGCTTCACATCAGGTTTACTGTATACCTTGGACTTTCTTCTTGACGATCAAACACAGAAATTGCATCCGAAATTAATACAAAATTCACAATGCCGACTTAAGTACAAGAGGACTGACACTCTAACTTTCTTTGATTTCTACCTCTCCTGTGAGTCCAGTATTAGATTCCGATGCTTCACTTCAGGTTTACTGTATCCCTTGGACCTTCTTATTGACGATGAAACACAGAAATTAAATCCGAATTTAATGCAAAAGGCACAATGCCGACTTAAGTACAAGATGACTGACACTCTAATTTTCTATGATTTGATCCTCTCCTCTGAGTTGAGATTTAGATTCCGATGCTTCACTTCTGGTTTACTGTATACCTTGGACCTTCTTATTGACGGTGAAACACTGAAATTGCATCCGAATTTAATACAAAAGTCACAATGCGACTTAAGTATAAGAGGACTGACACTCTAACTTTCTATGATTTGAACCTCTCGTGTTAGTCCAGTTTTAGATTCCGATGCTTCAGTTCAGGTTTACTGTATCCCTTGGACCTTCTTATTAACGATGAAGCAAAGAAATTGCATCCGAATTTTATACAAAAGGCACAATGCCGACTCAGGTACAATAGGACTGACACTCTAACGTTCATTGATTTGAACCTGTCCTGTGAGTCCAGTTTTAAATTCCGATGCTTCACTTCAGGTTTACTGTATCCCTTGGACCTTCTTATTGACGATGAAACACAGAAATTGCATCCGAATTTAATACAAAAGGCACAATGCCGACTTAAGTACAAGAGGACTGACACTCTAACTTTCTTTGATTTAAACCTCTCCTGTGAGTCCAGTTTTAGATTCCGATGCTTCACTTCAGGTTTACTGTATTCCTTGGACCTTCTTATTAACGATGAAACACAGAAATTGCATCCGAATTTAATACAAAAGGCACAATGCCGACTTAAGTACAAGAGGACAGCCACTCTAACTTTCTTTGAATTAAACCTCTCCTGTGAGTCCAGTTTTAGATTCCGTCGCTTCGCTTCAGAGTCACTGTATTCCTTGGACTTTCTTATTGACGATGAAAGACAGAAATTGCATCCGAAATTAATACAAAAGGCACAATGCCGACTTAAGTACAAGAGGACTGACACTCTAACTTTCTATGATTTGAACCTCTCCTGTGCGTCCAGTTTTAGATTCCGATGCTTCACTTCTGGTTTACTGTATACCTTGGACCTTCTTATTGAAGATGAAACACAGATATTGCATCCGAATTTAATACAAAAGGCACAATGCCGATTTAAGTAGAAGAGGACTGACACTCTAAGTTTCTATGATTTCAACCTCTCCTGTGAGTCCAGTTTTAGATTCCGTTGCTGCACTTCAGGTTGACTGTATCCCTTGGACCTTCATATTGACGATGAAACACAGAAATTGCATCCGAATTTAATACAAAAGGCACAATGCCGACTTAAGTACAAGAGGACTGACACTCTAACTTTCTATGATTTGATCCTCTCCTCTGAGTTGAGGTTTAGATTCCGATGCTTCACTTCAGGTTTACTGTATACCTTGGACTTTCTTATTGATGACCAACACAGAAATTGCATCCGAATTTAATACAAAAGGCACAATGCCGACTTAAGAACAAGAGGACTGACACTCTAACTTTCTATGAATTGAACCTCTCCTGTGAGTCCAGTTTTAGATTCCGATGCTTCACTTCAGGTTTACTGTATACCTTGGACCTTCTTATTGACGATGAAACACAGAAATTGCATCCGAATTTAATACAAAAGGCACAATGCCGACTTAAGTACAAGAGGACTGACACTCTTACTTTCTATGATTTGAACCTCTCCTGTGAGTCCAGTTGTAGATTCCGATGCCTTACTTCAGGTTTACTGTATACCTTGGACCTTCTTATTGACGATGAAACACAGAAATTGCATCCGAATTTAATGCAAAAGGCACAATGCCGACTTAAGTAGAAGAGGACTGACACTCTAAGTTTCTATGATTTCAACCTCTCTTGTGAGTCCAGTTTTAGATTCCGTTGCTGCACTTCAGTTTGACTGTATCCCTTGGACCTTCTTATTGACGATGAAACACAGATATTGCATCCGAATTTAATACAAAAGGCACAATGCCGACTTAAGTACAAGAGGACTGACACTCTAACTTTCTATGATTTGATCCTCTCCTCTGAGTTGAGGTTTAGATTCCGATGCTTCACTTCAGGTTTACTGTATACCTTGGACTTTCTTATTGATGACCAACACAGAAATTGCATCCGAATTTAATACAAAAGGCACAATGCCGACTTAAGTACAAGAGGACTGACACTCTAACTTTCTATGATTTCTACCTCTCCTGTGAGTCCAGTTGTAGATTCCGATGCCTTACTTCTGGATTACTGTATACCTTGGACCTTCTTATTGACGATGAAACACAGAAATTGCATCCGAATTTAATGCAAAAGGCACAATGCCGACTTAAGTACAAGATGACTGACACTCTAATTTTCTATGATTTGATCCTCTCCTCTGAGTTGAGATTTAGATTCCGATGCTTCACTTCTGGTTTACTGTATACCTTGGACCTTCTTATTGACGATGAAACACAGAAATTGCATCCGAAATTAATACAAAATTCACAATGCCGACTTAAGTACAAGAGGACTGACACTCTAACTTTCTTTGATTTCTACCTCTCCTGTGAGTCCAGTATTGGATTCCGATGCTTCACTTCAGGTTTACTGTATCCCTTGGACCTCCTTATTGACGATGAAACACAGAAATTAAATCCGAATATAATACAAAAGGCACAATGCCGACTTAAGTACAAGAGGACTGACACTGTAACTTTCTATGATTTGATCCTCTCCTGTGAGTTGGGTTTTAGATTCCGATGCTTCACTTCAGGTTTACTGTATACCTTGGACCTTCTTATTGATGACCAACACAGAAATTGCATCCGAATTTAACACAAAAAGCACAATGCCGACTTAAGTACAAGAGGACTGACACTCTAACTATCTATGATTTGAACCTGTCCAGCGAGTCCAGTTTTCGATTCTGATGCTTCACATCAGGTTTACTGTATACCTTGGACTTTCTTCTTGACGATCAAACACAGAAATTGCATCCGAATTTAATACAAAAGGCACAATGCTGACTTAAGTACAAGAGGACAGACACTCTAACGCTCTTTGATTTAAACCTCTCCTGTGAGTCCAGTTTTAGATTCCGATGCTTCACGTCAGGATTACTGTATACCTTGGACAATCTTATTGACGGTGAAACACTGAAATTGCATCCGAATTTAATACAAAAGTCACAATGCCGACTTAAGTATAAGAGGACTGACACTCTAACTTTCTATGATTTGAACCTCTCGTGTTAGTCCAGTTTTACATTCCGATGCTTCACTTCAGGTTTACTGTATCCCTTGGACCTTCTTATTAACGATGAAGCAAAGAAATTGCATCCGAATTTTATACAAAAGGCACAATGCCGACTCAGGTACAATAGGACTGACACTCTAACGTTCTATGATTTGAACCTGTCCTGTGAGTCCAGTTTTAGATTCCGATGCTTCACTTCAGGTTTACTGTATCCCTTGGACCTTCTTATTGACGATGAAACACAGAAATTGCATCCGAATTTAATACAAAAGGCACAATGCCGACTTAAGTACAAGAGGACTGACACTCTAACTTTCTTTGATTTAAACCTCTCCTGTGAGTCCAGTTTTAGATTCCGATGCTTCACTTCAGGTTTACTGTATTCCTTGGACCTTCTTATTGACGATGAAACACAGAAATTGCATCCGAATGTAATACAAAAGGCACAATGCCGACTTAAGTACAAGAGGACAGACACTCTAACTTTCTATGATTTGAACCTCTCCTGTGCGTCCAGTTTTAGATTCCGATGCTTCACTTCTGGTTTACTGTATACCTTGGACCTTCTTATTGAAGATGAAACACAGATATTGCATCCGAATTTAATACAAAAGGCACAATGCCGACCTAAGTAGAAGAGGACTGACACTCTAAGTTTCTATGATTTCAACCTCTCCTGTGAGTCCAGTTTTAGATTCCGATGCTGCACTTCAGGTTGACTGTATCCCTTGGACCTTCTTATTGACGATGAAACACAGAAATTGCATCCGAATTTAATACAAAAGGCACAATGCCGACTTAAGTACAAGAGGACTGACACTCTAACTTTCTATGATTTGATCCTCTCCTCTGAGTTGAGGTTTAGATTCCGATGCTTCATTTCAGGTTTACTGTATACCTTGGACTTTCTTATTGATGTCCAACACAGAAATTGCATCCGAATTTAACACAAAAGGCACAATGCCGACTTAAGAACAAGAGGACTGACACTCTAACTTTCTATGATTTGAACCTCTCCTGTGAGTCCAGTTTTAGATTCCGATGCTTCACTTCAGGTTACTGTATACCTTGGACCTTCTTATTGACGATGAAACACAGAAATTGCATCCGAATTTAATACAAAAGGCACAATGCCGACTTAAGTACAAGAGGACTGCACTCTTACTTTCTATGATTTGAACCTCTCCTGTGAGTCCAGTTGTAGATTCCGATGCCTTACTTCAGGTTTACTGTATACCTTGGACCTTCTTATTGACGATGAAACACAGAAATTGCATCCGAATTTAATGCAAAAGGCACAATGCCGACTTAAGTAGAAAAGGACTGACACTCTAACTTTCTATGATTTCTACCTCTCCTGTGAGTCCAGTTTTCGATTCCGATGCTTCACGTCAGGTTTACTGTATCCCTTGGACCTTCTTATTGACGACGAAACACGGAAATTGCATCCAAATTTTATACAAAAGGCACAATGCCGACTTAAGTACAAGAGGACTGACACTCTAACTTTCTATGATTTGATCCTCGCCTGTGAGTTGAGTTTTAGATTCCGATGTTTCACTTCAGGTTTACTTTACACCTCGGACCTTCTTATTGATGACCAACACGGAAATTGCATCCGAATTTAATACAAAAGGCACAATGCCGACTTAAGTATAAGAGGACAGACACTCTAACTTTCTTTGATTTAAACCTCTCCTGTGAGTCCAGTTTTAGATTCTGATGCTTCACGTCTGGTTAACTGTATCCCTTGGACCTTCTTATTTACGATGAAACACAGAAATTGCATACGAATTTAATACAAAAGTCACAATGCTGACTTAAGTACAAGAGGACAGACTCTCTGACTTTCTTTGATTTAAACCTCTCCTGTAAGTCCTGTTTTAGATTCCGATGCTTCACTTCAGGTTTACTGTATACCTTGGACCTTCTTATTGACGTTGAAACACAGAAATTTCATCCGAATTTAATACAAAAGGCACAATGACGACTTAAGTAGAAGAACTTTCTATGATTTCAACCTCTCCTGTGAGTCCAGTTTTAGATTCCGATGCTTCACTTCAGGATTACTGTATACCTTGGACCATCGTATTGACGGTGAAACACACAAATTGCATCCGAATGTAATACAAAAGTCACAATGCCGACTTAAGTACAAGAGGACTGACACTCTGACTTTCTATGATTTGAACCTCTCCTGTTAGTCCAGTTTTAGATTCCGATGCTTCACTTCAGGTTTACTGTATCCCTTGGACCTTCTTATTAACGATGAAGCACAGAAATTGCATCCGAATTTAATACAAAAGGCACAATTCCGACTTAAGTACAAGAGGACTGACACTCTAACTTTCTATGTTTTGAACCTCTCCTGTGAGTGCAGTTTTAGATTCCGATGCTTCACTTCAGGTTTGGTTGGTTGGTTTGGGGGATTAAAGGGACCAGACTGCTATGGTCATCGGTCCCTTTTTCCAAATTCAAAGAACACCCACAGAGAATGAAAACGAGGAACAGAAGAGACGATTCAGAACAAGAGAAACTGAGACAAAGACAACACAAAACGAACTAAAACCACACAGAGTGTGACGGTGGTTGGGCGACCATAGAAATAAAAATGGAAAATCCAACCACTTAGAAACACATTTAAAAAAATCAGTTGAAAATATAGGCCAAATGCCAGAATCAACACAAAACAATAAAATAAACAGGAACACTCAAATTAAATGATATAATCCCCCTGCCCGAATAAAACGTAAAACTAACTCAGCCATAGTGGAGTCGTCCGTTAAAAGGGAAGGGAGCGTATCAGGCAGCGCAAATGTCTTCCTGACCACAGCTAAAAGGGGGCAGGCCAACAGAATGTGGGCCACTGTCAAAGCCGCCCTGCAGCGACATACAGGAGGGTCCTCCCGGCGCAGTAAATAACTGTGTGTTTGCCGGGAATGGCCAATGCAGAGCCGACAAAGGACGATGGAGTCCCTGCGGTTGGCTCGCATTAATGACCGCCACACAGTCGTCGTCTCCTTAATGGCACGGAGTTTATTGGGTGTAATCCGATCGCGCCATTCAGCGTCCCAAAGCGCAAAAACTTTTCTGCGGAGGACTGCCCGCAAATCAGTCCCTGGGAGGCCAACATCCAGAGATGGTTCACACGTGGCCTCTTTCGCCAGGCGGTCAACATGTTCATTGCCCGGGATACCGACATGACCGGGGGTCCACACAAAGACCACAGAGCGGCCGCAACGCGCAAGAGTATGCAGGGACTCATGGATAGCCATTACCAGACGAGAACGAGGAAAACACTGGTCGAGAGCTCGTAAACCGCTCAGGGAATCGCTACAGTTCACGAAGGACTCACCTGAGCAGGAGCGGATATACTCTAGGGTTCGAAAGATGGCGACTAGCTCAGCAGTCTAAACGCTGCAACCAGCCGCCAAGGACCATTGTTCGGAATGGTCCCCCAGAGTTAGCGCATACCCGACACGACCAGCAACCATAGAACCGTCGGTGTAAACATTTCCAGAGACCTGATACGTTTCAAGGATGGAATAAAAGCGGCGGCTGAAGGCCTCTGGAGGGACCGAGTCCTTAGAGCCCTGTGCCAAGTCGAGCCGAAGGCAAGGGCGAGGAACACACCACGGGGGTGTACGCAGAGGCGCCTGGAAAGGAGGCGGAACAGGGATAAACCCAAGCCCGCAGAGAAGCTCCTTGATGCGTACGGCGAACGGGCAACCCGACCGGGGCCGACGGTCCGGCAGATGGACGACCGACTGCGGGAACAGGACGGTAATTTGGATGCCCGGGCAAACTAAAAACATGGGCAGCATAAGCAGCCAGTAATTGTTGGCGTCGTACACGCAGTGGAGGTACACCTGCCTTCACTAGTACGCTGTCCACAGGGCTGGTGCGTAAAGCACCAGTGGCAAGGCGTATCCTGCTGTGGAGAATTGGGTCCAGCACCCGTAACGGAGATGGGGATGCTGAGCCATAAGCCAGGCACCCATAATCCAGACGGAACTGGATTAACGCTTGGTAGAGCCGCAACAGGGTGGAGCCGTCGGCGCCCCAGCGGGTGGGGCTCAAGCATCTCAGAGCGTTTAGATGCAGCCAACACGTCTGTTTAAGCTGCCGGATATGAGGCAGCCAAGTCAACCGGGCATCGAAAACCACCTCCAAAAACCTGTGAGTCTCCACCACAGCAAGGAGTTCGTCAGCAAGATAAAGCCGCGGCTCAGGATGGACTGTTCAGCGCCGGCAGAAATGCATAACGCGGGTCTTGGCTGCCGAAAACTGAAACCCATGCGCTGCAGCCCAAGACTGCGCCTTACGGATAGCGCCCTGTAGCTGACGTTCAACAGCTGCAATGCCAGTAGAGCTGTAGTAAAGGCAGAAGTCGTCAGCATACAGGGAAGCGGAGACAGAATTTCCCACGGCCGCAGCAAGCCCGTTAATGGCTATTAAAAACAGACAGACACTTAAAACAGAGCCCTGTGGCACACCGTTCTCCTGGACGTGGGAGGAACTATACGAGGCCACGAGTTGCACGCGGAAGGTACGACACGACAGAAAATTGTGGATAAAAATCGGCAGAGGACCCCGAAGACCCCATCCATGAAGCGTAGAAAGAATGTAATGACGCCGTGTCGTATCGTACGCCTTCCGCAAGTCGAAAAAGACAGCGACCAGGTGCTGACGGCGGGCAAAGGCAGTACGGATGGCCGACTCCAGGCTCACCAGATTGTCGGTGGCGGAGCGGCCTCTATGGAACCCACCCTGAGACGGAGCCAGAAGGCCCCGAGACTCCAGTACCCAATGCAAGCGCCGGCTCACCATCCGTTCAAGCAACTTGCAAAGAACGTTGGTGAGGCTAATGGGACGGTAGCTGTCCACCTCCAGAGGGGTCTTTCCAGGTTTCAAAACGGGGATGTCAATGCCTTCCCGCCATTGCGACGGAAACTCCCCCTCGACCCAAAGACGGTTGTAAAGATCGAGAAGGCGCCGCTGGCAGTCCACTGAAAGGTGTTTCAGCATCTGACAGTGGATGCCATCTGGCCCAGGAGCGGTATCAGGGCAAGCAGCTAGGGCACTGCGAAATTCCCACTCACTGAATGGAGCATTGTAAGATTCCGGGTGGTTGGTGCGAAACGAAAGGCTCCGACGTTCCAGCCGCTCTTTAATGGAGCGGAAGGCCTGGGGGTAATTCGCAGAAGCGGAACTCATAGCAAAATGCTCTGCTAAGCGATTTGCAATGACGTCGGAGTCAGTACAAACGGCTCCATTCAGTGAGAGCGCAGGGACGCTGGCAGGGGTCCGATAGCCGTAGACGCGTCGAATCTTGGCCCAGACCTGCGAGGGAGTGACGTGGAGGCCAATGGTGGACACATACCGCTCCCAGCACTCCTTCTTGCCTTGGCGGATAAGGAGGCGGGCCCGCGCACGCAGCCGTTTGAAAGCGATAAGGTGGGCTAAAGAGGGATGTCACTTGTGACGCTGGAGCGCCCGCCGGCGAACTTTAATCGCTTCAGCGATCTCAGGCGACCACCAAGGCACAGCCTTCCACCGAGGGGACCCAGAAGAACGGGGAATGGCAGATTCGGCGGCAGTAACGATGCCGGTGGTGACCGATTGAACCACCGCATCAATGTCATCAGTAGAGAGAGGCTCAAATGCGGCAGTGGAGGAGAACAAATCCCAGTCAGCCTCATTCATAGCCCATCGGCTAGGGCGCCCAGAAGAGTGACGCTGTGGTAGTGACAAAAAGAGCGGACAGTGGTCACTACCACACAGGTCGTCATCCACACTCCATTGGACAGATGGTAAGAGGCTATGGCTACAGATGGAAAGGTCAATGACGGAGTAGGTGCCATGCGCCACACTGAAGTGTGTGAAGGCACCATCATTTAACAGCGAGAGATCGAGCTGCGACAATAAATGCTCAACGATGGCGCCTCGACCTGTGGCCACTGACCCACCCCACAGAGGGTTATGGGCGTTGAAATCGCCCAATAGCAAGATAGGTGGCGGCAATTGGGCGACCAGTGCAGCCAGGACATGATGCGAGACATCACCATCCGGTGGAATGTAAAGACTGCAGACGGTAACAGCCTGTGGCGTCCACACGCGTACAGCGACAGCTTCTAAAGGCGTCTGGAGAGGGACAGACTCGCTGTGCAGAGTGTGAAGGACATATATGCAGACGCCACCAGACACCCTTTCATAAGCTGCTCGGTTCTTATAATAACCCCGATAGCCACGGAGGGCGGGGGTTCGCATCGCTGGAAACCAAGTTTCCTGGAGAGCAATGCAGAAGAACGGGCGAAGGCTGAGAAGTTGGCGGAGCTCAGCTAAATGGTGGAAAAAACCGCCACAGTTCCACTGGAGGATGGTATTGTCCATGGCTGAGAAAGGCGTGAAAGGACTGGGAAGGCAATTTACGCCGCTTGTTCACTCACTGCCACCGATTCAGTACCCGTACGAGAGGCATCCATGGCGTCTGAGGGACCAGCGAGATCAAGGTCCTCAGCGGACACTGGAATCTCGACTTCATCCTGAGACGCAGAGCGCGAAAGGTGCGGTGGGGTTGGTGCCACCGCAAGTTCTTTGGTCTTAGAGGTCTTTCTCTTGGACTTCTCTCGCTGAAACTTGGGTTTCACCGGCTGGGAAGGCTTCACCGATTCAGTCTCCGGGACAGAGGAGGATCGTGAAGCCCTACGCCCAGCCGCTGGTGAGGACTTATGCCACTGGTGGCCGTCATCCTTCCCGCTGGTGGAATCCTGGGAAGGGAGGGTCCCAAGGGAACTCTTACGGGCGAGAGTAGCTGAAGAAGTTAGACGCTTCTCCGGCTGAGAAGCGGGGACGGACGTCCCCGACGGGTGGGAGAAGGTTGCTCCTGAGGTAGGTGGTGCAGGAGCAACCGGTTGGGTAGAGCCCCCCATGGGCAAGAGGGCAGGAGGAGTCTTACTGCTTAACGAGCTGGCTGGAAGTCTCGAAACTGATGGAGCTAGCACAGTTGTTGTAGCAGCTGCATAAGAAGATGTCATTCTCACAGGATGGAGTATGTCATATTTCCGTTTGGCCTCAGTATAGGTCAGCCGGTCCAGGGTCTTATATTCCATGATTTTGCGCTCTTTCTGAAAGACTTTGCAGTCAGGCGAGCAAGGTGAATGGTGCTCCCCGCAGTTGACGCAGATGGGAGGCGGGGCACATGGAGTATCGGGATGAGATGGGCGTCCGCAATCTCGACATGTGAGGCTGGAAGTGCAGTGGGAAGACATATGGCCGAACTTCCAGCACTTGAAGCACCGCATCGGGGGAGGGACATAGGGCTTGACGTCACATCGGTAGACCATCACCTTGACCTTTTCCGGAAACGTATCACCCTCGAAGGCCAAGATGAAGGCACCGGTAGCAACCTGATTGTCCCTCGGACCCCGATGAACGCGCCGGACGAAATGAACACCTCTACGTTCTAAGTTGGCGCGCAGCTCGTCATCAGACTGCAAAAGGAGATCCCTTTGGAAAATGACACCCTGGACCATATTTAAACTCTTATGTGGTGTAGTAGAAACGTTAACATCCCCCAACTTGTCACAAGCAAGTAACCTGCGGGACTGGGCGGAGGATGCCGTTTGTATCAGTACTGACCCAGAGCGCATTTTAGTCAAGCCCTCCACCTCCCCAAACTTGTCCTCTAAATTCTCGACGAAGAACTGAGGCTTTGTGGAGAGAAAAGACTCCCCATCAGCTCTCGTGCAAACTAAGAATCGGGGCGAATAACTGTTACCTATATCCTGAGACTTACGCTCTTCCCACGGCGTGGCCAGGGAGGGGAACGTTTTCGGATCGTACTTCTGAGCATTAAATTGAGCCCGAGAACGCTTAGAGACTGCTGGCGGCTGGCCGCCAGCGAGAGATGATGTACCACGCTTCATTGCGGGTCATCCGCCCTGATGCCACCTACTCCGACCAAGGGCCCTCCCCACGGGCGCCACCCAGCCACAGCAATAGCCACCTGGCAGGATGGCCATTGCCGGGAGTCCTGATGCTCCAGGGAGATGGGCATCTACTCCTTGGCATACGTGGGGAGTGAACGGCGCAGGCATCAGTAGAGCGATCCCTGTGTTGTCAGGGGGCTACAACCAAGAGGGTACATGGCGGCCCACCACAACGGACTGGCTACCGTGCTGGATGTTAGGTGACATGTGGTCCATGGGCGTCATCAGTGCAGAAAATGGCCCTGCACAGTGCTTGGCAGAAAGTGCACGCAGGGGCGCATCGATGCCCAAGAGATGGAGAGCGGGCAAGACTGCAATGCAACGACGAAAAAATGGCGAAAGTTCTCAACACAACACGGACACAATCTACATCTACATCTACATCTATACTCCGCGAGCCACCTTACGGTGTGTGGCGGAGGGTACTTATTGTACCACTATCTGATCCCCCCTTCCCTGTTCCATTCACGAATTGTGCGTGGGAAGAACGACTGCTTGTAAGTCTCCGTATTTGCTCTAATTTCTCGGATCTTTTCGTTGTGATCATTACGCGAGATATATGTGGGCGGTAGTAATATGTTGCCCATCTCTTCCCGGAATGTGCTCTCTCGTAATTTCGATAATAAACCTCTCCGTATTGCGTAACGGCTTTCTTGAAGTGTCCGCCACTGGAGCTTGTTCAGCATCTCCGTAACGCTCTCGCGCTGACTAAATGTCCCCATGACGAATCGCGCTGCTTTTCGCTGGATCATGTCTATCTCTTCTATTAATCCAACCTGGTATGGGTCCCATACTGATGAGCAATACTCAGGAATCGGACGAACAAGCGTTTTGTAAGCTACTTCTTTCGTCGATGAGTCACATTTTCTTAGAATTCTTCCTATGAATCTCAACCTGGCGCCTGCTTTTCCCACTATTTGTTTTATGTGATCATTCCACTTCAGATCGCTCCGGATAGTAACTCCTAAGTATTTTACGGTCGTTACCGCTTCCAATGATTTACCACCTATGGCATAATCGTACTGGAATGGATTTCTGCCCCTATGTATGCGCATTATATTACATTTATATACGTTTAGGGAAAGCTGCCAGCTGTCGCACCATGCATTAATCCTCTGCAGGTCCTCCTGGAGTACGTACGAGTCTTCTGATGTTGCTACTTTCTTGTAGACAACCGTGTCATCTGCAAATAGCCTCACGGAGCTACCGATGTTGTCAACTAAGTCATTTATGTATATTGTAAACAATAAAGGTCCTATCACGCTTCCCTGCGGTACTCCCGAAATTACCTCTACATCTGCAGATTTTGAACCGTTGAGAATGACATGTTGTGTTCTTTCTTCTAGGAAATCCTGAATCCAATCACAAACCTGGTCCGATATTCCGTAAGCTCGTATTTTTTTCACTAAACGTAAGTGCGGAACCGTATCAAATGCCTTCCTGAAGTCCAGGAATACGGCATCAATCTGCTCGCCAGTGTCTACGGCACTGTGAATTTCTTGGGCAAATAGGGCGAGCTGAGTTTCACATGATCTCTGTTTGCGGAATCCATGTTGGTTATGATGAAGGAGATTTGTATTATCTAAGAACGTCATAATACGAGAACACAAAACATGTTCCACTATTCTACAACAGATTGACGTAAGCGAAAAAGGCCTATAATTATTCGCATCTGATTTATGACCCTTCTTGAAAATGGGAACGACCTGCGCTTTCTTCCAGTCGCTAGGTACTTTACGTCCTTCCAGCGATCTACGATAAATTGCTGATAGAAAGGGGGCAAGTTCTTTAGCATAATCACTGTAGAATCTTAAGGGTATCTCGTCTGGTCCGGATGCTTTTCCGCTACTAAGTGATAGCAGTTGTTTTTCAATTCCGATATCGTTTATTTCAATATTTTCCATTTTGGCGTCCGTGCGACGGCTGAAGTCAGGGACCGTGTTACGATTTTCCGCAGTGAAACGGTTTCGGAACACTGAATTCAGTATTTCTGCCTTTCTTCGGTCGTCCTCTGTTTCGGTGCCATCGTGGTCAACGGGTGACTGAATAGGGGATTTAGATCCGCTTACCGATTTTACATATGACCAAAACTTTTTAGGGTTCTTGTTTAGATTGTTTGCCAATGTTTTATGTTCGAATTCGTTGAATGCTTCTCTCATTGCTCTCTTTGCGCTCTTTTTCGCTTCGTTCAGCTTTTCCTTATCAGCTATGATTCGACTACTCTTAAACCTATGATGAAGCTTTCTTTGTTTCCGTAGTACCTTTCGTACATGATTGTTATACCACGGTGGATCTTTCCCCTCGCTTTGGACCTTAGTCGGTACGAACTTATCTAAGGCGTACTGGACGATGTTTCTGAATTTTATTCCATTTTTGTTCCACATCCTCTTCCTCAGAAATGAACGTTTGATGGTGGTCACTCAGATATTCTGCGATTTGTGCCCTATCACTCTTGTTAAGCAAATATATTTTCCTTCCTTTCTTGGCATTTCTTATTACACTTGTAGTCATTGATGCAACCACTGACTTATGATCACTGATACCCTCTTCTACATTCACGGAGTCGAAAAGTTCCGGTCTATTTGTTGCTATGAGGTCTAAAACGTTAGCTTCACGAGTTGGTTCTCTAACTATCTGCTCGAAGTAATTCTCGGACAAGGCAGTCAGGATAATGTCACAAGAGTCTCTGTCCCTGGCTCCAGTTCTGATTGTGTGACTATCCCATTCTATACCTGGTAGATTGAAGTCTCCCCCTATTACAATAGTATGATCACGAAACTTCTTCACGACGTTCTGCAGGTTCTCTCTGAGGCGCTCAACTACTACGGTTGCTGATGCAGGTGGTCTATAGAAGCATCCGACTATCATATCTGACCCACCTTTGATACTTAACTTAACCCAGATTATTTCACATTCGCATTCACTAATAACTTCACTGGATATTATTGAATTCTTTACTGCTATAAATACTCCTCCACCATTGGCGTTTATCCTATCCTTGCGGTATATATTCCATTCTGTGTCTAGGATTTCGTTACTGTTCACTTCTGGTTTTAACCAACCTTCCGTTCCTAATACTATATGCGCACTATTTCCTTCAATAAGAGATACTAATTCAGGAACCTTGCCCTGGATACTCCTGCAGTTTACCAATTTTACGTTAACTTTTCCTGTTTTTGGTCTCGAAGGACGGACGTTCTTTATCAACGATGATAATGTCCTCTCTGGTAAGCCGACAGGTATTTTATCGTTTCGCCCAAGGGGGGGTCCCTCTAACCAAGTAAAGCGCCCTTCCCCAATCGGCTCGCTCTTCGGAAAAATTTTGAGATATGGATGTCAAACCCGACAGGGGACCATCACATAAGGCCGAAACGTTTGAGACTCCTTTTAGTAGCCTCTTACGACAGGCAAGAATACCGCGGGCCTATTCTAACCCCCGAACCCGCAGGGGGCCACTTCAGGTTTACTGTATAACTTGGACCTTATTATTGACGATGAAACACAGAAATTGCATCCGAATTTAATACAAAAGGCACAATGCAGACTTAAGTACAAGTGGACTGACACTCTAACTTCCTATGATTTGAGCCTCTCCTGTGAGTCCAGTTTTAGATTCCGATGCTTCACTTCAGGTTTACTGTATACCTTGGACCTTCTTATTGACGATGAAACCCAGAAATTGCATCCGAACTTAATACAAAAGGCACAATGCCGACTTAAGTAGAAGAGGACTGACACTATAAATTTCTATGATTTCAACCTCTCCTGAGAGTCCAGTTTTAGATTTCGATGCTTCACTTCAGGTTTGCTGTATCCCTTGGACCTTGTTATTGACGATGAAACACAGAAATTGCATCCGAATTTAATACAAAAGGAACAATGCCGACTTAAGTACAAGCGGACTGACACTCTAACTTTCTATGATTTGAACCTCTCCTGTGACTTCAGTTTTGGGTTCCGATGCTTCACTTCAGGTTTACTGTATACCTTGGACCTTCTTATTGATGATCAAACACAGAAATTGCATCCGAATTTAATACAAAAGGCACAATGCCGAATTAAGTACAAGAGGAGTGACACTCTAACTTTCTATGATTGGAACCTCTCCAGTGAGTCCAGTTTTAGAATCCGATGCTTCACTTCAGGTATTTCTGTATCACTTGGACCTTCTTATTGACGATGAAACACAGAAATTGCTTCCGAATTTAATACAAAAGGCACAATGCCGACTTAAGTACAAGAGGACTGACACTCTAACTTTCTATGATTTGATCCTCCCCTGTGAGTTGAGTTTTAGATTCCGATGCTTCAATTCAGGCTTACTGTATACCTTGGACCTTCTTATTGATGACCAACACAGAAATTGCATCCGAATTTAATACAAAAGGCACAATGCCGACTTAAGTACAAGAGGACTGACACTCTAACTTTCTATGATTTGAACCTCTCCTGTGGGTCCAGTTTTAGATTCCGATTCTTCACTTCAGGTTTACTGTATACCTTGGACCTTCTTATTGACGATGAAACACAGAAATTGCATCCGAATTTAATACAAAAGGCACAATGCCGACTTAAGTACAAGAGGACAGACACTCTGACTTTGTTTGATTGAAACCTCTCCTGTGGGACCAGTTTTAGATTCCGATGCTTCACTTCAGGTTTACTGTATCCCTTGGACCTTCTTAATGACGATGAAACACAGAAATTGCATCTGAATTTAATACAAAAGGCACAATGCCGACTAAAGTACAAGAGGACAGACACTCTAACTTTCTTTGTTTCAACCTCTCCTGTGAGTCCAGTTTTAGATTCCGATGCTTCACTTCAGGTTTGACTGTATACCTTGGACCTTCTTCTTGACGATGAAACACAGAAATTGCATCCGAATTTAATACAAAAGGCACATTGCCGACTTCAGTACAAGAGGACAGACACTCTAGCTTTCTTTGATTTAAACCTCTCCTGTGAGTCCAGTTTTAGATTCCGATGCTTCACGTCAGGTTTACTGGATCCCTGGGACCATCTTATTTACGATGAAACACAGAAATTGCATCCGAATTTAATACAAAATGCACAAAGCCGACTTAAGTACAAGAGGACAGACACTCCAACTTTCTTTGAAATAAACCTCTCCTGTGGGTCCCGTTTTAGATTCCGATGCTTCACTTCAGGTCTACTGTATACCTTGGACCTTCTTATTGATGTTGAAACACAGAAATTGCATCCGAATTTAATACAAAAGGCACAATCACGACTTCAGTAGAAGAGGACTGACACACTAACTTTCTATGATTTGAACCTCTCCTGTGAGTCCAGTTTTACATTCCGATGCTTCACTTCAGGATTACTGTATACCTAGGACCATCTTATTGACGAGGAAACACAGAAATTGCATCCGAATTTAAAAACAAACGTCACAATGCCGAATTAAGTACAAGGGGACTGACACTCTTACTTTCTATGATTTGAACCTCTCCTGTGAGTCCGGTTTTAGATTCCGATGCTTCACTTCAGGTTTACTGTATACCTTGGACCTTCTTATTAACGATGAGGCACAGAGATTGCATTCGAATTTAATACAAAAGGCACAATGCGAACTTATGTGCAAGAGGACTGACACTCTAACTTTCTATGATTTGGACTTGCGCTGTGAGTTCAGTTTTAGATTCCGATGCTTCACTTCAGGTTTACTGTATTCCTTGGACCTTCTTATAGACGATGAAACCCAGATATTGCATCCGAATTTAATACAAAATGCACAATGACGACTTAAGTACAAGAGGACTGACACTCTAACTTTCTATGATTTGACCCTCTCCAGTGAGTCCTGTTTTAGATTCCAATGCTTCACTTCTGGTTTACTGTATACCTTGGACCTTCTTATTGACGATGACTTACAGAAATTGCATCCGAATGTAATACAAAAGGCACAATGCCGACTTAAGTACAAGAGGACTGACACTCTAACTTTCTATGATCTGAACCTCTCCTGTGAGTCCAGTTTTAGATTCCGATGCTTCACTTCAGGTTTACTGTATCCCTTGGACTTTCTTATTGACGCTGAAACACAGAAATTGCATCTGAATGTAATACAAAAGGCACAATGCCGACTTAAGTACAAGAGGACTGACACTGTAACTTTCTATGATTTGAACCTCTCCTGTGAGTTGAGCTTTAGATTCCGCTGCTTCACTTCAGGTTTCCTGTATCCCTTTTACCTTCTTATTGACGATAAAACACAGATATTGCATCCGAATTTAATACAAAAGGCACAATGCTGACTTAAGTACAAGAGGACTGACACTCTAACTTTCTATGATTTGATCCTCTACCGTGAGTTGAGTTTTAGATTCCGATGCTTCACTTCAGGTTTACTGTATACCTTGAACCTTATTATTGATGACCAACACAGAAATTGTATCCGAATGTAATACAAAATACATAAACTCCTTCGATATTCTTCTTGACGATGAATCACAGAAATTGCCTCCGAATTTAATACAAAAGGCACAATACCGACTTAAGTACAAGAGGACAGACACTCTAACATTCTTTGATTTAAACCTCTCCTTTGGGACCACTTTTAGAATCCGATGCTTCACTTCAGGTTTCCTGTATCCCTTTTAACTTCTTATTGACGATGAAACACAGAAATTGCATCCGAATTTAATACAAAAGGCACAATGCCGACTTAAGTACAAGAGGACTGACACTCTAACTTTCAACTATTTGAACCTCTCCTGTGAGTCCAGTTTTAGATTCCGATTCTTCACTTCAATTTTACTGTATACCTTAGACCTTCATATTGACGATGAAACACAGAAATTGCATCCGAAGTTAATACAAAAGGCACAATGCCGAATTAAGTACAAGAGGACTGACACACTAACTTTGTTTGATTTAAACCTCTCCTGTGGGACCAGTTTTAGATTCCGATGCTTCACTTCAGGTTTACTGTATCCCTCGGACCTTCTTAATGACGATGAAACACAGAAATTGCATCCGAATTTAATTCAAAAGGCACCTTGCCGACCTAAGTACAAGAGGACAGACACTCTAACTTTCTTTGATTCAACCTCTCCTGTGAGTTCAGTTTTAGATTCCGATGCTTCACTTCAGGTTTGACTGTATACCTTGGACCATCTTATTGGCGATGAAACACAGAAATTGCTTCCGAATTTAATACAAAAGGCACAATGCCGACTTAAGTAGAAGAGGACTGACACTCTATCTTTCTATGATTTGAACCTCTCCTGTGAGTCCAGTTTTAGATTCCGATGCTTCACTTCAGGTATACTGTATACCTTTGACCTTCTTCTTGACGATGAAACACAGAAATTGCGTCCGAATTTAATACAAAAGGCATAATGCCGACTTAAGTACAATAGGACAGACACTCTAACTTTCTTTGATTTAAACCTCTACTGTGAGTCCACTTTTATATTCCGATGCTTCACTTCAGGTTTACTGTATCACTTGGACCTTCTTATTTACGATGTCACACAGAAATTGCATCCGAATTTAATACAAAATTCACGAAGTGGACTTAAGTACAAGAGGACAGACACTCCAACTTTCTTAGATTTAAACCTCTCCTGTGAGTCCTGTTTTAGAGTCCGATGCTTCACTTCAGGTCTACTGTATACCTTGGACCTTCTTATTGACGTTGAAACACAGAAATTGCATCCGAATTTAATACAAAAGGCACAATGACGACTTAAGTAGATGGGGACTGACACTCTAATTTTCTATGATTTGAACCTCTCCTGTGAGTCCAGTTTCAGATTCCGATGCTTCACTTCAGGATTACTGTATACCTAGGACCATCTTATTGACGATGAAACACAGAAATTGCATCCGAATTTAATACAAAAGTCACAATGTTGACTTAAGTAAAAGAGGACTGACATTTTAACTTTGTATGATTTGAACCTCTTTAGTGAGTCCAGTTTTAGATTCCGATACTTCACTTCAGGTTTACTGTAAACCTTGGACCTTCTTATTGACGATGAAACACAGAAATTGCATCCGAATTTAATACAAAAGGCACAATGCCGACTTAAGTACAAGAGGACTGACACTCTAACTTTCTATGATTTGAACCCCTCCTGTGAGACAAGTTTTAGATTCCGATGCTACACTTCAGGTTTACTGTATACCTTGGACCTTCTTATTGACGATGAAACACAGAAATTGTATCCGAATTTAATACAAAAGGCACAATGCCGACTTAAGTACAAGAGGACAGACACTCTAACTTTCATTGTTTTAAACCTCTCCTATGACTCCAGTTTTCGATTCCGATTCTTCATTTCAGGTTTACTGTATTCCTTGGACCATCTTATTGACGATGAAACTCAGAAATTGCATACGAATTTAATACATAAGGCACTATGCAGACTTAAGTACAAGAGGACTGACACTCTAACTTTCTATGATTTGAACCTCTCCTTTGAGTCCAGTTTTAGATTTCGATGCAACACCTCAGGTTCACTGTATACCTTGGACCTTCTTATTGACGATGAAACACAGAAATTGCAACCGAATATAATACAAAAGGTACAAAGCCGACTTAAGTTCAAGAGGACTGACACTCTAACTTTCTGTGATTTGAAACTCTCCTGTGAGTCCAGTTTTAGATTCCGATGCTTCGATTCAGGTTTACAGTATACCTTGGAATTCTTATTTACGATGAAACACGGAAATTGCATCCGAATTTAATACAAAAGGCACAATGCCGACTTAAGTACAAGAGGACTGACACTCTAACTTTCTATGATTTGAACCTCTCCAGTGAGTTCAGTTTTAGATTCCGATGCTTCACTTCAGAATTACTGTAAACCTTGGACCTTCTTATTGACGATGAAACACAGAAATTGCAACCGAATTTAATACAAAAGGCACAATGCCGACTTAAGTAAAAGAGGACTGACACTCTAACTTTCTATGATTTGAACCTCTCCTGTGAGATAAGTTTTAGATTCTGATGCTACACTTCAGGTTTACTGTATACCTTGGACCTTCTTATTGACGATGAAACACAGAAATTGTATCCGAATTTAATACAAAAGGCACAATGCCGACTTAGGTACAAGACAGACACTCTAACTTTCTTTGTTTTAAACCTCTCCTGTGAGTCCAGTTTTCGATTCCGATGCTTCATTTCAGGTTTACTGTATTCCTTGGACCACCTTATTGACGATGAAACACAGATATTGCATACGAATTTAATACAAAAGGCACTATGCAGACTTAAGAACAAGAGGACTGACACTCTAACGTTCTATGATTTGAACCTCTCCTGTGAGCCCTGTTTTAGATTTCGATGCAACACCTCAGGTTTACTGTATACCTTGGACCTTCTTATTGACGATGAAACACAGAAAATGCATCCGAATATAATACAAAAGGTACAAAGCCGACTTAAGTTCAAGAGGACTGACACTCTAACTATCTGTGATCTGAACCTCTCCTGTGAGTCCAGTTTTAGATTCCGATGCTTCACTTCAGGTTTACTGTATACCTTGGACCTTCTTATTGACGATGAAACACAGAAATTGCATCCGAATTTAATACAAAAGGCACTATGCCGACTTAAGTACAAGAGGACTGACACTCTAACTTTCTATGATTTGAACCTCTCCTGTGAGACCAGTTTTAGATTCCGATGCTACACTTCAGGTTTACTGTACACCTTGGACCTTCTTATTGACGATGAAACACAGAAATTGTATCCGAATTTAATACAAAAGGCACAATGCCGACTTAAGTACAAAAGGACAGACACTCTAACTTTCTTTGTTTTAAACCACTCCTATGATCCAGTTTTCGATTCCGATGCTTCATTTGAGGTTTACTGTATCCCTTGGACCATCTTATTGACGATGAAACACAGACGTTGCATCCGAATTTAATACAAAAGGCACTATGCAGACTTATGTACAAGAGGACTGACACTCTAACTTTCTATGATTTGAACCTCTCCTGTGGGTCCAGTTTCAGATTTCGATCCTACACCTCAGGTTTACTGTATACCTTGGACCTTCTTATTGACGATGAAACACAGAAATTGCATCCGAATATAATACAAAAGGTACAAAGCCGTCTTAAGTACAAGAGGACTGCCAATCTAACTTTCTGTGATTTGATCCTCTCCTGTGAGTCCAGTTTTAGATTCCGATGCTTCACTTCAGGTTTACTGTATACCTTGGACCTGCTTATTGACGATGAAACACAGAAATTGCATCCGAATTTAATTCAAAAGGCACAATGCCGACTTAAGTAGAAGAGGACTGACGCTCTAACTTTCTATGATCTGAACCTCTCCTGTGATTCCAGTTTTAGATTCCATTGCTTCACTTCAGATTTACTGTATCCCTTTTACCTTCTTATTGACGATGAAACACAGAAATCGCATCCGAATTTTATACAAAAGGCGCAATTCCGACTTAAGTACAAGAGGACTGCCACTCTAAATTTCTGTGATTTGAACCTCTCCTGTGAGTCCAGTTTTAGATTCCGGTGCTTCACTTCAGGTTTACTGTATCCCTTGGACCATCTTATTGACGATGAAACACAGACATTGCATCCGAATTTAATACAAAAGGCACTATGCAGACTTAAGTACAAGAGGACTGACACTCTAACTTTCTATGATTTGAACCTTTCCTGTGAGTCCAGTTTTAGATTCCGATGCTTCACTTCAGGTTTACTGTATACCTTGGACCTTCTTATTGATGACCAACACAGAAATTGCAACCGAATTTAATACAAAAGGCACAATGCCGACTTAAGTACAAGAGGACTGACACTCTAACTTTCAACTATTTGAACCTCTCCTGTGAGTCCAGTTTTAGATTCCGATTCTTCACTTCAATTTTACTGTATACCTTAGACCTTCATATTGACGATGAAACACAGAAATTGCATCCGAATTTAATACAAAAGGCACAATGCCGAATTAAGTACAAGAGGACTGACACTCTAACTTTGTTTGATTTAAACGTCTCCTGTGGGACCAGTTTTAGATTCCGATGCTTCACTTCAGGTTTACTGTATCCCTCGGACCTTCTTAATGACGATGAAACACAGAAATTGCATCCGAATTTAATTCAAAAGGCACCTTGCCGACTTAAGTACAAGAGGACAGACACTCTAACTTTCTTTGATTCAACCTCTCCTGTGAGTCCAGTTTTAGATTCCGATGCTTCACTTCAGGTTTGACTGTATACCTTGGACCATCTTATTGGCGATGAAACACAGATATTGCATCCGAATTTAATACAAAAGGCACAATGCCGACTTAAGTACAAGAGGACTGACACTCTAACTTTCTATGATTTGAACCTCTCCTGTGAGACAAGTTTTAGATTCCGATGCTACACTTCAGGTTTACTGTATACCTTGGACCTTCTTATTGACGATGAAACACAGAAATTGTATCCGAATTTAATACAAAAGGCACAATGCCGACTTAAGTACAAGAGGACAGACACTCTAACTTTCATTGTTTTAAACCTCTCCTATGAGTCCAGTTTTCGATTCCGATGCTTCATTTCAGGTTTACTGTATTCCTTGGACCATCTTATTGACGATGAAACACAGAAATTGCATACGAATTTAATACAAAAGGCACTATGCAGACTTAAGTACAAGAGGACTGACACTCTAACTTTCTATGATTTGAACCTCTCCTTTGAGTCCAGTTTTAGGTTTCGATGCAACACCTCAGGTTTACTGTATACCTTGGACCTTCTTATTGACGATGAAACACAGAAATTGCAACCGAATATAATACAAAAGGTACAAAGCCGACTTAAGTTCGAGAGGACTGACACTCTAACTTTCTGTGATTAGAACCTCTCCTGTGAGTCCAGTTTTAGATTCCGATGCTTCGATTCAGGTTTACAGTATACCTTGGAATTCTTATTGACGATGAAACACAGAAATTGCATCCGAATTTAATACAAAAGGCACAATGCCGACTTAAGTACAAGAGGACTGACACTCTAACTGTCTATGATTTGAACCTCTCCAGTGAGTCAGGTTTTAGATTACGATGCTTCACTTCAGAATTACTGTAAACCTTGGACCTTCTTATTGACGATGAAACACAGAAATTGCAACCGAATTTAATACAAAAGGCACAATGCCGACTTAAGTACAAGAGGACTGACACTCTAACTTTCTATGATTTGAACCTCTCCTGTGAGACAAGTTTTAGATTCCGATGCTACACTTCAGGTTTACTGTATACCTTGGACCTTCTTATTGACGATGAAACACAGAAATTGTATCCGAATTTAATACAAAAGGCACAATGCCGACTTAGGTACAAGAGGACAGACACTCTAACTTGCTTTGTTTTAAAATTCTCCTATGAGTCCAGTTTTCGATTCCGATGCTTCATTTCAGGTTTACTGTATTCCTTGGACCACCTTATTGACGATGAAACACAGAAATTGCATACGTATTTAATACAAAAGGCACTATGCAGACTTAAGTACAAGAGGACTGACACTCTAATTTTCTATGATTTGAACCTCTCCTGTGAGTCCTGTTTTAGATTTTGATGAAACACCTCAGGTTTACTGTATACCTTGGACCTTCTTATTGACGATGAAACACAGAAATTGCATCCGAATATAATACAAAAGGTACAAAGCCGACTTAAGTTCAAGAGGACTGACACTCTAACTTTCTGTGATTTGAACCTCTCCTGTGAGTCCAGTTTTAGATTCCGATGCTTCACTTCAGGTTTACCGTATACCTTGGACCTTCTTATTGACGATGAAACACAGAAATTGCATCCGAATTTAATACAAAAGGCACAATGCCGACCTAAGTACAAGAGGACTAACACTCTAACTTTCTATGATTTGAACCTCTCCTGTGAGACCAGTTTTAGATTCCGATGCTACACTTCAGGTTTACTGTACACCTTGGACCTTCTTATTGACGATGAAACACAGAAATTGTATCTGAATTTAATACAAAAGGCACAATGCCGACTTAAGTACAAAATGACAGACACTCTAACTTTCTTTGATTTAAACCACTCCTATGATCCAGTTTTCGATTCCGATGCTTCATTTCAGGTTTACTGTATCCCTTGGACCATCTTATTGACGATGAAACACAGACATTGCATCCGAATTTAATACAAAAAGCACTATGCAGACTTATGTACATGAGGACTGACACTCTAACTTTCTATGATTTGAACCTCTCCTGTGAGTCCAGTTTTAGATTTCGATGCTACACCTCAGGTTTACTGTGTACCTTGGACCTTCTTATTGACGATGAAACACAGAAATTGCATCCGAATATAATACAAAAGGTACAAAGCCGACTTAAGTACAAGAGGACTGCCAATCTAACTTTCTGTGATTTGATCCTCTCCTGTGAGTCCAGTTTTAGATTCCGATTGTTCACTTCAGGTTTACTGTATACCTTGGACCTTCTTATTGATGATGAAACACAGAAATTGCATCCGAATTTAATTCAAAAGGCACAATGCCGACTTAAGTAGAAGAGGACTGACGCTCTAACTTTCTATGATCTGAACCTCTCCTTTGATTCCAGTTTTAGATTCCGATGCTTCACTTCAGATTTACTGTATCCCTTTTACCTTCTTATTGACGATGAAACACAGAAATCGCATCCGAATTTTATACAAAAGGCGCAATTCCGACTTATGTACAAGAGGACTACCACTCTAAATTTCTGTGATTTGAACCTCTCCTGTGAGTCCAGTTTTAGATTCCGGTGCTTCACTTCAGGTTTACTGTATATCATGGAAATTCGTATTGACGATGAAACACTAAAATTGCATCCGAATTTAATACAATAGGCACAATGCCGACATAAGTACAAGAGGACTGATACTCTAACTTTCTATGATTTGAACCCCTCCTGTGAGACAAGTTTTAGATTCCGATGCTACACTTCAGTTTTACTGTATACCTTGGACCTTCTTATTGACGATGAAACACAGAAATTGTATCCGAATTTAATACAAAAGGTACAATGCCGACTTAGGTACAAGAGGACAGACACTCTAACTGTCTTTGTTTTAAACCCCTCCTATGAGTCCAGTTATCGATTCCGATGCTTCATTTCAGGTTTACTGTATTCCTTGGACCACCTTATTGACGATGAAACACAGAAATTGCATACGAATTTAATACAAAAAGCACTATGCAGACTTAAGTACAAGAGGACTGACACTCTAACTTTCTATGATTTGAACCTCTCCTGTGAGTCCTGTTTTAGATTTCGATGCAACACCTCAGGTTTACTGTATTCCTTGGACCATCTTATTGACGATGAAACACAGAAATTGCATCCGAATATAATACAAATGGTACAAAGAAGACTTAAGTTCAAGAGGACTGACACTCTAACTTTCTGTGATTTGAACCTCTTCTGTGAGTCCAGTTTTAGATTCCGATGCTTCACTTCAGGTTTACTGTATTCCTTGGACCATCTTATTGACGATGAAACACAGAAATTGCATCCGAATATAATACAAAAGGTACAAAGCCGACTTAAGTTCAAGAGGACTGACACTCAAACTTTCTGTGATTTGAACCTCTCCTGTGAGTCCAGTTTTAGATTGCGATGCTTCACTTCAGGTTCACTGTATACCTTGGACCTTCTTATTGACGATGAAACACAGAAATTGCATCCGAATTTAATATAAAAGGCACAATGCCGACTTAAGTACAAGAGGACTGACACTCTAGTTTTCTATGATTTGAACCTCTCCTGTGAGACCAGTTTTAGATTCCGATGCTACACTTCAGGTTTACTGTACACCTTGGACCTTCTTATTGACGATGAAACACAGAAATTGTATCCGAATTTAATACAAAAGCCACAATGCCGACTTAAGTACAAAAGGACAGACACTCTAACTTTCTATGATTTAAACCACTCCTATGATCCAGTCTTCGATTCCGATGCTTCATTTCAGGTTTACTGTATCCCTTGGACCATCTTATTGACGATGAAACACAGACATTGCATCCGAATTTAATACAAAGGGCACAATGCCGACTTAAGTACAAGAGGACAGACACTCTAACTTTCATTGTTTTAAACCTCTCCTATGAGTCCAGTTTTCGATTCCGATGCTTCATTTCAGGTTTACTGTATTCCTTGGACCATCTTATTGACGATGAAACACAGAAATTGCATACGAATTTAATACAAAAGGCACTATGCAGACTTAAGTACAAGAGGACTGACACTCTAACTTTCTGTGATTTGAACCTCTCCTGTGAGTTGAGTTTTAGATTCCGATGTTTCACTTCCGGTTTACTGTATCCCTTTTACCTTCTTATTGACGATGAAACACTGAAATTGCATCCGAATTTTATACAAAAGGCGCAATTCCGACTTAAGTACAAGAGGACTGACACTCTAACTTTCTATGATTTGAACCTCTCCTGTGAGTCCAGTTTTAGATTCAGATGCTTCACTTCAGGTTTACTGTATACCTTGGACCTTCTTATTGACGATGAAACACAGAAATAGCATCCGAATTTAATACAAAAGGCACAATACCGACCTAAGTACAAGAGTACTGACACTCTAACTTTCAATGATTTGAACCTCTCCTACGAGAACAGTTTTAGATTCCGATGCCACACTTCAGGTTTACTGTATACCTTGGACCTTCTTATTGACGATGAATCACAGACATTGCATCCGAATGAAATACAAAAGGCACAATGCCGACAAAAGTACAAGAGGACAGACACTCTAACTTTTTTGATTTAAACCTCTCCTGTGAGTCCAGTTTTAGATTCCGATGCTTCACTTCAGGTTTACCGTATCCCTTGGACCTTCTTATTGACGCTGAAACACAGAAAATGAATCTGAATTTAATACAAAAGGCACAATGCCGACTTAAGTACAAGAGGACTGACACTCTAACTTTCTATGATTTGAACCTCACTTGTGAGTCTAGTTTTAGATTTCGATGCTACACCTCAGATTTACTGTATACCTTGGACCTTCTTATTGACGATGAAACACAGAAATTGCATCCGAATATAATACAAAAGGTACAAAGCCGACTTAAGTACAAGAGGACTAACACTCTAACTTTCTGTGACTTGAACCTCTCCTGTGAGTCCAGTTTTAGATTCCGATGCTTCACTTCAGGTTTACTGTATCCCTTAAACCTTCTTATTGACGCTGAAACACAGAAATTGCATCTGAATTTAATACAAAAGGCACAATGCCGACTTAAGTACAAGAGGACTGACACTGTAACTTTCTATGATTTGAACCTCTCCTGTGAGTTGAGATTTAGATTCCGATGCTTCACATCAGGTTTACTGTAAACCATGGACCTTGTTGTTGACGATGAAACACAGAAATTGCATCCGAATTTAATACAAAAGGCACAATGCCGACTTAAGTACAAGAGGACTGACACCGTAACTTTCTATGATTTGAACCTCTCCTGTGAGTTGAGTTTTAGATTCCGATGCTTCACTTCAAGTTTACTGTGTCCCTTTTTCCTTCTTATTGACGATGAAACACAGAAATTTCATCCGAATTTAATACAAAAGGCACAATGCCGACGTAAGTACAAGAGGACTGACACTCTAACTTTCTATGATTTGAACCTCTCCTATGAGACCAGTTCTAGACTCCGATGCTACACTTCAGGTTTACTGTATGCCTTGGACCTTCTTATTGACGATGAAACACAGAAAGTGCATCCGAATTTAATACAAAAGGCACAATGCCGACATAAGTACAAGACGACAGACACTCTAACTTTTTTTTATTTAAACCTCTCCTATGAGTCCAGTTTTTGATTCCGAGGCTTCATTTCAGGTTTACTGTATCCCTTGGACCTTCTTATTGACGATGAAACACAGAAATTGCATCCGAATTTAATTCAAAAGGCACTATGCAGACTTAAGTACAAGAGGACTGACACTCTAATTTTCTATGATTTGAACCTCTCCTGTGAGTCCAGTTTTAGATTCCGATGCTTCACCTCAGGTTTACTGTATACCTTGGTCCTTCTTATTGACGGTGAAACACAGTAATTGCATCCGAATATAATACAAAAGGCATAAAGCCGACCTAAGTACAAGAGGACTGACACTCTAACTTTCTGAGATTTGAACCTCTCCTATGAGTCCAGTTTTAGATTCAGATGCGTCACTTCAGGTTTACTGCATACCTTGGACCTTCTTATTGACGATGAAACACAGAAATTGCATCCGAATTTAATACAAAAGGCACAATGCCGACTTAAGTAGAAGAGGACTGACACTCTAACTTTCTGTGATCTGAACCTCTCCTGTGAGTCAAGTTTTAGATTCCGATGCTTCACTTCTGGTTTACTGTATACCTTGGACCTTCTTATTGACGCTGAAACACAGAAAATGCATCTGAATTTAATACAAAAGTCACAATGCCGACTTAAGTACAAGAGGACTGACACCGTAACTTTCTATGATTTGAACCTCTCCTGTGAGTTGAGTTTTAGATTCCGATGCTTCACTTCAGGTTTACTGTGTCCCTTTTTCCTTCTTATTGACGATGAAACACAGAAATTGCATCCGAATATAATACAAAAGGCACAAAGCCGACTTAAGTACAAGAGCACTGACACTCTAACTTTCTGTGATTTGAACCTCTCCTGTGAGTCCAGTTTTAGATTCCGATGCTTCACTTCAGGTTTACTGTATACCTTGGGCCATCTTATTGACGATGAAACACAAAAATTGCATCCGAATTTAATACAAAAGGCACAATGCCGACTTAAGTAGAAGAGGACTGACACTCTAACTTTCTTTGATCTGAACCTCTCCTGTGAGTCCAGTTTTAGATTCAGATGCTTTACTTCAGGTTTACCGTATCCCTTGGACCTTCTTATTGACGCTGAAACACAGAAATTGAATCTGAATTTAATACAATAGGCACAATGCCGACTTAAGTACAAGAGGACTGACACTCTAACTTTCTATGATTTGAACCTCTCCTGTGAGTCCAGTTTTAGATTCCGATGCTTCACTTCAGGTTTACTGTATCTCTTAAACCTTCTTATTGACGCTGAAACACAGAAATTGCATCTGAATTTAATACAAAAGGCACAATGCCGACTTAAGTACAAGAGGACTGACACTGTAACTTTCTATGATTTGAACCTCACCTGTGAGTTGAGTTTTAGATTCCGATGCTTCACTTCAGGTTTACTGTAAACCTTGGACCTTCTTATTGATGACCAACACAGAAATTGCAGACGAATTTAATACAAAAGGCACAATGCCGACTCAGGTACAAGAGGACTGACACTCTAACTTTCTATGATTTGAACCTCTTCTGTGAGACCAGTTTTTGATTCCCATGCTACACTTCAGGTTTACTGTATACCTTGGACCTTCTTATTGACGATGAAACACAGAAATTGTATCCGAATTTAATACAAAAGGCACAATGCCGACTTAAGTACAAGAGGACAGACACTCTAACTTTCTTTGATTTAAATCACTCCTATGAGCCAGTTTTCGATTCCGATGCTTCATTTCAGGTTTACTGTATCCCTTGGACCATCTTATTGTCGATGAAACACAGAAATTGCATCCGAATGTAATACAAAAGGCACTATGCAGACTTAAGTACAAGAGGACTGACACTCTAACTTTCTATGATTTGAACCTCTCCTGTGAGTCCAGTTTTAGATTCCGATGCTACACCTCAGGTTTACTGTATACCTTGGACCTTCTTATTGACGATGAAACACAGAAATTGCATCCGAATATAATACAAAAGGTACAAAGCCGACTTAAGTACAAGAGGACTGACACTCTAACTTTCTGTGATTTGAACCTCGCCTGTGAGTCCAGTTTTAGATTCCGATGCTTCACTTCAGGTTTACTGTATACCTTGGACCTTCTTATTGACGATGAAACACAGATATTGCATCCGAATTTAATACAAAAGGCACAATGCCGACTTAAGTAGAAGAGGACTGACGCTCTAACTTTCTATGGTCTGAACCTCTCCTGTGATTCCAGTTTTAGATTCCGATGCTTCACTTCAGGTTTACTGTATCCCTTGGACCTTCTTATTGACGCTGAAACACAGAAATTGCATCTCAATTTAATACAAAAGGCACAATGCCGACTTAAGTACAAGAGGACTGACACTGTAACTTTCTATGATTTGAACCTCTCCTGTGAGTTGAGTTTTAGATTCCGATGCTTCACTTCAGGTTTACTGTATCCCTTTTACCTTCTTATTGACGATGAAACACAGAAATTGCATCCGAATTTTATACAAAAGGCGCAATTCCGACTTAAGTACAAGAGGACTGACACTCTAACTTTCTATGATTTGATCCTCTCCTGTGAGTTGAGTTTTAGATTCCGATGCTTCACTTCAGGTTTACTGTATACCTTGGACCTTCTTATTGATGACCAACACAGAAATTGCATCCGAATTTAATACAAAAGGCATAAATCCCTTGGACCTTTTTATTGACTATGAAACACAGAAATTGCATCTGAATTTAATACAAAAAACAGAATGCCGACTTAAGTACAAGAGGACAGACACTCTAACTTTCTTTGATTCAACCACTCCTGTGAGTCCAGTTTCAGATTCCGATGCTTCACTTCAGGTTTACTGTATCCCTTTTACCTTCTTATTGACGATGAAACACAGAAATTGCATCCGAATTTTATACAAAAGGCGCAATTCCGACTTAAGTACAAGAGGACTGACACTCTTACTTTCTATGATTTGATCCTTCCCTGTGAGTTGAGTTTTAGATTCCGATGCTTCACTTCAGGTTTACTGTATACCTTGGAAATTCTTATTGATGACCAACACAGAAATTGCATACGAATTTAATACAAAAGGCACAATGCCGACTAAGGTACAAGAGGACTGACACTCTAACTTTCTATGATTTGAACCTCTCCTGTGAGTCCAGTTCTAGATTCCGATTCTTCACTTCATGTTTACTGTATACCTTGGACCTTCTTATTAACCATGAAGCACAGACATTGCGTTCGAACTTAATACAAAAAGGCACAATGCCGACTTATGTACAAGAGGACTGACACTCTAACTTTCTATGATTTGGACCTGTCCTGTGAGTCCTATTTAAGATTCCGATGCTTCACTTCCGGTTTACTGTATACCATGGACCTTCTTCTTGACGGTGAAACACAGAAATTGCATCCGAATTTAATACAAAAGTCACAATGCCGACATAAGTACAAGAGGACTGACACTCTTACTTTCTATGATTTGATCCTTCCCTGTGAGTTGAGTTTTAGATTCCGATGCTTCACTTCAGGTTTACAGTATACCTTGGACCTTCTTATTGATGACCAACACAGAAATTGCATCCGAATTTAATACAAAAGGCATAAATACCTTGGACCTTCTTATAGACGATGAAACACAGAAATTGCATCCGAAATTAATACAAAAGTCACAATGCCGACTTAAGTACAAGAGGGCAGACACTCTAATTTTCTTTGATTCAACCTCTCCTGTGAGTCCAGTTTTAGATTCCGATGCTTCACTTCAATTTTACTGTATACCTTTGACCTTCGTATTGACGATGAAACGCAGAAATTGCATCCGAATTTAATACAAAAGGCACAATGCCGACTTAAGTAGAAGAGGACTGACACTCTAACTTTCCATGATTTGAACCCCTACTGTGAGTCCAGTTTTCGATTCCGATGCTTGACTTCAGGTTTACTGTATACCTTGGACCTTCTTCTTGACGATGAAACACAGAAATTGCATCTGAATTTAATACAAAAGGCACAATGCCGACTTAAGTACAAGAGGTCTGACACTGTAACTTTCTATGATTTTAACCTCTCCTGTGAGTTGAGTGTTAGATTCCGATGCTTCACTTCAGGTTTACTGTATCCCTTTTACCTTCTTATTGACGATGAAACACAGAAATTTTATCCGAATTTAATACAAATGGCACAATGCCGACTTAAGTACAAGAGGTCTGACACTCTAACTTTCTATGATTTGATCCTCTCCTGTGAGTTGAGTTTTAGATTCCGATGCTTCACTTCAGGTTTACTGTATACCTTGGACCTTCTTGTTGATGACCAACACAGAAATTGCATCCGAATTTATTACAAAAGGCATAAATCCCACGGACCTTCTTATTGACGATGAAACACAGGATTTGCATCCGAATGTAATACAAAAGGCACAATGCCGACTTAAGTACAAGTGGACTGACACTCTAACATACATTGATTTAAACCTCTCCTGTGGGACAAGTTTTAGAATCCAATGCTTCACTTCAGGTTTACTGTATCCCTAATGACGATGAAACACAGAAATTGCATCCGAATTTAATACAAAAGGCACAATGCCGACTTAAGTACAAGAGGACGGACACTCTAACTTTCTTTGATTCAACCTCTCCTGTGAGTCCAGTTTTAGATTCCGATGCTTCACTTCTGGTTTACTGTATAACTTGGAACTTCGTATTGACGATGAAACACAGAAATTGCATCCGAATTTAATACAACAGACACAATGCCGACATGAGTAGAAGAGGACTGACACTCTAACTTTCTATGATTTGAATCTCTCCTGTGAGTCCAGTTTTCGATTCCCATGCTTGACTTCAAGTTTACTGTATACCTTGGACCTTCTTCTTGACGATGAAACACAAAAATTGCATCCGAATTTAATACAAAAGACACAATGCCGACTGAAGTACAAGAGGACAGACACCCTAACTTTCTTTGATTTAAACCTCTCCTGTGAGTCCAGTTTTAGATTCCGATGCTTCACGTCAGGTTTACTGTATCCCTTGGACCTTCTTATTTACGATGAAACACAGAAATTGCATCCGAAGTTAATACAAAATGCACAATGCCGACTTAAGTACAAGAGGACAGACACTCCAACTCTCTTTGATTAAAACCTCTCCTGTGAGCCCTGTTTTAGATTCCGATGCATTACTTCAGGTCTATTGTATACCTTGGACCTTCTTATTGACGTAGAAACACAGAAATTGCATCCGAATTTAATACAAAAGGCACAATGACAACTTAAGTAGAAGAGGACTGACACTCTGACTTTCTATGATTTGAATCTCTCCTGTGAGTCCAGTTTTAGATTCCGATGCATCACTTCAGGATTACTGTATACCTTGGTCCATCTTATTGACGATGAAACACAGAAATTGCGTCCCAATTTAATACAAAAGTCACAATGGCGACTTAAGTACAAGAGGACTGACACTCTAACTTTCTATGTTTTGAACCTCTCCTGTGAGTCCAGTTTTAGATTCCGATGCTTCACTTCAGGTTTACTGTATCCCTTGGACCTTCCTATTAACGATGAAGCACAGAAATCGCATCCGAATTTAATACAAAAGGCACAATGCGAACTGATGTACAAGAGGACTGACACTCTAACCTTCTATGACTTGTACCTGTCCTGTGAGTCCAGTTTTAGATTCTGATGCTTCACTTCTGGGTTACTGTATCCCTTGGACCTTCTTATTGACAATGAAACACAGAAATAGCATCCGAATTTAACAGAAAAGTCACAATGCCGACATAAGTACAAGAGTACTGACACTCTAACTTACTATGAATTGAACCTCTCCTGTAAGTCCAGTTTGAGTGTACGATGCTTCACTTCAGGTTTTCTGTATACCTTGGACCTTCTTATTGACGATGAAACACAGAAATTGCATCCGAATTTAATACAAAAGGCACAATGCCGACTTAAGTACAAGAGGACAGACACTCTAACATACTATGATTTAAACCTCTCCTGTGGGACCAGTTTTAGAATCCAATGTTTCACTTCAGGTTTACTGTATACCTTGGACCTTCTTCTTGACGATGAACACAGAAATTGCATCCGAATTTAATACAGAAGGCACAATGCCGACTTAAGTACAAGAGGACAGACACTCTAACTTTGTTTGATTTAAACCTCTCCTGTGGGACCAGTTTTAGATTCCGATGCTTCACTTCAGGTTTACTGTATCCCTTGGACCTTCTTAATGACAATGAAACACAGAAATTGCATCTGAATTTAATACAAAAGGCACAATGCCGACTTAAGTACAAGAGGACAGACACTCTAACTTTCTTTGATTCAACCTCTCCTGTGAGTCCAGTTTTCGATTCCGATGCTTCACTTCAGGTTTGACTGTATACCTAGGACCTTCTTATTGACGATGAAACACAGAAATTGCATCCGAATTTAATACAAAAGGCACAATGCCGACTTAAGTAGTAGATGACTGACACTCTAACTTTCTAAGATTTGAACATCTCCTGTGAGTCCAGTTTTAGATTCCGATGCTTCACTTCAGGTTTACTGTATCCCTTAAAAACTCTTATTGACGCTAAAACACAGAAATTGCATCTGAATTTAATACAAAAGGCACAATGCCGACTTAAGTACTAGAGGACGTACACTGTAACTTTCTATGATTTGAACCTCTCCTGTGAGTTGAGTTTTAGTTTCCGATGCTTCACTTGAGGTTTACTGTAAACCTTGGACCTTGTTATTGACGATGAAACACAGAAATTGCATCCGAATTTAATACAAAAGGCACAATGCCGACTTAAGTACAAGAGGACTGACACTCTAACTTTCTATGATTTGAACCTCTCCTGTGAGACCAGTTTTTGATTCCCATGCTACACTTCAGGTTTACTGTATCCCTTGGACCATCTTATTGACGATGAAACACAGAAATTGCATCCGAATTTCATACAAAAGGCATAAATGCCTTGGACCTTTTTATTGACTATGAAACACAGAAATTGCATCTGAATTTAATACAAAAGGCACAATGCCGACTTAAGTACAAGAGGACAGACACACTAACTTTCTTTGATTTAAACCTCTCCTGTGAGTCCAGTTTTAGATTCCAATGCTTCACTTCAGGTTTACTGTATCCCTTTTAACTTCTTATTGACGATGAAACACAGAAATTGCATCCGAATTTAATACAAAAGGCACAACGCCGACTTAAGTACAAGAGGACTGACACTCTTACTTTCTATGAATTGATCCTTCCCTGTGAGTTGAGCTTTAGATTCCGATGCTTCACTTCAGGTTTACTGTATACCTTGGAAATTCTTATTGATGACCAACACAGAAATTGCATAGGAATTTAATACAAAAGGCACAATGCCGACTTAAGTACAAGAGGACTGACACTGTAACTTTGCATGATTTGAACCTATCCTGTGAGTTGAGTTTTTAGATTCCGATGGTTCACTTCAGGTTTACTGTATACCTTGGACGTTCTTATTGACGATGAAACACAGAAATTGCATCCGAATTTAGTATAAAAGGCACAATGCCGACATAAGTACAAGAGGACTGACACTCTAACTTTCTTTGATTCAACCTCTCCTGTGAGTCCAGTTTTAGATTCCGATGCTTCACTTCAGGTTTACTGTATACCTTTGACCTTCGTATTGACGATGAAACATAGAAATTGCATCCGAATTTAATACAAAAGGCAGAATGCCGACTTAAGTAGAAGAGGACTGACACTCTAACTTTCTATGATTTGAACCCCTACTGTGAGTCCAGTTTTCGATTCCGATGCTTGACTTCAGGTTTACTGTATACCTTGGACATTCTTCTTGACGATGAAACACAGAAATTGCATCTGAATTTAAAACAAAAGGCACAATGCCGACTTAAGTACAAGAGGACTGACACCTTAACTTTCTATGATTTGAACCTCTCCTGTGAGTTGAGTGTTAGATTCCGATGCTTCACTTCAGGTTTACTGTATCCCTTTTACCTTCTTATTGACGATGAAACACAGAAATTGCATCCGAATTTAATACAAATGGCACAATGCCGACTTAAGTACGAGAGGTCTGACACTCTAACTTTCTATGATTTGATCCTCTCCTGTGAGTTGAGTTTTAGATTCCGATGCTTCACTTCAGGTTTACTGTATACCTTGGACCTTCTTATTGATGACCAACACAGAAATGGCATCCGAATTTAATACAAGAGGCATAAATCCCTTGGACCTTCTTATTGACGATGAAACACAGGATTTGCATCCGAATTTAATACAAAAGGCACAATGCCGACTTAAGTACAGGAGGACTGACACTCTAACATACTTTGATTTAAACCTCTCCTGTGGGACCAGTTTTAGAATCCAATGCTTCACTTCAGGTTTACTGTATCCCTAATGACGATGAAACACAGAAATTGCATCCGAATTTAATACAAAAGGCACAATGCCGACTTAAGTACAAGAGGACTGACACTCTAACTTTCTTTGATTCAACCTCTCCTGTGAGTCCAGTTTTAGATTCCGATGCTTCACTTCAGGTTTACTGTATACCTTTGACCTTCGTATTGACGATGAAACATAGAAATTGCATTCGAATTTAATACAAAAGGCACAATGCCGACTTAAGTAGAAGAGGACTGACACTCTAACTTTCTATGATTTGATCCTCTCCTGTGAGTTGAGTTTTAGATTCCGATGCTTCACTTCAGGTTTACTGTATACCTTGGACCTTCTTATTGATGACCAACACAGAAATTGCATCCGAATTTAATACAAGAGGCATAAATCCCTTGGACCTTCTTATTGACGATGAAACACAGGATTTGCATTAGAATTTAATACAAAAGGCACAATGCCGACTTAAGTACAGGTGGACTGACACTCTAACATACTTTGATTAAAACCTCTCCTGTGGGACCAGTTTTAGAATCCAATGCTTCACTTCAGGTTTACTGTATCCCTAATGACGATGAAACACAGAAATTGCATCCGAATTTAATACAAAAGGCACAATGCCGACTTAAGTACAAGAGGACAGACACTCTAACTTTCTTTGATTCAACCTCTCCTGTGAGTCCAGTTTTAGATTCCGATGCTTCACTTCAGGTTTACTGTATACCTTGGACCTTCGTATTGACGATGAAACACAGAATTTGCATCCGAATTTAATACAAAAGACACAATGCCGACATGAGTAGAAGAGGACTGATACTCTAACTTTCTATGATTTGAACCTCTCCTGTGAGTCCAGTTTTCGATTCCCATGCTTGACTTCAGGTTTACTGTATACCTTGGACCTTCTTCTTGACGATGAAACACAAAAATTGCATCCGAATTTAATACAAAAGGCACAATGCCGACTGAAGTACAAGAGGACAGACACCCTAACTTTCTTTGATTTAAACCTCTCCTGTGAGTCCAGTTTTAGATTCTGATGCTTCACGTCAGGTTTACTGTATCCCTTGGACTTTCTTATTTACGATGAAACACATAAATTGCATCCGAATTTAATACAAAATGCACAATGCCGACTTAAGTACAAGAGGACAGACACTCCAACTATCTTTGATTAAAACCTCTCCTGTAAACCCCCTGTTTTAGATTCCGATGCATTACTTCAGGTCTATTGTATACCTTGGACCTTCTTATTGACGTTGAAACACAGAAATTGCATCCGAATTTAATACAAAAGGCACAATGACAACTTAAGTAGAAGAGAACTGACACTCTGACTTTCTATGATTTGAACCTCTCCTGTGAGTCCAGTTTTAGATTCCGATGCTTCACTTCAGGCTTACTGTATAGCTTGGTCCATCTTATTGACGATGAAACACAGAAATTGCGTCCCAATTTAATACAAAAGTCACAATGCCGACTTAAGTACAAAAGGACTGACACTCTAAGTTTCAATGATTTGAACCTCTCCTGTGAGTCCAGTTTCAGATTCCGATGCTTCACTTCAGGTTTACTGTATCCCTCGGACCTTCCTATTAACGATGAAGCACAGAAATTGCATCCGAATTTAATACAAAAGGCACAATGCGAACTGAAGTACAAGAGGACTGACACTCTAACCTTCTGTGACTTGTACCTGTCCTGTGAGTCCAGTTTTAGATTCTGCTGCTTCACTTCTGGTTTACTGTATCCCTTGCACCTTCTTATTGACAATGAAACACAGAAATTGCCTCCGAATTTAACAGAAAAGTCACAATGACTACATAAGTACAAGAGTAATGACACTCTAACTTTCTATGATTTGAACCTCTCCTGTAAGTCCAGTTTGAGTGTACGTTGCTTCACTTCAGGAATTCTGTATACCTTGGACCTTCTTATTGACGAGGAAACACAGAAATTGCATACGAATTTAATACAAATGGCAAATGCCGACTTAAGTACAAGAGATCTGACACTCTAACTTTCTATGATTTGATCCTCTCCTGTGAGTTGAGTTTTAGATTCCGATGCTTCACTTCAGGTTTACTGTATACCTTGGACCTTCTTATTGATGACCAACACAGAAATTGCATCCGAATTTAATACAAAAGGCATAAATCCCTTGGACCTTCTTATTGACGATGAAACACAGAAATTACATCCGAATTAAATACAAAAGGCACAATGCCGACTTAAGTACAAGAGGACAGACACTCTAACATACTTTGATTTAAACCTCTCCTGTGGGACCAGTTTTAGAATCCAATGCTTCACGTCAGGTTTACTGTATACCTTGGACCTTCTTATTGACGATGAAACACAGAAATTGCATCCGAATTTAATACAAAAGGCACAATGCCGACTTAAGTACATGAGGACAGACACTCTAACTTTGTTTGATTTATACCTCTCCTGTGGGACCAGTTTTAGATTCCGATGCTTCACTTCAAATTTACTGTATCCCTTGGACCTTCTTAATGACGATGAAACACAGAAATTGCATCTGAATTTAATACAAAAGGCACAATGCCGACTTAAGTACAAGAGGACAGACACTCAAACTTTCTTTGATTCAACCTCTCCTGTGAGTCCAGTTTTCGATTCCGATGCTTCACTTCAGGTTTGACTGTATACCTTGGACCTTCTTATTGACGATGAAACACAGAAATTGCATCCGAATTTAATACAAAAGGCACAATGCCGACTTAAGTAGTAGATGACTGACACTCTAACTTTCTATGATTTGAACCTCTCCTGTGAGTCCAGTTTTCGATTCCGAAGCTTCACGTCAGGTTTACTGTATCCCTTGAACGTTCTTATTTACGATGAAACACAGAAATTGCATCCGAATTTAATACAAAATGCACAAAGCCGACTTAAGTACAAGAGGACAGACACTCTAACTTTCTATGATTTCATCCTCTCCTGTGAGTTGAGTTTTAGATTCCGATGCTTCACTTCAGGTTTACGGTATACCTTGGACCTTCTTATTGATGACCAACACAGAAATTGCATTCGAATTTAATACAAAAGGCATAAATACCTTGGACCTTCTTAATGACGATGAAACACAGAAATTGCATCCGAAATTAATACAAAAGTCACAATGCCGACTTAAGTAGAAGAGGACAGACACTCTAACATACTTTGATTTAAACCTCTCCTGTGGGACAAGTTTTAAAATCCAATGCTTCACTTCAGGTTTGCCGTATACCTTTGACCTTCGTATTGACGATGAAACACAGAAATTGCATCCGAATTTAATACAAAAGGCACAATGCCGACTTAAGTAGAAGAGGACTGACACTCTAACTTTCTATGATTTGAACCCCTACTGTGAGTCCAGTTTTCGATTCCGATGCTTGACTTCAGGTTTACTGTATACCTTGGACCTTCCTCTTGACGATGAAACACAGAAATTGCAACTGATTTTAATACAAAAGGCACAATGCCGACTTAAGTACAAGAGGACTGACACTGTAACTTTCTATGATATGAACCTCTCCTGTGAGTTGAGTGTTAGATTCCGATGCTTCACTTCAGGTTTACTGTATCCCTTTTACCTTCTTATTGACGATGAAACGCAGAAATAGCATCCGAATTTAATACAAATGGCACAATGCCGACTTAAGTACAAGAGGTCTGACACTCTAACTTTCTATGATTTGATCCTCTCCTGTGAGTTGAGTTTTAGATTCCGATGCTTCACTTCAGGTTTACGGTATACCTGGGACCTTCCTATTGATGACCAACACAGAAATTGCATCAGAATTTAATACAAAAGGCATAAATCCCTTGGACCTTCTTATTGACGGTGAAACACAGGATTTGAATCCGAATTTAATACAAAAGGCACAATGCCGACTTAAGTACAAGTGGACTGACACTCTAACATACTTTGATTTAAACCTCTCCTGTGGGACCAGTTTTAGAATCCAACGCTTCACTTCAGGTGTACTGTATCCCTAATGACGATGAAACACAGAAATTGCATCCGAATTTAATACAAAAGGCACAATGCCGACTTAAGTACAAGAGGACAGACACTCTAACTTTCTTTGATTCAACCTCTCCTGTGAGTCCAGTTTTAGATTCCGATGCTTCACTTCAGGTTTACTGTATATATTGGACCTTCGTATTGACGATGAAACACAGAAATTGCATCCGAATTTAATACAAAAGATACAATGCCGACATGAATAGATGAGGACTGACACTCTAACTTTCTATGATTTGAACCTCTCCTGTGAGTCCAGTTTTCGATTCCCATACTTGACTTCAGGTTTACTGTATACCTTGGACCTTCTTCTTGACGATGAAACACAAAAATTGCATCCGAATTTAATGCAAAAGGCACAATGCCGACTGAAGTACAAGAGGACAGACATCCTAACTTCCTTTGATTTAAACCTCTCCTGTGAGTCCAGTTTTAGATTCCGATGCTTCACGTCAGGTTTACTGTATCCCTTGGACCATCTTATTTACGATGAAGCACAGAAATTGCATCCGAATTTAAAACAAATGGCAAATGCCGACTTAAGTACAAGAGGACTGACACTCTAACTTTCTATGATTTGAACCTGTCCTGTATGTCCAGTTTTAGATTCCGATGCTTCACTTCAGGTTTACTGTATCCCTTGGACCTTCCTATTAACGATGAAGCACAGAAATTGCATCCGTATTTAATACAAAAGGCACAATGCGAACTGAAGTGCAAGAGGACTGACACTCTAACCTTCTATGACTTGTACCTGTCCCGTGAGTCCAGTTTTAGATTCTGATGCTTCACTTCTGGTTTACTGTATCCCTTGGACCTTCTTATTGAAATGAAACACAGAAATTGCATCCGAATTTAACAGAAAAGTCACAATGCCGACATAAGTACAAGAGTACTGCACTCTAACTTTCTATGATTTGAACCTCTCCTGTAAGTCCAGTTTGAGTTTACGATGCTTCACTTCAGGTTTTCTGTATACCTTGGACCTTCTTATTGACGATGAAACACAGAAATTGCATCCGAATTTAATACAAACGGCAAATTCCGACTTAAGTACAAGAGGTCTGACACTCTAACTTTCTATGATTTGATCCTCTCCTGTGAGTTGAGTTTTAGATTCCGGTGCTTCACTTCAGGTTTACTGTATTCCTTGGACCTTCTTATTGATGACCAACACAGAAATTGCATCCGAATTTAATACAAAAGGCATAAATCCCTTGGACCTTCTTATTGACGATGAAACACAGAAATTGCATCCGAATTTAATACAAAATGCACAATGCCGACTTAAGTACAAGAGGACAGACACTCTAACATACTTTGATTTACACCTCTCCTGTGGGACCAGTTTTAGAATCCAATGCTTCACTTCAGGTTTACTGTATACCTTGGACCTTCTTATTGACGATGAGACACAGAAATTGCATCCCAATTTAATACAAAAGGCACAATGCCGACTTAAGTACAAGTGGACAGACACTCTAACTTTGTTTGATTTAAACCTCTCCTGTGGGACCAGTTTTAGATTCCGATGCTTCACTTCAGGTTTACTGTATCCTTGGACCTTCTTAATGACGATGAAACACAGAAATTGCATCTGAATTCAAAACAAAAGGCACAATGCCGACTTAAGTACAAGAGGACAGACACTCTAACTTTGTTTGATTTAAACCTCTCCTGTGGGACCAGTTTTAGATTCCGATGCTTCACTTCTGGTTTACTGTATCCCTTGGACCTTCTTATTGACAATGAAACACAGAAATTGCATCCGAATTTAACAGAAAAGTCACAATGCCGACATAAGTACAAGAGTACTGACACTCTAACTTTCTATGATTTGAACCTCTCCTGTAAGTCCAGTTTGAGTGTACGATGCTTCACTTCAGGTTTTCTGTATACCTTGGACCTTCTTATTGACGATGAAACACAGAAATTGCATCTGAATTTAATACAAAAGGCACAATGCCGACTTAAGTACAAGAGGACAGACACTCAAACTTTCTTTGATTCAACCTCTCCTGTGAGTCCAGTTTTCGATTCCGATGCTTCACTTCAGGTTTGACTGTATACCTTGGACCTTCTTATTGACGATGAAACACAGAAATTGCATCCGAATTTAATACAAAAGGCACAATGCCGACTTAAGTAGTAGATGACTGACACTCTAACTTTCTATGATTTGAACCTCTCCTGTGAGTCCAGTTTTCGATTCCGAAGCTTCACGTCAGGTTTACTGTATCCCCTGAACGTTCTTATTTACGATGAAACACAGAAATTGCATCCGAATTTAATACAAAATGCACAAAGCCGACTTAAGTACAAGAGGACAGACACTCTAACTTTCTATGATTTCATCCTCTCCTGTGAGTTGAGTTTTAGATTCCGATGCTTCACTTCAGGTTTACGGTATACCTAGGACCTTCTTATTGATGACCAACACAGAAATTGCATTCGAATTTAATACAAAAGGCATAAATACCTTGGACCTTCTTAATGACGATGAAACACAGAAATTGCATCCGAAATTAATACAAAAGTCACAATGCCGACTTAAGTAGAAGAGGACAGACACTCTAACATACTTTGATTTAAACCTCTCCTGTGGGACAAGTTTTAAAATCCAATGCTTCACTTCAGGTTTGCTGTATACCTTTGACCTTCGTATTGACGATGAAACACAGAAATTGCATCCGAATTTAATACAAAAGGCACAATGCCGACTTAAGTAGAAGAGGACTGACACTCTAACTTTCTATGATTTGAACCCCTACTGTGAGTCCAGTTTTCGATTCCGATGCTTGACTTCAGGTTTACTGTATACCTTGGACCTTCCTCTTGACGATGAAACACAGAAATTGCATCTGATTTTAATACAAAAGGCACAATGCCGACTTAAGTACAAGAGGACTGACACTGTAACTTTCTATGATATGAACCTCTCCTGTGAGTTGAGTGTTAGATTCCGATGCTTCACTTCAGGTTTACTGTATCCCTTTTACCTTCTTATTGACGATGAAACGCAGAAATAGCATCCGAATTTAATACAAATGGCACAATGCCGACTTAAGTACAGGAGGTCTGACACTCTAACTTTCTATGATTTGATCCTCTCCTGTGAGTTGAGTTTTAGATTCCGATGCTTCACTTCAGGTTTACGGTATACCTGGGACCTTCCTATTGATGACCAACACAGAAATTGCATCAGAATTTAATACAAAAGGCATAAATCCCTTGGACCTTCTTATTGACGGTGAAACACAGGATTTGAATCCGAATTTAATACAAAAGGCACAATGCCGACTTAAGTACAAGTGGACTGACACTCTAACATACTTTGATTTAAACCTCTCCTGTGGGACCAGTTTTAGAATCCAACGCTTCACTTCAGGTGTACTGTATCCCTAATGACGATGAAACACAGAAATTGCATCCGAATTTAATACAAAAGGCACAATGCCGACTTAAGTACAAGAGGACAGACACTCTAACTTTCTTTGATTCAACCTCTCCTGAGAGTCCAGTTTCAGATTCCGATGCTTCACGTCAGGTTTACTGTATCCCTTGGACCTTCTTATTTACGATGAAACACAGAAATTGCATCCGAATTTAATACAAATGGCAAATGCCGACTTAAGTACAAGAGGACTGACACTCTACCTTTCTATGATTTGAACCTCTCCTGTGTGTCCAGTTTTAGATTCCGATGCTTCACTTCAGGTTTACTGTATCCCTTGGACCTTCCTATTAACGATGAAGCACAGAAATTGCATCCGAATTTAATACAAAAGGCACAATGCGAACTGAAGTACAAGAGGACTGACACTCTAACCTTCTATGACTTGTACCTGTCCCGTGAGTCCAGTTTTAGATTCTGATGCTTCACTTCTGGTTTACTGTATCCCTTGGACCTTCTTATTGACAATGAAACACAGAAATTGCATCCGAATTTAACAGAAAAGTCACAATGCCGACATAAGTACAAGAGTACTGACACTCTAACTTTCTATGATTTGAACCTCTCCTGTAAGTCCAGTTTAAGTGTACGATGCTTCACTTCAGGTTTTCTGTATACCTTGGACCTTCTTATTGACGAGGAAACACAGAAATTGCATACGAATTTAATACAAATGGCAAATGCCGACTTAAGTACAAGAGATCTGACACTCTAACTTTCTATGATTTGATCCTCTCCTGTGAGTTGAGTTTTAGATTCCGATGCTTCACTTCAGGTTTACTGTATACCTTGGACCTTCTTATTGATGACCAACACAGAAATTGCATCCGAATTTAATACAAAAGGCATAAATCCCTTGGACCTTCTTATTGACGATGAAACACAGAAATTACATCCGAATTAAATACAAAAGGCACAATGCCGACTTAAGTACAAGAGGACAGACACTCTAACATACTTTGATTTAAACCTCTCCTGTGGGACCAGTTTTAGAATCCAATGCTTCACGTCAGGTTTACTGTATACCTTGGACCTTCTTATTGACGATGAAACACAGAAATTGCATCCGAATTTAATACAAAAGGCACAATGCCGACTTAAGTACATGAGGACAGACACTCTAACTTTGTTTGATTTATACCTCTCCTGTGGGACCAGTTTTAGATTCCGATGCTTCACTTCAAATTTACTGTATCCCTTGGACCTTCTTAATGACGATGAAACACAGAAATTGCATCTGAATTTAATACAAAAGGCACAATGCCGACTTAAGTACAAGAGGACAGACACTCAAACTTTCTTTGATTCAACCTCTCCTGTGAGTCCAGGTTTCGATTCCGATGCTTCACTTCAGGTTTGACTGTATACCTTGGACCTTCTTATTGACGATGAAACACAGAAATTGCATCCGAATTTAATACAAAAGGCACAATGCCGACTTAAGTAGTAGATGACTGACACTCTAACTTTCTATGATTTGAACCTCTCCTGTGAGTCCAGTTTTCGATTCCGAAGCTTCACGTCAGGTTTACTGTATCCCTTGAACGTTCTTATTTACGATGAAACACAGAAATTGCATCCGAATTTAATACAAAATGCACAAAGCCGACTTAAGTACAAGAGGACAGACACTCTAACTTTCTATGATTTCATCCTCTCCTGTGAGTTGAGTTTTAGATTCCGATGCTTCACTTCAGGTTTACGGTATACCTTGGACCTTCTTATTGATGACCAACACAGAAATTGCATTCGAATTTAATACAAAAGGCATAAATACCTTGGACCTTCTTAATGACGATGAAACACAGAAATTGCATCCGAAATTAATACAAAAGTCACAATGCCGACTTAAGTAGAAGAGGACAGACACTCTAACATACTTTGATTTAAACCTCTCCTGTGGGACAAGTTTTAAAATCCAATGCTTCACTTCAGGTTTGCCGTATACCTTTGACCTTCGTATTGACGATGAAACACAGAAATTGCATCCGAATTTAATACAAAAGGCACAATGCCGACTTAAGTAGAAGAGGACTGACACTCTAACTTTCTATGATTTGAACCCCTACTGTGAGTCCAGTTTTCGATTCCGATGCTTGACTTCAGGTTTACTGTATACCTTGGACCTTCCTCTTGACGATGAAACACAGAAATTGCAACTGATTTTAATACAAAAGGCACAATGCCGACTTAAGTACAAGAGGACTGACACTGTAACTTTCTATGATATGAACCTCTCCTGTGAGTTGAGTGTTAGATTCCGATGCTTCACTTCAGGTTTACTGTATCCCTTTTACCTTCTTATTGACGATGAAACGCAGAAATAGCATCCGAATTTAATACAAATGGCACAATGCCGACTTAAGTACAAGAGGTCTGACACTCTAACTTTCTATGATTTGATCCTCTCCTGTGAGTTGAGTTTTAGATTCCGATGCTTCACTTCAGGTTTACGGTATACCTGGGACCTTCCTATTGATGACCAACACAGAAATTGCATCAGAATTTAATACAAAAGGCATAAATCCCTTGGACCTTCTTATTGACGGTGAAACACAGGATTTGAATCCGAATTTAATACAAAAGGCACAATGCCGACTTAAGTACAAGTGGACTGACACTCTAACATACTTTGATTTAAACATCTCCTGTGGGACCAGTTTTAGAATCCAACGCTTCACTTCAGGTGTACTGTATCCCTAATGACGATGAAACACAGAAATTGCATCCGAATTTAATACAAAAGGCACAATGCCGACTTAAGTACAAGAGGACAGACACTCTAACTTTCTTTGATTCAACCTCTCCTGTGAGTCCAGTTTTAGATTCCGATGCTTCACTTCAGGTTTACTGTATATATTGGACCTTCGTATTGACGATGAAACACAGAAATTGCATCCGAATTTAATACAAAAGATACAATGCCGACATGAATAGATGAGGACTGACACTCTAACTTTCTATGATTTGAACCTCTCCTGTGAGTCCAGTTTTCGATTCCCATACTTGACTTCAGGTTTACTGTATACCTTGGACCTTCTTCTTGACGATGAAACACAAAAATTGCATCCGAATTTAATGCAAAAGGCACAATGCCGACTGAAGTACAAGAGGACAGACATCCTAACTTCCTTTGATTTAAACCTCTCCTGTGAGTCCAGTTTTAGATTCCGATGCTTCACGTCAGGTTTACTGTATCCCTTGGACCATCTTATTTACGATGAAGCACAGAAATTGCATCCGAATTTAAAACAAATGGCAAATGCCGACTTAAGTACAAGAGGACTGACACTCTAACTTTCTATGATTTGAACCTGTCCTGTATGTCCAGTTTTAGATTCCGATGCTTCACTTCAGGTTTACTGTATCACTTGGACCTTCCTATTAACGATGAAGCACAGAAATTGCATCCGTATTTAATACAAAAGGCACAATGCGAACTGAAGTGCAAGAGGACTGACACTCTAACCTTCTATGACTTGTACCTGTCCCGTGAGTCCAGTTTTAGATTCTGATGCTTCACTTCTGGTTTACTGTATCCCTTGGACCTTCTTATTGAAATGAAACACAGAAATTGCATCCGAATTTAACAGAAAAGTCACAATGCCGACATAAGTACAAGAGTACTGCACTCTAACTTTCTATGATTTGAACCTCTCCTGTAAGTCCAGTTTGAGTTTACGATGCTTCACTTCAGGTTTTCTGTATACCTTGGACCTTCTTATTGACGATGAAACACAGAAATTGCATCCGAATTTAATACAAACGGCAAATTCCGACTTAAGTACAAGAGGTCTGACACTCTAACTTTCTATGATTTGATCCTCTCCTGTGAGTTGAGTTTTAGATTCCGGTGCTTCACTTCAGGTTTACTGTATTCCTTGGACCTTCTTATTGATGACCAACACAGAAATTGCATCCGAATTTAATACAAAAGGCATAAATCCCTTGGACCTTCTTATTGACGATGAAACACAGAAATTGCATCCGAATTTAATACAAAATGCACAATGCCGACTTAAGTACAAGAGGACAGACACTCTAACATACTTTGATTTACACCTCTCCTGTGGGACCAGTTTTAGAATCCAATGCTTCACTTCAGGTTTACTGTATACCTTGGACCTTCTTATTGACGATGAGACACAGAAATTGCATCCCAATTTAATACAAAAGGCACAATGCCGACTTAAGTACAAGTGGACAGACACTCTAACTTTGTTTGATTTAAACCTCTCCTGTGGGACCAGTTTTAGATTCCGATGCTTCACTTCAGGTTTACTGTATCCTTGGACCTTCTTAATGACGATGAAACACAGAAATTGCATCTGAATTCAAAACAAAAGGCACAATGCCGACTTAAGTACAAGAGGACAGACACTCTAACTTTGTTTGATTTAAACCTCTCCTGTGGGACCAGTTTTAGATTCCGATGCTTCACTTCTGGTTTACTGTATCCCTTGGACCTTCTTATTGACAATGAAACACAGAAATTGCATCCGAATTTAACAGAAAAGTCACAATGCCGACATAAGTACAAGAGTACTGACACTCTAACTTTCTATGATTTGAACCTCTCCTGTAAGTCCAGTTTGAGTGTACGATGCTTCACTTCAGGTTTTCTGTATACCTTGGACCTTCTTATTGACGATGAAACACAGAAATTGCATCTGAATTTAATACAAAAGGCACAATGCCGACTTAAGTACAAGAGGACAGACACTCAAACTTTCTTTGATTCAACCTCTCCTGTGAGTCCAGTTTTCGATTCCGATGCTTCACTTCAGGTTTGACTGTATACCTTGGACCTTCTTATTGACGATGAAACACAGAAATTGCATCCGAATTTAATACAAAAGGCACAATGCCGACTTAAGTAGTAGATGACTGACACTCTAACTTTCTATGATTTGAACCTCTCCTGTGAGTCCAGTTTTCGATTCCGAAGCTTCACGTCAGGTTTACTGTATCCCCTGAACGTTCTTATTTACGATGAAACACAGAAATTGCATCCGAATTTAATACAAAATGCACAAAGCCGACTTAAGTACAAGAGGACAGACACTCTAACTTTCTATGATTTCATCCTCTCCTGTGAGTTGAGTTTTAGATTCCGATGCTTCACTTCAGGTTTACGGTATACCTTGGACCTTCTTATTGATGACCAACACAGAAATTGCATTCGAATTTAATACAAAAGGCATAAATACCTTGGACCTTCTTAATGACGATGAAACACAGAAATTGCATCCGAAATTAATACAAAAGTCACAATGCCGACTTAAGTAGAAGAGGACAGACACTCTAACATACTTTGATTTAAACCTCTCCTGTGGGACAAGTTTTAAAATCCAATGCTTCACTTCAGGTTTGCTGTATACCTTTGACCTTCGTATTGACGATGAAACACAGAAATTGCATCCGAATTTAATACAAAAGGCACAATGCCGACTTAAGTAGAAGAGGACTGACACTCTAACTTTCTATGATTTGAACCCCTACTGTGAGTCCAGTTTTCGATTCCGATGCTTGACTTCAGGTTTACTGTATACCTTGGACCTTCCTCTTGACGATGAAACACAGAAATTGCATCTGATTTTAATACAAAAGGCACAATGCCGACTTAAGTACAAGAGGACTGACACTGTAACTTTCTATGATATGAACCTCTCCTGTGAGTTGAGTGTTAGATTCCGATGCTTCACTTCAGGTTTACTGTATCCCTTTTACCTTCTTATTGACGATGAAACGCAGAAATAGCATCCGAATTTAATACAAATGGCACAATGCCGACTTAAGTACAAGAGGTCTGACACTCTAACTTTCTATGATTTGATCCTCTCCTGTGAGTTGAGTTTTAGATTCCGATGCTTCACTTCAGGTTTACGGTATACCTGGGACCTTCCTATTGATGACCAACACAGAAATTGCATCAGAATTTAATACAAAAGGCATAAATCCCTTGGACCTTCTTATTGACGGTGAAACACAGGATTTGAATCCGAATTTAATACAAAAGGCACAATGCCGACTTAAGTACAAGTGGACTGACACTCTAACATACTTTGATTTAAACCTCTCCTGTGGGACCAGTTTTAGAATCCAACGCTTCACTTCAGGTGTACTGTATCCCTAATGACGATGAAACACAGAAATTGGATCCGAATTTAATACAAAAGGCACAATGCCGACTTAAGTACAAGAGGACAGACACTCTAACTTTCTTTGATTCAACCTCTCCTGTGAGTCCAGTTTCAGATTCCGATGCTTCACGTCAGGTTTACTGTATCCCTTGGACCTTCTTATTTACGATGAAACACAGAAATTGCATCCGAATTTAAAACAAATGGCAAATGCCGACTTAAGTACAAGAGGACTGACACTCTACCTTTCTATGATTTGAACCTCTCCTGTGTGTCCAGTTTTAGATTCCGATGCTTCACTTCAGGTTTACTGTATCCCTTGGACCTTCCTATTAACGATGAAGCACAGAAATTGCATCCGAATTTAATACAAAAGGCACAATGCGAACTGAAGTACAAGAGGACTGACACTCTAACCTTCTATGACTTGTACCTGTCCCGTGAGTCCAGTTTTAGATTCTGATGCTTCACTTCTGGTTTACTGTATCCCTTGGACCTTCTTATTGACAATGAAACACAGAAATTGCATCCGAATTTAACAGAAAAGTCACAATGCCGACATAAGTACAAGAGTACTGACACTCTAACTTTCTATGATTTGAACCTCTCCTGTAAGTCCAGTTTAAGTGTACGATGCTTCACTTCAGGTTTTCTGTATACCTTGGACCTTCTTATTGACGATGAAACACAGAAATTGCATCCGAATTTAATACAAATGGCAAATGCCGACTTAAGTACAAGAGGACAGACACTCTAACATACTTTGATTTACACCTCTCCTGTGGGACCAGTTTTAGAATCCAATGCTTCACTTCAGGTTTACTGTATACCTTGGACCTTCTTATTGACGATGAAACACAGAAATTGCATCCGAATTTAATACAAAAGGCACAATGCCGACTTAAGTACAAGAGGACAGACACTCTAACTTTGTTTGATTTAAACCTCTCCTGTGGGACCAGTTTTAGATTCCGATGCTTCACTTCAGGTTTACTGTATCCTTGGACCTTCTTAATGACGATGAAACACAGAAAATGCATCTGAATTCAATACAAAAGGCACAATGCCGACTTAAGTACAAGAGGACAGACACTCTAACTTTGTTTGATTTAAACCTCTCCTGTGGGACCAGTTTTAGATTCCGATGCTTCACTTCTGGTTTACTGTATCCCTTGGACCTTTTTATTGACAATGAAACACAGAAATTGCATCCGAATTTAACAGAAAAGTCACAATGCCGACATAAGTACAAGAGGACTGACACTCAAACTTTCTTTGATTTAAACCTCTCCTGTGAGTCCAGTTTTAGATTCCGATCCTTCACGTCAGGTTTACTGTATCCCTTGAACGTTCTTATTGATGATGAAACACAGAAATTGCATCCGAATTTAATACAAAATGCACAAAGCCGACTTAAGTACAAGAGGACTGACACTCTAACTTTCTATGATTTGAACCTCTCCAGTGACACCAGTTTTAGATTCCAATGCTACACTTCAGGTTTATTGTATACCTTGGACCTTCTTATTGACGATGAAACACAGAAACTGCATCCGAATTTAATACAAAAGGCACTATGCAGACTTAAGTACAAAAGGACTGACACTCTAACTTTCGATGATTTGAACCTCTCCTGTGAGTCCTGTTTCAGATTCCGATGCTACACCTCAGGTTTACTGTATACCTTGGAGCTCCTTATTGACGATGAAACACAGAAATTGCATCCGAATGCAATACAAAAGGCACAAAGCCGACTTAAGTACAAGAGGACTGACACTCAAACTTTCTATGATCTGAACCTCTCCTGTGAGTCCAGTTTTAGATTCCGATGCTTCACTTCAGGTTTACTGTGTCCCTTGGACCTTCTTATTGACGCTGAAACACAGAAATTGCATCTGAATTTAATACAAAAGGCACAATGCCGACTTAAGGACAAGAGGACTGACACTGTAACTTTCTATGATTTGAACCTCTCCTGTGAGTTGAGCTTTAGATTCCGTTGCTTACCTTCAGGTTTACTGTATCCCTTTTACCTTCTTATTGACGATGAAACACAGAAATTGCATCCGAATTTAATACAAAAGGCACAATGCCGACTTAAGTACAAGAGGACTGACAATCTAACTTTCTATGATTTTATCCTCTCCTGTGAGTTGAGTTTTAGATTCCGATGCTTCACTTCAGGTTTACTGTATACCTTGGACCTTCTTATTGATGACCAACACAGAAATTGCATCCGAATTTAATACAAAAGGCATAAATTCCTTCGATCTTCTTCTTGACGATGAAACACAGAAATTGCCTCCGAATATAATACAAAAGGCATAATACCGACTTAAGTACAAGAGGACAGACACTCTAACATTCTTTGATTTAAACCTCTCCTTTGCGACCAGTTTTAGAATCCGATGCTTCACTTCAGGTTTACTGTATACCTTGGACCTTCTTATTGATGACCAACAGAGAAATTGCATCCGAATTTAATACAAAAGGCACAATGCCGACTTAAGTACAAGAGGACTGGCACTCTAACTTTCAACCATTTGAACCTCTCCTGTGAGTCCAGTTTTAGATTCCGATTCTTCACTTCAATTTTACTGTATACCTTGGACCTTCTTATTGATGATGATACACAGAAATTGTATCCGAATTTAATACAAAAGGCACAATTCCGAATTAAGTACAAGAGGACTGACACTCTTACTTTGTTTGATTTAAACCTCTCCTGTGGGACCGGTTTTAGATTCCGATGCTTCACTTCAGGTTTACTGTATCCCTTTGGCCTTCTTAATGACGATGAAACACAGAAATTGCATCCGAATTTAATACAAAAGGCACAATGCCGACTTTAGTACAAGAGGACAGACACGCTAACTTTCTTTGATTCAACCTCTCCTGTGAGTCCACTTTTAGAATCCGATGCTTCACTTCAGGTTTGACTGTATACCTTGGACCACCTTATTGGCGATGAAACACAGAAATTGCATCCGAATTTAATACAAAAGGCACAATGCCGACTTAAGTAGAAGAGGACTGACACTCTATCTTTCTATGATTTGAACCTCTCCTGTGAGTCCAGTTTTCGATTGCGATGCTTCACTTCAGGTTTACTGTATACGTTTGACCTTATTCTTGACGATGAAACACAGAACTTGCATCCGAATTTAATACAAAAGGCATAATGCTGACTTAAGTACAAGAGGACAGACACTCTAACTTTCTTTGATTTAAACCTCTCCTGTGAGTCCAGTTTTAGATTCCGATGCTTCACTTCAGGTTTACTGTATACCTTGGACCTTCTTACTGACGATGATACACAAAAATTGCATACGAATTTAATACAAAAGGCACAATGCCGACTAATGTAGAAGAGGACTGACACTCTAACTTTCTTTGATCTGAACCTCTCCTGTGAGTCCAGTTTTAGATTCCGATGCTTCACTTCAGGTTTACTGTATCCCTTGGACCTTCTTATTGACGCTGAAACACAGAAATTGAATCTGAATTTAATACAAAAGGCACAATGCCGACTTAAGTACAAGAGGACTGACACTGTAACTTTCTATGATTTGAACCTCTCCTGTGAGTTGAGTTTTAGATTCCGATGCTTCACTTCAGGTTTACTGTATACCTTGGACCTTCTTATTGACGATGAAACACAGAAATTGCATCCGAATTTAGAACAAAAGGCACAATGTCGACTTAAGTACAAGAGGACTGACACTCTAACTTTCTTTGATTTAAACCTCTCCTGTGAGTCCAGTTTTAGATTCCGATCCTTCACGTCAGGTTTACTGTATCCCTTGAACGTTCTTATTTATGATGAAACACAGAAATTGCATCCGAATTTAATACAAAATGCACAAAGCCGACTTAAGTACAAGAGGACAGACACTCCAACTTTCTTTGATTTAAACCTCTCCTGTGAGTCCTGTTTTAGATTCCGATGCTTCACTTCAGGTCTACTGTATACCTTGGACCTTCTTATTGACGTTGAAACACAGAAATTGCATCCGAATTTAATACAAAAGTCACAATGACGACTTAAGTAGAAGAGGACTGACACTCTAACTTTCTATGATTTGAACCTCTCCCGTGAGTCCAGTTTTAGATTCCGATGCTTCACTTCAGGTTTACTGTATCCCTTGGACCTTCTTATTGACGATGAAACACAGATATTGCATCCGAATTTAATACAAAATGCACAACGACGACTTAAGTACAAGAGGACTGACACTCTAACTTTCTATGATTTGAACCTCTCCAGTGACACCAGTTTTAGATTCCAATGCTACACTTCAGGTTTATTGTATACCTTGGACCTTCTTATTGACGATGAAACACAGAAACTGCATCCGAATTTAATACAAAAGGCACTATGCAGACTTAAGTACAAGAGGACTGACACTCTAACTTTCGATGAATTGAACCTCTCCTGTGAGTCCAGTTACAGATTCCGATGCTTCACCTCAGGTTTACTGTATACCTTGGAGCTCCTTATTGACGATGAAACACAGAAATTGCATCCGAATGTAATACAAAAGGCACAAAGCCGACTTAAGTACAAGAGGACTGACACTCAAACTTTCTATGATCTGAACCTCTCCTGTGAGTCCAGTTTTAGATTCCGATGCTTCACTTCAGGTTTACTGTATCCCTTGGACCTTCTTATTGACGCTGAAACTCAGAAATTGCATCTGAATTTAATACAAAAGGCACAATGCCGACTTAAGGACAAGAGGACTGACACTGTAACTTTCTATGATTTGAACCTCTCCTGTGAGTTGAGCTTTAGATTCCGTTGCTTAACTTCAGGGTTACTGTATCCCTTTTACCTTCTTATTGACGATGAAACACAGAAATTGCATCCGAATTTAATACAAAAGGCACAATGCCGACTTAAGTACAAGAATACTGACAATCTAACTTTCTATGATTTTATCCTCTCCTGTGAGTTGAGTTTTAGATTCCGATGCTTCACTTCAGGTTTACTGTATACCTTGGACCTTCTTATTGATGACCAACACAGAAATTGCATCCGAATTTAATACAAAAGGCATAAATCCCTTCGATCTTCTTCTTGACGATGAAACACAGAAATTGCCTCCGAATATAATACAAAAGGCACAATACCGACTTAAGTACAAGAGGACAGACACTCTAACATTCTTTGATTTAAACCTCTCCTTTGCGACCAGTTTTAGAATCCGATGCTTCACTTCAGGTTTACTGTATACCTTGGACCTTCTTATTGATGACCAACACAGAAATTGCATCCGAATTTAATACAAAAGGCACAATGCCGACTTAAGTACAAGAGGACTGACACTCTAACTTTCAACCATTTGAACCTCTCCTGTGAGTCCAGTTTTAGATTCCGATTCTTCACTTCAATTTTACTGTATACCTTGGACCTTCTTATTGATGATGAAACACAGAAATTGTATCCGAATTTAATACAAAAGGCACAATTCCGAATTAAGTACAAGAGGACTGACACTCTTACTTTGTTTGATTTAAACCTCTCCTGTGGGACCAGTTTTAGATTCCGATGCTTCACTTCAGGTTTACTGTATCCCTTTGGCCTTCTTAATGACGATGAAACACAGAAATTGCATCCGAATTTAATACAAAAGGCACAATGCCGACTTTAGTACAAGAGGACAGACACTCTAACTTTCTTTGATTTAAACCTCTCCTGTGAGTCCAGTTTTAGATTCCGATGCTTCACTTCAGGTTTACTGTATACCTTGGACCTTCTTATTGACGATGAAACACAAAAATTGCATCCGAATTTAATACAAAAGGCACAATGCCGACTTAAGTAGAAGAGGACCGACACTCTAACTTTCTTTGATCTGAACCTCTCCTGTGAGTCCAGTTTTAGATTCCGATGCTTCACTTCAGGTTTACTGTATCCCTTGGACCTTCTTATTGACGCTGAAACACAGAAATTGAATCTGAATTTAATACAAAAGGCACAATGCCGACTTAAGTACAAGAGGACTGACACTGTAACATTCTATGATTTGAACCTCTCCTGTGAGTTGAGTTTTAGATTCCGATGCTTCACTATAGGTTTACTGTATACCTTGGACCTTCTTATTGACGATGAAACACAGAAATTGCATCCGAATTTAGTACAAAAGGCACAATGTCGACTTAAGTACAAGAGGACTGACACTCTAACTTTCTTTGATTTACACCTCTCCTGTGAGTCCAGTTTTAGATTCCGATCCTTCACGTCAGGTTTACTGTATCCCTTGAACGTTCTTATTTATGATGAAACTCAGAAATTGCATCCGAATTTAATACAAAATGCACAAAGCCGACTTAAGTACAAGAGGACAGACACTCCAACTTTCTTTGATATAAACCTCTCCTGTGAGTCCTGTTTTAGATTCCGATGCTTCACTTCAGGTCTACTGTATACCTTGGACCTTCTTATTGACGTTGAAACACAGAAATTGCATCCGAATTTAATACAAAAGGCACAATGACGACTTAAGTAGAAGAGGACTGACACTCTAACTTTCTATGATTTGAACCTCTCCCGAGAGTCCAGTTTTAGATTCCGATGCTTCACTTCAGGTTTACTGTATCCCTTGGACCTTCTTATTGACGATGAAACACAGATATTGCATCCGAATTTAATACAAAATGCACAATGACGACTTAAGTACAAGAGGACTGACACTCTAACTTTCTATGATTTGAACCTCTCCATTGACACCAGTTTTAGATTCCAATGCTACACTTCAGGTTTATTGTATACCTTGGACCTTCTTATTGACGATGAAACACAGAAACTGCATCCGAATTTAATACAAAAGGCACTATGCAGACTTAAGTACAAGAGGACTGACACTCTAACTTTCGATGATTTGAACCTCTCCTGTGAGTCCAGTTTCAGATTCCGATGCTTCACCTCAGGTTTACTGTATACCTTGGACCTCCTCATTGACGATGAAACACAGAAATTGCATCCGAATGTAATACAAAAGGCACAAAGCCGACTTAAGTACAAGAGGACTGACACTCAAACTTTCTATGATCTGAACCTCTCCTGTGAGTCCAGTTTTAGATTCCGATGCTTCACTTCAGGTTTACTGTATCCCTTGGACCTTCTTATTGACGCTGAAACACAGAAATTGCATCTGAATTTAATACAAAAGGCACAATGCTGACTTAAGGGCAAGAGGACTGACACTGTAACTTTCTATGATTTGAACCTCTCCTGTGAGTTGAGCTTTAGATTCCGTTGCTTAACTTCAGGTTTACTGTATCCCTTTTACCTTCTTATTGACGATGAAACACAGAAATTGCATCTGAATTTAATACAAAAGGCACAATGCCGACTTAAGTACAAGAGGACTGACAATCTAACTTTCTATGATTTTATCCTCTCCTGTGAGTTGAGTTTTAGATTCCGATGCTTCACTTCAGGTTTACTGTATACCTTGGACCTTCTTATTGATGACCAACACAGAAATTGCATCCGAATTTAATACAAAAGGCATAAATCCCTTCGATCTTCTTCTTGACGATGAAACACTGAAATTGCCTCCGAATATAATACAAAAGGCACAATACCGACTTACGTACAAGAGGACAGACACTCTAACATTCTTTGATTTAAACCTCTCCTTTGCGACCAGTTTTAGAATCCGATGCTTCACTTCAGGTTTACTCTATACCTTGGACCTTCTTATTAATGACCAACACAGAAATTGCATCCGAATTTAATAGAAGAGGCACAATGCCGACTTAAGTACAAGAGGACTGACACTCTAACTTTCAACCATTTGAACCTCTCCTGTGAGTCCAGTTTTAGATTCCGATTCTTCACTTCAATTTTACTGTATACCTTGGACCTTCTTATTGATGATGAAACACAGAAATTGTATCCGAATTTAATACAAAAGGCACAATTCCGAATTAAGTACAAGAGGACTGACACTCTTACTTTGTTTGATTTAAACCTCTCCTGTGGGACCAGTTTTAGATTCCGATGCTTCACTTCAGGTTTACTGTATCCCTTTGGCCTTCTTAATGACGATGAAACACAGAAATTGCATCCGAATTTAATACAAAAGGCACAATGCCGACTTTAGTACAAGAGGACAGACACTCTAACTTTCTTTGATTCAACCTCTCCTGTGAGTCCACTTTTAGAATCCGATGCTTCACTTCAGGTTTGACTGTATACCTTGGACCACCTTATTGGCGATGAAACACAGAAATTGCATCCGAATTTAATACAAAAGGCACAATGCCGACTTAAGTAGAAGACGACTGACACTCTATCTTTCTATGATTTGAACCTCTCCTGTGAGTCCAGTTTTAGATTCCGATGCTTCACTTCAGGTTTACTGTATCCCTTGGACCTTCTTATTGACGCTGAAACACAGAAATTGAATCTGAATTTAATACAAAAGGCACAATGCCGACTTAAGTACAAGAGGACTGACACTGTAACATTCTATGATTTGAACCTCTCCTGTGAGTTGAGTTTTAGATTCCGATGCTTCACTTCAGGTTTACTGTATACCTTGGACCTTCTTATTGACGATGAAACACAGAAATTGCATCCGAATTTAGTACAAAAGGCACAATGTCGACTTAAGTACAAGAGGACTGACACTCTAACTTTCTTTGATTTAAACCTCTCCTGTGAGTCCAGTTTTAGATTCCGATCCTTCACGTCAGGTTTACTGTATCCCTTGAACGTTCTTATTTATGATGAAACTCAGAAATTGCATCCGAATTTAATACAAAATGCACAAAGCCGACTTAAGTACAAGAGGACAGACACTCCAACTTTCTTTGATTTAAACCTCTCCTGTGAGTCCTGTTTTAGATTCCGATGCTTCACTTCAGGTCTACTGTATACCTTGGACCTTCTTATTGACGTTGAAACACAGAAATTGCATCCGAATTTAATACAAAAGGCACAATGACGACTTAAGTAGAAGAGGACTGACACTCTAACTTTCTATGATTTGAACCTTTCCCGAGAGTCCAGTTTTAGATTCCGATGCTTCACTTCAGGTTTACTGTATCCCTTGGACCTTCTTATTGACGATGAAACACAGATATTGCATCCGAATTTAATACAAAATGCACAATGACGACTTAAGTACAAGAGGACTGACACTCTAACTTTCTATGATTTGAACCTCTCCATTGACACCAGTTTTAGATTCCAATGCTACACTTCAGGTTTATTGTATACCTTGGACCTTCTTATTGACGATGAAACACAGAAACTGCATCCGAATTTAATACAAAAGGCACTATGCAGACTTAAGTACAAGAGGACTGACACTCTAACTTTCGATGATTTGAACCTCTCCTGTGAGTCCAGTTTCAGATTCCGATGCTTCACCTTAGGTTTACTGTATACCTTGGACCTCCTTATTGACGATGAAACACAGAAATTGCATCCGAATGTAATACAAAAGGCACAAAGCCGACTTAAGTACAAGAGGACTGACACTCAAACTTTCTATGATCTGAACCTCTCCTGTGGGTCCAGTTTTAGATTCCGATGCTTCACTTCAGGTTTACTGTATCCCTTGGACCTTCTTATTGACGCTGAAACACAGAAATTGCATCTGAATTTAATACAAAAGGCACAATACCGACTTACGGGCAAGAGGACTGACACTGTAACTTTCTATGATTTGAACCTCTCCTGTGAGTTGAGCTTTAGATTCCGTTGCTTAACTTCAGGTTTACTGTATCCCTTTTACCTTCTTATTGACGATGAAACACAGAAATTGCATCTGAATTTAATACAAAAGGCACAATGCCGACTTAAGTACAAGAGGACTGACAATCTAACTTTCTATGATTTTATCCTCTCCTGTGAGTTGAGTTTTAGATTCCGATGCTTCACTTCAGGTTTACTGTATACCTTGGACCTTCTTATTGATGACCAACACAGAAATTGCATCCGAATTTAATACAAAAGGCATAAATCCCTTCGATCTTCTTCTTGACGATGAAACACAGAAATTGCCTCCGAATATAATACAAAAGGCACAATACCGACTTACGTACAAGAGGACAGACACTCTAACATTCTTTGATTTAAACCTCTCCTTTGCGACCAGTTTTAGAATCCGATGCTTCACTACAGGTTTACTCTATACCTTGGACCTTCTTATTAATGACCAACACAGAAATTGCATCCGAATTTAATACAAAAGGCACAATGCCGACTTAAGTACAAGAGGACTGACACTCTAACTTTCAACCATTTGAACCTCTCCTGTGAGTCCAGTTTTAGATTCCGATTCTTCACTTCAATTTTACTGTATACCTTGGACCTTCTTATTGATGATGAAACACAGAAATTGTATCCGAATTTAATACAAAAGGCACAATTCCGAATTAAGTACAAGAGGACTGACACTCTTACTTTGTTTGATTTAAACCTCTCCTGTGGGACCAGTTTTAGATTCCGATGCTTCACTTCAGGTTTACTGTATCCCTTTGGCCTTCTTAATGACGATGAAACACAGAAATTGCATCCGAATTTAATACAAAAGGCACAATGCCGACTTTAGTACAAGAGGACAGACACTCTAACTTTCTTTGATTCAACCTCTCCTGTGAGTCCACTTTTAGAATCCGATGCTTCACTTCAGGTTTGACTGTATACCTTGGACCACCTTATTGGCGATGAAACACAGAAATTGCATCCGAATTTAATACAAAAGGCACAATGCCGACTTAAGTAGAAGACGACTGACACTCTATCTTTCTATGATTTGAACCTCTCCTGTGAGTCCAGTTTTAGATTCCGATGCTTCACTTCAGGTTTACTGTATCCCTTGGACCTTATTCTTGACGATGAAACACAGAACTTGCATCCGAATTTTATACAAAAGGCATAATGCCGACTTAAGTACAAGGGGACAGACACTCTAACTTTCTTTGATTTAAACCTCTCCTGTGAGTCCAGTTTTAGATTCCGATGCTTCACTTCAGGTTTACTGTATACCTTGGACCTTCTTATTGACGATGAAACACAAAAATTGCATCCGAATCTAATACAAAAGGCACAATGCCGACTTAAGTAGAAGAGCACTGACACTCTAACTTTCTTTGATCTGAACCTCTCCTGTGAGTCCAGTTTTAGATTCCGATGCTTCACTTCAGGTTAACTGTATCCCTTGGACCTTCTCATTGACGCTGAAACACAGAAATTAAATCTGAATTTAATACAAAAGGCACAATGCCGACTTAAGTACAAGAGGACTGACACTGTAACTTTCTATGATTTGAACCTCTCCTGTGAGTTGAGTTTTAGATTCCGATGCTTCACATCAGGTTTACTGTATACCTTGGACCTTGTTATTGACGATGAAACTCAGAAATTGCATCCGAATTTAGTACAAAAGGCACAATGTCGACTTAAGTACAAGAGGACTGACACTCTAACTTTCTTTGATTTAAACCTCTCCTGTGAGTCCAGTTTTAGATTCCGATCCTTCACGTCATGTTTACTGTATCCCTTGAACGTTCTTATTTATGATGAAACACAGAAATTGCATCCGAATTTAATACAAAATGCACAAAGCCGACTTAAGTACAAGAGGACAGACACTCCAACTTTCTTTGATTTAAACCTCTCCTGTGAGTCCTGTTTTAGATTCCGATGCTTCACTTCAGGTCTACTGTATACCTTGGACCTTCTTATTGACGTTGAAACACAGAAATTGCATCCGAATTTAATACAAAAGGCACAATGACGACTTAAGTAGAAGAGGACTGACACTCAAACTTTCTATGATTTGAACCTCTCCCGTGAGTCCAGTTTTAGATTCCGATGCTTCACTTCAGGTTTACTGTATCACTTGGACCTTCTTATTGACGATGAAACACAGATATTGCATCCGAATTTAATACAAAATGCACAATGACGTCTTAAGTACAAGAGGACTGACACTCTAACTTTCAATGATTTGAACCTCTCCAGTGACACCAGTTTTAGATTCCAATGCTACACTTCAGGTTTATTGTATACCTTGGACCTTCTTATTGACGATGAAACACAGAAACTGCATCCGAATTTAATACAAAAGGCACTATGCAGACTTATGTACAAGAGGACTGACACTCTAACTTTCGATGATTTGAACCTCCCCTGTGAGTCCAGTTTCAGATTCCGATGCTTCACCTCAGGTTTACTGTATACCTTGGTGCTCCTTATTGGCGATGAAACACAGAAATTGCTTCCGAATGTAATACAAAAGGCACAAAGCCGACCTAAGTACAAGAGGACTGACACTCAAACTTTCTATGATCTGAACCTCTCCTGTGAGTCCAGTTTTAGATTCCGATGCTTCACTTCAGGTTTACTGTATCCCTTGGACCTTCTTATTGACGCTGAAACACAGAAATTGCATCTGAATTTAATACAAAAGGCACAATGCCGACTTAAGGACAAGAGGACTGACACTGTAACTTTCTATGATTTGAACCTCTCCTGTGAATTGAGCTTTAGATTCCGTTGCTTAACTTCAGGTTTACTGTATCCCTTTTACCTTCTTATTGACGATGAAACACAGAAATTGTATCCGAATTTAATACAAAATGCCAAATGCCGACTTAAGTACAAGAGGACTGACACTCTAACTTTCTATGATTTTATCCTCTCCTGTGAGTTGAGTTTTAGATTCCGATGCTTCACTTCAGGTTTACTGTATACCTTCGACCTTCTTATTGATGACCAACACAGAAATTGCATCCGAATTTAATACAAAAGGCACAATTCCGAATTAAGTACAAGAGGACTGACACTCTTACTTTGTTTGCTTTAAACCTCTCCTGTGGGACCAGTTTTAGATTCCGATGCTTCACTTCAGGTTTACTGTATCCCTTTGGCCTTCTTAATGACGATGAAACACAGAAATTGCATCCGAATTTAATACAAAAGGCACAATGCCGACTTTAGTACAAGAGGACAGACACTCTAACTTTCTTTGATTCAACCTCTCCTGTGAGTCCAGTTTTAGAATCCGATGCTTCACTTCAGGTTTGACTGTATACCTTGGACCACCTTATTGGCGAAGAAACACAGAAATTGCATCCGAATTTAATACAAAAGGCACAATGCCGACTTAAGTAGAAGAGGACTGACACTCTATCTTTCTATGATTTGAACCTCTCCTGTGAGTCGAGTTTTCGATTCCGATGCTTCACTTCAGGTTTACTCTATACGTTTGACCTTATTCTTGACGATGAAACACAGAACTTGAATCCGAATTTAATACAAAAGGCATAATGCCGACTTAAGTACAAGAGGACAGACACTCTAACTTTCTTTGATTTAAACCCCTCCTGTGAGTCCAGTTTTAGATTCCGATGCTTCACTTCAGGTTTACTGTACACCTTGGACCTTATTATTGACGATGAAACACAAAAATTGCATCCGAATTTAATACAAAAGGCACAATGCCGACTTAAGTAGAAGCGGACTGACACTCTAACTTTCTTTGATCTGAACCTCTCCTGTGAGTCCAGTTTTAGATTCCGATGCTTCACTTCAGGTTTACTGTATCCCTTGGACCTTCTTATTGACGCTGAATCACAGAAATTGAATCTGAATTTAATACAAAAGGCACAATGCCGACTTAAGTACAAGAGGACTGACACTGTAACTTTCTATGATTTGAACCTCTCCTGTGAGTTGAGTTTTAGATTCCGATGCTCACTTCAGGTTTACTGTATACCTTGGACCTTCTTATTGACTATGAAACACAGAAATTGCATCCGAATTTAGTACAAAAGGCACAATGTCGACTTAAGTACAAGAGGACTGACACTCTAACTATCTATGATTTGAACCTCTCCTGTGAGTTGAGTTTTAGATTCCGATGCTTCACTTCAGGTTTACAGTATACCTTGGACCTTCTTATTGATGACCAACACAGAAATTGCATCCGAATTTAATACAAAAGGCACAATGCCGACTTAAGTACAAGAGGACTGACACTCTAACTTTCAACCATTTGAACCTCTCCTGTGAGTCCAGTTTTAGATTCCGATTCTTCACTTCAATTTTACTGTATACCTTGGACCTTGTTATTGATGATGAAACACAGAAATTGTATCCGAATTTAATACAAAAGGCACAATTCCGAATTAAGTACAAGAGGACTGACACTCTTACTTTGTTTGATTTAAACCTCTCCTGTGGGACCAGTTTTAGATTCCGATGCTTCACTTCAGGTTTACTGTATCCCTTTGGCCTTCTTAATGACGATGTAACACAGAAATTGCATCCGAATTTAATACAAAAGGCACAATGCCGACTTTAGTACAAGAGGACAGACACTCTAACTTTCTTTGATTCAACCTCTCCTGTGAGTCCAGTTTTAGAATCCGATGCTTCACTTCAGGTTTGACTGTATACCTTGGACCACCTTATTGGCGATGAAACACAGAAATTGCATCCGAATTTAATACAAAAGGCACAATGCCGACTTAAGTACAAGAGGACTGACACTCTATCTTTCTATGATTTGAACCTCTCCTGTGAGTCCAGTTTTCGATTCCGATGCTTCACTTCAGGTTTACTGTATACGTTTGACCTTTTTCTTGACGATGAAACACAGAACTTGCATCCGAATTTAATACAAAAGGCATAATGCCGACTTAAGTACAAGAGGACAGACACTCTAACTTTCTTTGATTTAAACCTCTCCTGTGAGTTTACTTTTAGATTCCGATACTTCACTTCAGGTTTACTGTATACCTTGGACCTTCTTATTGACGATGAAACACAAAAATTGCATCCGAATTTAATACAAAAGGCACAATGCCGACTTAAGTTGAAGAGGACTGACACTCTAACTTTCTTTGATCTGAACCACTCCTGTGAGTCCAGTTTTAGATTCCGATGCTTCACTTCAGGTTTACTGTATCCCTTGGACCTTCTTATTGACGCTGAAACTCAGAAATTGAATCTGAATTTAATACAAAAGGCACAATGCCGACTTAAGTACAAGATTACTGACACTGTAACTTTGTATGATTTGAACCTCTCCTGTGAGTTGAGTTTTAGATTCCGATGCTTCACTTCAGGTTTACAGTATACCTTGGACCTTCTTATTGATGACCAACACAGAAATTGCATCCGAATTTAGTACAAAAGGCATAAATACCTTGGACCTTCTTATTGACGATGAAGCACAGAAATTGCATCTGAATTTAATACAAAAGGCACAATGCCGACTTAAGTACAAGAGGACTGACACAGTAACTTTCTATGATTTGAAGCTCTCTTGTGAGTTGAGGTTTAGATTCCGCTGCTTCACTTCAAGTTTACTGTATCCCTTTTACCTTCTTATTGACGATGAAACACAGAAATTGCCTCCGCATTTAATACAAAAGGCACAATACCGACTTAAGTACATGAGGACAGACACTCTAACATTCTTTGATTTAAACCTCTCCTCTGGGACCAGATTTAGAATCCGATGCTTCACTTCAGGTTTACTGTATCCCTTCGACTTTCTTAATGACGATGAAACACAGAAATTGCATCCGAATTTAATACAAAAGGCTCAATGCTGACTTAAGTACAAGAGGACAGACACTCTAACTTTCTTTGATTCAACCTCTCCTGTGAGTCCAGTTTTAGATTCCGATGATTCACTTCAGGTTTATAGTATGCCTTGGACCTTCGTATTGACGATGAAACACAGAATTTGCATCCGAATTTAATACAAAAGGCACAATGCCGTCTTAAGTAGAAGAGGACTGACACTCTAGCGTTCTATGATTTGAACCTCTCCTGTGAGTCCAGTTTTCGATTCCGATGCTTGACTTCAGGTTTACTGTATACCTTGGACCTTCTTCTTGACGATGAAACACAAAACCTGCATCCGAATTTAATACAACAGGCACAATGCCGACTTAAGTACAAGAGGACAGACACTCTAACTTTCTTTGATTTCAACTTCTCCTGTGAGTCCAGTTTTAGATTCCGATGCTTCACTTCAGGTTTACTGTATCCCTTTTAACTTCTTATTGACGATGAAACACAGAAATAGCATCCGAATGTAATACAAAAGGCACAATGCTGACTTAAGTACAAGAGGACTGACACTCTAACTTTCAACCATTTGAACCTCTCCTGTGAGTCCAGTTTTAGATTCCGATTCTTCACTTCAATTTTACTGTATACCTTGGACCTTCTTATTGACGATGAATCACAGAAATTGCATCCGAATTTAATACAAAAGGCACAATGCCGAATTAAGTACAAGAGGACTGACACTCTAACTTTGTTTGATTTAATCCTCTCCTGTGGGACCAGTTTTAGATTCCGATGCTTCACTTCAGGTTTACTGTATCCCTTGGACCTTCTTAATGACGATGAAACACAGAAATTGGATCCGAATTTAATACAAAAGGCACAATGCCGACTTAAGTACAAGAGGACAGACACTCTTACATTCTTTGATTCAACCTTTCCTGTGAGTATAGTTTTAGATTCCGATGCTTCACTTCCGGTTTGACTGTATACCTTCGACCATCTTATTGGCGATGAAACACAGAAATTGCATCCGAATTTAATACAAAAGGCACAATGCCGACTTAAGTAGAAGAGGACTGACACTCTATCTTCCTAAGATTTGAACCTCTCATGTGAGACCAGTTTTCGATTCCGATGCTTCACTTCAGGTTTACTGTATACCTTTGACCTTCTTCGTGACGATGAAACACAGAAATTGCATTCGAATTTAATACAAAAGGCATAATGCCGACTTAAGCACAAGAGAGCAGACACTCTAACTTTCTTTGATTTAAACCTCTCCTGTGAGTCCAGTTTTAGATTCCGTTGCTTCACTTCAGGTTTACTGTATACCTTGGACCTTCTCATTGACGATGAAACACAAAAATTGCATCCGAATTTAATACAAAAGGCACAATGCCGACTTAAGTAGAAGAGGACTGACACTCTAACTTTCTTTGATCTGAACCTCCCCTGTGAGTCCAGTTTTAGATTCCGATGCTTCACTTCAGGTTTACTGTATCCCTTGGACCTTCTTATTGACGCTGAAACACAGAGATTGAATCTGAATTTCATACAAAAGGCACAATGCCGACTTAAGTACAAGAGGACTGACACTGTAACTTTCTATGATTTGAACCTCTCCTGTGAGTTGAGTTTTAGATTCCGATGCTTCACTTCAGGCTTACTGTATACCTTGGGCCTTCTTATTGACGATGAAACACAGAAATTGCATCCGAATTTAGTACAAAAGGCACAATGCCGACTTAAGTACAAGAGGACTGACACTCTAACTTTCTATGATTTGAACCTCTCCTGTGAGTTGAGTTTTAGATTCCGATGCTTCACTTCAGGTTTACAGTATACCTTGGACCTTCTTATTGATGACCAACACAGAAATTGCATCCGAATTTAGTACAAAAGGCATAAATACCTTGGACCTTCTTATTGACAATGAAACACAGAATTTGCATCCGAATATAATACAACAGGCACAATGCCGACTTAAGTACAAGAGGACAGACACTCTCACATTCTTACATTTAAACCTCTCCTGTGGGACCAGTTTTAGAATCCGATGCTTCACTTCAGGTTTACTGTATCCCTTGGACCTTCTTAATGACGATGAAACACAGATATTGCATCCGAATTTAATACAGAAGGCACAATGCCGACTTAAGTACAAGAGGAAAGACACTCTAACTTTCTTTGATTCAACCCCCCTGTGAGTCCAGTTTTAGATTCCGATGCTTCACTTCAGGTTTACTGTACACCTTTGACCTTCGTATTGACGATGAAACACAGAAATTGCATCCGAATTTAATACAAAAGGCACAATGCCGACTTAAGTAGAAGAGGACTGACACTCTAACTTTCTATGATTTGAACCACTACTGTGAGTCCAGTTTTCAATTCCGATGCTTGACTTCAGGTTTACTGTATACCTTGGACCTTCTTCTTGACGATGAAACACAGAAATTGCATCTGAATTTAATACAAAAGTTACAATGCCGACTTAAGTACAAGAGGACTGACACTGTAACTTTCTATGATTTGAACTTCTCCTGTGAGTTGAGCTTAACATTCCGCTGCTTCACTTCAAGTTTACTGTATCCCTTTTACCTTCTTATTGACGATGAAACACAGAAATTGCATCCGAATTTCATACAAAAGGCACAATGCCGACTTAAGTACAAGAGGACTGACACTCTAACTTTCTATGATTTGATCCTCTCCTGTGAGTTGAGTTTTAGATTCCGATGCTTCACTACAGGTTTACTGTATACCTTGGAGCTTCTTATTGATGACCAACACAGATATTGCATCCGAATTTAATACAAAAGGCATAAATCCCTTCGATCTTCTTCTTGGCGATGAAACACAGAAATTGCCTCCGAATTTAATACAAAAGGACAATACCGACTTAAATACATAAGGACAGACACTCTAACTTTCTTTGATTCAACCTCTAATGTGAGTCCAGTTTTAGATTCCGATGCTTCACTTCAGGTTTACAGTATGCCTTGGACCTTCGTATTGGCGATGAAACACAGAATTTGCATCCGAATTTAATACAAAAGGCACAATGCCGTCGTAAGTAGAAGAGGACTGACACTCTAACGTTCTATGATTTGAACCTCTCCTGTGAGTCCAGTTTCCGATTCCGATGCTTGACTTCAGGTTTACTGTATACCTTGGACCTTCTTCTTGACGATGAAACACAAAAATTGCGTCCGAATTTAATACAACAGGGACAATGCCGACTTAAGTACAAGAGGACTGACACTCTAACTTTCAACCATTTGAACCTCTCCTGTGAGTCCAGTTTTAGATTCCGATTCTTCACTTCAATTTTACTGTATACCTTGGACCTTCTTATTGACGATGAAACACAGAAATTGCATCCGAATTTAATACAAAAGGCACAATGCCGAATTAAGTACAAGAGGACTGACACTATAACTTTGGTTGATTTAAACCCCTCCTGTGGGACCAGTTTTAGATTCTGATGCTTCACTTCAGGTTTACTGTATCCCTTGGACCTTCTTAATGACGATGAATCACAGAAATTGCATCCGAATTTAATACAAAAGGCACAATGCCGACTTAAGTACAAGAGAACAGACACTCTAACTTTCTTTGATTCAACCTCTCCTGTGAGTATCGTTTTAGGTTCTGATGCTTCACCTCAGGTTTGACTGTATACCTTGGACCATCTTATTGGCGATGAAACACAGAAATTGCATCCGAATTTAATACAAAAGGCACAATGCCGACTTAAGTAGAAGAGGACTGACATTCCATCTTTCTATGATTTGAACCTCTCCTGTGAGTCCAGTTTTCGATTCCGATGCTTCACTTCAAGTTTACTGTATACCTTTGACCTTCTTCTTGACGATGAAACACAGAAATTGCATCCGAATTTAATACAAACGGCATAATGCCGACTTAAGTACAAGGGGACAGACACTCTAACTTTCTTTGATTTAAACCTCTCCTGTGAGTCCAGTTTTAGATTCCGATGCTTCACTTCAGGTTTACTGTATACCTTGGACTTTATTATTGACGATGAAACACAAAAATTGCATCCGAATTTAATACAAAAGGCACAATGCCGACTTAAGTAGAAGAGGACTGACACTCTAACTTTCTTTGATCTGAACCTCTCCTGTGAGTCCAGTTTTAGATTCCGATGCTTCACTACAGGTTTACTGTATCCCTTGGACCTTCTTATTGACGCTGAAACACAGAAATTGAATCTGAATTTAATACAAAAGGCACAATGCCGACTTAAGTACAAGAGGACTGACACTGTAATTTTCTATGATATGAACCTCTCCTGTGAGTTGAGTTTTAGATTCCGATGCTTCACTTCAGGTTTACTGTATAGCTTGGGCCTTCTTATTGACGATGAAACACAGAAATTGCCTCCGAATTTAGTACAAAAGGCACAATGCCGACTTAAGTACAAGAGGACTGACACTCTAACTTCCTATGATTTGAACCTCTCCTGTGAGTTGAGTTTTAGATTCCGATGCTTCACTTCAGGTTTACAGTATACCTTGGACTTTCTTATTGATGACCAACACAGAAATTGCATCCGAATTTAGTACAAAAGGCATAAATACCTTGGACATTCTTATTGACGACGAAACACAGAATTTGCATCCGAATTTGATACAAAGGCACAATGCCCACTTAAGTACAAGAGGACAGACACTCTAACATTCTTTGATTGAAACCTCTCCTGTGGGACCAGTTTTAGAATCCGATGCTTCACTTCAGGTTTACTGTATCCCTTGGACCTTCTTAATGACGATGAAACACAGATATTGCATTCGAATTTAATACAAAAGGCACAATGCCGACTTAAGAACAAGAGGACAGACACTCTAACTTTCTTTGATTCAACCTCTCCTGTGAGTCCAGTTTTAGATTCCGATGCTTCACTTCAGGTTTACTGTATACCTTGGACATTCGTATTGACGATGAAACACAGAAATTGCATCGGTATTTAATACAAAAGGCACAATGCCGACATGTATAGAAGAGGACTGACACTCTAACTATCTATGATTTGAACCTCTCCTGTGAGTCCAGTTTTCGATTCCCATGCTTGACTTCAAGTTTACTGTATACCTTGGACCTTCTTCTTGACGATGAAACACAAAAATTGCATCCGAATTTAATACAAAAGGCACAATGCCGACTGAAGTACAAGAGGACTGACACTCTAACTTTCTTTGATTTAAACCTCTCCTGTGAGTCCAGTTTTAGATTCCGATGCTTCACGTCAGGTATACTGTATCCCTTGGACCTTCTAATTTACGATGAAACACAGAAATTGCATCCGAATTTAAACAAAATGCACAATGCCGACTTAAGTATAAGAGGACAGACACTCCATTTTTCTTTGATTAAAACCTCTCCTGTGAGCCCTGTTTCAGATTCCGATGCATTACTTCAGGTGTATTGTATATCTTGGACCTTCTTATTGACGTTGAAACACAGAAATCACATCCGAATTTAATACAAAAGGCACAATGACGACTTAAGTAGAAGAGGACTGACACTCTGACTTTCTATGATTTGAACCTCTCCTGTGAGTCCAGTTTTAGATTCCGATGCTTCACTTCAGGTTTACTGTATACCTTGGACCTTCTTATTGACAATGAAACACAGAAATTGCATCCGAATTTAATACAAAAGGCACAATGCCGACTTAAGTACAAGAGGACTGACACTCTAAATTTCTATGATTTGAACCTCTCCTGTGAGTCCAGGTTTAGTGTACGATGCTTCACTTCAGGTTTACTGTATACCTTGGACCTTCTTATTGACGATGAAACACAGAAATTGCATCCGAATTTAATACAAATGGCAAATGCGACTTAAATACAAGAGGACTGACACTGTAACTTTCTATGATTTGAACCCCTCTTGTGAGACCAGTTTTAGATTCCGATTCTTCACTTCAGGTTTACTGTATAACTTGGACCTTCTTATTGACGATGAAACACAGAAATTGCATCCGAATTTAATACAAAAGGCACAATGCCGACTTAAGTAGAAGAGGACTGACACTCTAACTTTCTATGATTTGAACCACTACTGTGAGTCCAGTTTTCGATTCCGATGCTTGACTTCAGGTTTACTGTATACCTTGGACCTTCTTCTTGACGATGAAACACAGAAATTGCATCTGAATTTAATACAAAAGGCACAATGCCGACTTAAGTACAAGAGGACTGACACTGTAACTTTCTATGATTTGAACCTCTCCTCTGAGTTGAGCTTTAGATTCCGCTGCTTCACTTCAAGTTTACTGTATCCCTTTTACCTTCTTATTGACGATGAAACACAGAAATTACATCCGAATTTAATACAAAAGGCACAATGCCGACTTAAGTACAAGAGGACTGACACTCTAACTTTCAATGATTTGATCCTCTCCTGTGAGTTGAGTTTTAGATTCCGATGCTTCACTTCAGGTTTACTGTATACCTTGGAGCTTCTTATTGATGACCAACACAGATATTGCATCCGAATTTAATACAAAAGGCATAAATCCCTTCGATCTTCTTCTTGACGATGAAACACAGAAATTGCCTCCGAATTTAATACAAAAGGACAATACCGACTTAAGTACATGAGGACAGACACTCTAACATACTTTGATTTAAACATCTCCTTTGGGACCAGTATTAGAATCCGATGCTTCACTTCAGGTTTACTGTATCCCTTGGACTTTCTTAATGACGATGAAACACAGAAATTGCATCCGAATTTAATACAAAAGGCACAATGCTGACTTAAGTACAAGAGGACAGACACTCTAACTTTCTTTGAATCAACCTCTCCTGTGAGTCCAGTTTTAGATTCCGATGCTTCACTTTAGGTTTACTGTATATCTTGGACCTTCTTTTTGACGATGAAACACAGAAATTGCATCCGAATTTAATACAAAAGGCACAATGCCGAGTTAAGTACAAGAGGACTGACACTCTATCTTTCTATGATTTGAACCTCTCCAGTGAGTCCAGTATTAGATTCCGATGCTTCACTTCAGGATTACTGTGTACCTTAGACCTTCTTATTGCCGATGAAACACAGAAATTGCATCCGAATTAAATACAAAAGGCACAATGCCGACTTAAGTACAAGAGGACTGACACTCTAACTTTCTATGAGTTGAATCTCTCCTGTGAGTCCAGTTTTAGATTCCGATGCTTCACTTCAGGTTTACTGTATCCCTTGGACCCTCTTATTGACGATGAAACACAGAATTTGCATCCGAATTTAATACAAAAGGCACAATGATGACTTAAGTACAAGAGGACTGACACTCTAACTTTCTATGATTTGAACCTCTCCTGTAAGTCCAGTTTTAGATTCCGAAGCTTTACTTCTGGTTTACTGCATCCCTTGGACCTTCTTATTGACGATGAAACTTAGATACTGCATACGAATTTAATACAAGAGGCTCAATGCCGACTTAAGTACAAGAGGACTGACACACTAACTTTCTATGATTTGAACCCCTCTATTGATTACAGTTTTAGATTCCGATGCTTCACTTCAGGTTTACTGTATCCCTTGGACCTTCTTATTGACGATGAAACACATAAATTGCATCCGAATTTAATACAAAAGGCACAATGCCGGCTTAAGTACAAGAGGACAGACACTCTAACTTTGTATGAGTTGAACCTCTCCTGTGAGTCCAGTTTTAGATTCCGATGCTTCACTTTAGGTTTACTGTATACTTTGGACCTCCTTATTGGCGATGAAACACAGAAATTGCTTCCGAACTCAATACAAAAGGCACAATGCCGACTTCAGTACAAGAGGACTGACACTCTAACTTTCTATGAGTTGAACCTCTCTTGTGAGTCCAGCTTTAGATTCCGATGTTTGACTTCAGGTTTACTGTATCCCTTGGACCTTCTTATTGACGATGCTACACAGAAATTGCATCCGCATTTAATACAAAATGCACAATGCCGACTTAAGTACAAGAGGACTGACACTCTAACTTTCTATGAGTTGATCATCTCCTGTGAGTCTAGATTTAGTTTCCAAAGCTTCACTTCCGGTTTACTGTATACCTTGGACCTTCTTACTGACGATGAAACACAGAAATTGCATCCGAATTTAATACAAAAGGCAATATGTCTACTTTAGTACAAGAGGACTGACACACTAACTTTCTATGAGTTGAACCTCTCCTGTGACTCAAATTTTAGATTCCGATGCTTCACGTCAGGTTTACTGTATCCCTTGGACCTTCTTATTGACGATGAAACACAGAAATTGCATCCAAATTGAATACAAAAGGCACAATGCAGACTTAAGTTTTATAGGACAGACACACTAACATTCTATGAGTTGAACCTCTCCTGTGATTCAGGTTTTAGATTCCGATGCTTCACGTCTGGTTTACTGTATCCCTTGGACCTTCTTATTGACGATGAAACACAGAAATTGCATCCGAATTTAGTACTAAAGTGACAATGCCGACTTAAGTACAAGAGGACTGTTACTCTAACTTTCTATATGTTGAACCTCTCCTGTGAGTCCAGTTTTAGATTCCGATGCTTCACTTCAGGTTTACTGTATCCCTTGGAACTTCGTATAGCCGATGAAGCACAGAAATTGCATCCAAATTGAATACAAAAGGCACAACGCTGACATAAGTACAATAGGACAGACACACAAACTTTCTATGAGTTGAACCTCTCCTGTGATTCCAGTTTTAGATTCCGATGCTTCAATTCAGGATTACTGTATCCCTTGGACCTTCTTATTGACGATGAAACACAGAAATTGTATCCGAATTTAATACAAAAGGCACAATGCCGACTTAAATACAAGAGGACTGACACTCTAACTTTCTATGAGGTGAACCTCTCCTGTGAGTCCAGTTTTAGATTCCGATGCTTCACTTCAGGTTTACTGTATCCCTTGGACTTTCTTATTGCCGATGAAGTACGGAAATTGCATCCAAATTGAATACAAAAGGCACAATGCCGACTTAAGTAATTGAGGACCGACACTCTAACTATCTATGAGTTGGACCTCTCCTGTGAGTCTAGTTTTAGATTCCGATGCTTCACTTCAGGTTTACTATATACCATGGACCTTCTTATTGACGATGAAACACAGAAATTGCATCCGAATTTAATACAAAATGCACAATGCCGACTTAAGTACAAGAGGACAGACACACTAACTTTCTATGATTTGAACCTCTCCTGTGATTCCAGTTTTAGATTCCGATGCTTCACTTCAGGTTTACTGTATACCTTGGAACTTCTTATTGACGAAGAAACACAGAAATTGCATCCGAATTTAATACAAACGGCACAATGCCGACTTAAGTACAAGAGGACTGACACTCTAACTCTCTATGATTTCAACCTCTCCAGTGAGTCCAGTATTAGATTCCGATGCTTCACTTCAGGTTTACTGCGTATCTGGGACCTTCTCATTGCCGATGAAACACAGAAATTGCATCCGAATTTAATACAAAAGGCACAATGCCGACTTAAGTACAAGAGGACTGACACTCTAACTTTCTATGATTTGAACCACTCCTTTGGTTACAGTTTTAGATTCCGATGCTTCACTTCAGGTTTACTGTATCCCTTGGATCATCTTATTGACGATGAAACACAGAAATTGCATCCGAATTTAATACAAAAGGCACAATGCCGACTTAAGTACAAGAGGACTGACACTCTAACTTTCTGTGAGTTGAACCTCTCCTGTGTGTCCAGTTTTAGATTCCGATGGTTCACTTCAGGTTTACTGTATCCCTTGGACCTTCGTATTGACGATGAAACACAGAAATTCCATCCTAATTTTATACAAAAGGCACAATGCCGACTTAAGTACAAGAGGACTGACACACTAACTTTCTACGATTTGAACCTCTCCTGTGATTCCAGTTTTAGATTCCGATGCTTCACTTCAGGTTTACTGTATACCTTGGACCATCATATTGACGATGAAACACAGAAATTGCATCCGAATTTAATACAAAAGGCACACTGCCGACTTAAGTACAAGAGGACTGACACTCTAACTTTCTATGAGTTGAACCTCTCCTGTGAGTCCAGTTTTAGATTCCGATGCTTCACTTCAGGTTTACTGTATCCCTTGGACCTTCTTATTGACGACGAAACACAGAAATTGTATCCGAATTTAATACAAAATGCACAATGCCGTTTTGAGTACAAGAGGACTGACACTCTAACTTTCTATGAGTTGATCCTCTCCTGTGGGTCTAGATTTAGATTCCAATGCTTCACTTCTGGTTTACTGTATACCTTGGACCTTCTTACTGACGATGAAACACTGAAATTGCATCTGAATTTAATACAAAAGGCAATATGCCGACTTAAGTACAAGAGGACTGACACACTAACTTTCTATGATTCCAACCTCTCCTGTGATTCCAGTTTTAGATTCCGATGGTTTACTTCAGGTTTACTGTATACCTTGGACCTTCTTATTGACGATGAAACACAGAAATTGCATTCGAATTTAATACAAAAGGCACAATGCCCACTTAAGTACAAGAGGACTGACACTCTAACTTTCTAAGATTTCAAACTCTCCTGTGATTCCAGTTTTAGATTCCGATGCTTCACTTCAGGTTTACTGTATCCCTTGGGCCTTCTTATTGACGATGAAACACAGATATTGCATCCGAATTTAATACAAAAAGCACAATGCCGACTTAAGTACAAGAGGACTGACACTCTAACTTTATATGATTTGTACCGCACCTGTGATTCCAGTTTTAGATTCCGATGCTTCACTTCAATTTTACTGTATACCTGGGACCTTCTTATTGAGGATGAAACACAGAAATTGCATTCGAATTTAATACAAAAGGCACAATGCCCACTTAAGTACAAGAGGACTGATACTCTAACTTTCTATGAGTTAAATCTCTGCTGTGAGTCCAGTTTTAGATTCCGATGCCTCACTTAAGGTTTACTGTATCCCTTGGACGTTCTTATTGAAGATGAAACACAGAAATTGCATCCGAATTTAATACAAAAGGCACAATGCAGACTTAAGTTCAAGAGGACTGACACTCTAACTTTCTATGATTTCAAACTCTCCTGTGATTCCAGTTTATGATTCCGATGCTTCACTTCAGGTTTACTGTATCCCTTGGACCTTCTTATTGACAATGAAACACAGAAATTGCATCCGAATTTAATACAAAAGCACAATGCCGACTTAAGTACAAGAGGACTGACACACTAACTTCCTATGAGTTTAACCTCTCCGGGGAGTCCAGTTTTAGATTCCGATGCTTCACTTCAGGTTTACTGTATCCCTTGGAATTTCTTATTGACGATGAAACACAGAAATTGCATCCGAATTTAATACAAAAGGCACAAAGCCGACTTAAGTACAAGAGGACTGACACTCCAACTTTCTATGATTTGAACCTCTCCTCTGAGTCCAGTGTTAGATTCTGATACTTCACTTCAGGTTTACTGTATCCCTTGGACCCTTCTTATTGACGATGAAACACAGAAACTGCTTCCAAATTTAATACGAAAGGCACAATGCCGATTTAAGTACAAGAGGACTGACACTCTAACTTTCTATGTTTTGAACCCTTCCTGTGAATCCATGTTTTAGATTCCGATTCTTTACTTCAGGTTTACTGTATACCTTGGACCTTCTTATTGACGATGAAACACAGAAATTGCATCCGATTTTAATACAAAAGGCAATATGTCGACTTTAGTACAAGAGGACTGACACACTAACTTTCTATGAGTTGAACCTCTCCTGTGATTAAAATTTTAGATTCCAATGCTTCACGTCAGGTTTACTGTATCCCTTGGACCTTCTTATTGACGATGAAACACAGAAATTGCATCCAAATTGAATACAAAAGGCACAATGCCGACTTAAGTTTTATAGGACAGACACACTAACATTCTATGAGTTGAACCTCTCCTGTGATTCAAGTTTTAGATTCCGATGCTTCACGTCAGGTTTACTGTATCCCTTGGACCTTCTTATTGACGATGAAACACAGAAATTGCATCCGAATTTAATACAAAAGGCACAATGCCGACTTAAGTACAAGAGGACTGACACTCTAACTTTATTTGATTTGAACCTCTCCTGTGAGTCCAGTTTTAGATTCCGATGCTTCACTTCAGGTTTACTGTATCCCTTGGACTTTCTTATTGCCGATGAAGCACGGAAATTGCATCCAAATTGAATACAAAAGGCACAATGCCGACTTAAGTAATTGAGGACTGACACTCTAACTTTCTATGAGTTGGACCTCTCCTGTGAGTCTAGTTTTAGATTCCGATGCTTCACTTCAGGTTTACTGTATACGATGGACCTTCTTATTGACGATGAAACACAGAAATTGCATCCGAATTTAATACAAAAGGCGCAATGCCGACTTAAGTACAAGAGGACAGACAGACTAACTTTCTATGATTTGAACCTCTCCTGTGATTCCAGTTTTAGATTCCGATGCTTCACTTCAGGTTTACTGTATACCTTGGAACTTCTTATTGACGATGAAACACAGAAATTGCATCCGAATTTAATACAAACGGCACAATGCCGACTTAAGTACAAGAGGACTGACACTCTAACTCTCTATGATTTCAACCTCTCCAGTGAGTCCAGTATTGGATTCCGATGCTTCACTTCAGGTTTACTGTGTATCTTGGACCTTCTTATTGCCGATGAAACACAGAAATTGCATCCGAATTTAATACAAAAGGCACAATGCCGACTTAAGTACAAGAGGACTGACACTCTAACTTTCTATGATTTGAACCACTCCTTTGGTTACAGTTTTAGATTCCGATGCTGCACTTCAGGTTTACTGTATCCCTTGGACCATCTTATTGACGATGAAACACAGAAATTGCATCCGAATTTAATACAAAAGGCACAATGCCGACTTAAATACAAGAGGACTGACACCCCAAATTTCTATGATTTGAACCTCTATTGTGAGTCCGGTTTTGGATTCCAAAGCATTACTCAGGTTAACTGTATCCCTTGGACCTTCTTATTGACGATGAAGCACAGAAATTGCATCCGAATTTAATACAAAAGGCACAATGCCGACATAAGTACAGGAGGACAGACACTCTAACTTGATTTCAACCACTCCTGTGAGTCCAGTTTTAGATTCCGATGCTTCACTTTAGGTTCACTGTATCCCATGGACCTTTTTATTGACGATGAAACACAGAAATTGCATCAGAATTTAATGCAAAAGGCACAATGCCGACTTATGTACAAGAGGAATGACACTCTAACTTTCTATGATTTGAACCTCTCCAGTGAGTCCAGTTATAGATTCCGATGCTTTACTTCAGGTTTACTATATACCTTGAACCCTCTTATTGACGGTGAAACACAGAGATTGCATCCGAATTTAATACAAACAGCACAATGCCGACTTAAGTACAAGAGGACTGACACTCTAACTTTCTATGATTTGAACCTCTGCAGTGAGTCCAGAATTAGATTCCGATGCTTCACTTCAGGTTTACTGTGTACCTTGGACCTTCGTACTGCCGATGTAACACAGAAACTGCATCCGAATTTAATACAGAAGGCACAATGCCGACTTAAGTACAAGAGGACTGACACTCTAATTTTCTAGGATTTGAACCACTCCATAGATTACAGTTTTAGATTCCGATGCTTCACTTCAGGTTTATTGTATCCCTTGGACCTTCTTATTGACGATGAAACACAGAAATAGCATCCGAATTTAATACAAAAGGCACAATGCCGACTTAAGTACAAGAGGACTGACACTCTAACTTTCTACGAGTTGAACCTCTCCTGTGAGTCCAGTATTAGATTCCGATGCTTCACTTCAGGTTTACTGTATACCTTGGACCTTCTTATTGACGAAGAAACACAGAAATTGCATTCGAATTTAATACAAAGGGCACAATGCCGACTTATGTCCAAGAGGACTGACACTCTAATTTCCTATGATTTGAACCTCTCCTGTGAGTCCAGTTTTAGATTCCGATCCTTCATTTCAGGTTTACTGTATCACTTGGACCTTCTTATTGACGATGAAACACAGAAATTGCATCCGAATTCAATACAAAAGCACAATGCCGACTTATGTACAAGAGGACTGACACTCTAACTTTCTATGGGTTCAACCGCTCCTGTGAGTCCAGTTTTTGAATTCGATGCTTCACGTCAGGTTTACTGTATACCTTGGACCTTCTTATTGCCCATGAAACACAGAAATTGCATCCGAATTTAATACAAGAGTCACAATGCCGACTTAAGTACAAGGCTCTGACACACTATTTTTCGATGATTTGAACCTCTCCAGTGAGTCCAGTTTTAGATTCCGATGCTTCACTTTAGGTTTACTGTATCCTTTGCACCTTCTTATTGACGATGAAACACAGAAATTGCATCCGAATTTAATACAAAAGGCACAATGCAGAACTAAGTTGAAGTGGACTGACACTCTAACTTTCTATGATTTGAACCTCTCCTGTGAGTCCAGTTTTAGGTTCAGATGCATACCTTCAGGTTTACTGTATCCCTTGGACCATTTAATTGACGATCAAACACAGAAAATGCATCCGAATTTAACACAAAAAACACAATGCCGACTTACGTACAAGAGGACTGACACTCTAACTTTCTGTGATTTGAACCTCTCCTGTAAGTCCAGTATTAGATTACGATGCTTCACTTCAGGTTTACTGTATCCCTTGGACATTCTTAATGACGATTAAACACAGAAATTGCATTAGAATTTAATACAAAGGGCATAATTCCGACTTAAGTACAAGAGGACTGACACACAAATTATCTATGATTTCAAACTCTCCTGTGATTCCAGTTTTAGATTCCGATGCTTCACTTCAGGTTTACTGTATCCCTTGGACCTTCTTATTGACGATGAAACACAGAAATTGCATCCGAATTTGATACAAAAGGCACAATACCGACTTAAGTACAAGAGGACTGACACCCTAACTTTCTATGAGCTGAACCTCTCCTGTGAGTCCAGTTTTAGATTCCGATTCTTCACTTCAGGTTTACTGTATACCTTGGACCTTCTTATTGACGATGAAACACAGAAATTGCATCCGATTTTAATACGAAAGGCAGAATGCCGACTTAAGTACAAGAGGACTGACACTCTAACTTTCTATGAGTAGAACATATCCTGTGAGTCCAGTTTTAGATTCCGATGCTTGACTTCAGGTTTACTGTATCCCCTGAACCTTCTTATTGATGATGAAACACAGAAATTGCATCCGAATTTAATACAAAAGGCACAATGCCGACTTAAGTACAAGAGAACTGAAGCTCTAACTTTCTATGAGTTGAACCTCTCCTGTGATTCCAGTTTTAGATTCCAATGCTTCACTTCAGGTTTACTGTATATCTTGGACCTTCTTACTGACGACGAAACACAGAAATTGCATCCGAATTTAATACAAAAGGCACAATACCGACTTAAGTACAAGAGGACTGACACACAAACTTTCTACGATTTGAACCGCTCCTGTGAGTCCAATTTTAGATTCCGATGCTTCACTTCAGGTTTACTGTATCCCTTGGACCTTCTTATTGACGATGAAACACAGAAATTGCATCCGAATTTAATACAAAAGGCACAATACCTAATTAAGTACAAGAGGACTGACGCACAAACTTTCTACGATTTGAACCTCTCCTGTGAGTCCAATTTTAGATTCCGATGCTTCACTTCAGGTTTACTGTATCCCTTGGACCTTCTTATTGACGATGAAACACAGAAATTGCATCCGAATTTAATACAAAAAGCACAATGCCGACTCAAGTTCAAGAGGACTGACACTCTAACTTTCTATGTTTTCAAACTCTGATGTGATTTCAGTTTTAGATTCCGATGCTTCACTTCAGGTTTACTGTATCCCCTGAACCTTCTTATTGACGATGAAAAACAGAAATTGCATCCGAATTTAATACAAAAGGCACAATGCCGACTTAAGTACAAGAGGACTGAAGCTCTAACTTTCTATGAGTTGAACCTCTCCTGTGAGTCCAGTTTTAGATTCCGATGCTTCACATTTAGGTTTACTATATCCCTTGGAACTTCTTATTGACGATGAAACACAGAAATTGCATCCGAATTTAACACAAAAGGCACAATGCCGACTTAAGTACAAGAGGACTGAAACCCAAATTTCTATGATTTGAACCTCTATTGTGAGTCCGGTTTTGGATTCCAATGCTTTACTCAGGTTTACTGTATTACTTGGACCTTCTTATTGACGATGAAATACAGAAATTGCATCCGAATTTAATACAAAAGGCACAATGCCGACTTAAGTACAGGAGGACAGACACTCTAACTTGATTTCAACCACTCCTGTGAGTCCAGAATTAGATTCCGATGCTTCACTTCAGGTTTACTGTGTACCTTGGACCTTCGTATTGCCGATGAAACACAGAAACTGCATCCGAACTTAATACAGAAGGCACAATGCCGACTTAAGTACAAGAGGACTGACACTCTAATTTTCTAGGATTTGAACCTCTCCATTGATTACAGTTTTAGATTCCGATGCCTCACTTCAGGTTTACTGTATCCCTTGAACCTTCTTATTGACGATGAAACACAGAAATAGCATCCGAATTTAATAAAAAAGGCACAATGCCGACTTAAGTACAAGAGGACTGACACTCTAACTTTCTACGAGTTGAACCTCTCCTGTGAGTCCAGTATTAGATTCCGATGCTTCACTTCAGGTTTACTGTATACCTTGGACCTTCTTATTGACGAAGAAACACAGAAATTGCATCCGAATTTAATACAAAAGCACAATGCCGACTTATGTACAAGAGGACTGACACTCTAACTTTCTATGAGTTCAACCGCTCCTGTGAGTCCAGTTTTTGAATTCGATGCTTCACGTCAGGTTTACTGTATACCTTGGACCTTCGTATTGCCCATGAAACACAGAAATTGCATCCGAATTTAATACAAGAGTCACAATGCCGACTTAAGTACAAGGGGACTGACACTCTATTTTTCTATGATTTGAACCTCTCCAGTGAGTCCAGTTTTAGATTCCGAAGCTTCACTTTAGGTTTACTGTATCCTTTGGACCATCTTATTGACGATGAGACACAGATATTGCACCCGAATTTCATACAAAAGGCACAATGCAGAACTAAGTAGAAGTGGACTGACACTCTAACTTTCTATGATGTGAACATCTCCTGTGAGTCCAATTTTAGATTCCGATGCTTCACTTCAGGTTTACTGTATCCCTTGGACCTTCTTAATGACGATTAAACACAGAAATTGCATTAGAATTTAATACAAAGGGCACAATTCCGACTTAAGTACAAGAGGACTGACACTCAAACTATCTATGATTTCAAACTCTCCTGTGATTCCAGTTTTAGATTCCGATGCTTCACTTCAGGTTTACTGTATCCCTTGGACCTTCCTATTGACGATGAAACACAGAAATTGCATCCGAATTTAATACAAAAGGCACAATACCGACTTAAGTACAAGAGGACTGACACACAAACTTTCTACGATTTGAACCTCTCCTGTGAGTTAAATTTTAGATTCCGATGCTTCACTTCAGGTTTACTGTATCCCTTGGACCTTCTTATTGACGATAAAACACAGAAATTGCATTCGAATTTAATACAAAAGGCACAATGCCGATTTAAGTACAAGAGGACTGACACTCTAACTTTCTATGAGTTGAACATCTCCTGTGAGTCCAGTTCTAAGTTCAGATGTTTCACTTCAGATTTACTGTATCCCTTGGTCCATTTATGTGACGATGAAACACAAAAAATGCATCCGAATTTAATACAAAAGGCACAATGCCGACTTATGTACAAGAGGGCTGACACTCTAACTTTCTATGATTTGAACCTCTCCTGTGAGTCCAGTTTTAGATTCCGATGCTTCACTTCAGGTTTACTGTATCCCTTGGACCTTCTTATTGACAATAAAACACAGAAATTGCATCCGAATTTTATACAAAAGGCACAATGCCGACTTAAGTTCAAGAGGACTGGCACTCTAACTTTCTATGATTTCAAACTCTCCTGTGATTCCAGTTTTAGACACCGATGCTTCACTTCAGGTTTACTGTATCCCTTGGACCTTCTTAATGACGATGAAACACAGTAATTGTATCCGAATTTAATACAAAGGGCACAATGCCGACTTACGTACAAGAGGACTGACACTCTAATTTCCTATGATTTGAACCTCTCCTGTGAGTCCAGTTTTAGATTCCGATGCTTCACTTCAGGTTTACTATATCCCTTGGAACTTCTTATTGACGATGAAACACAGAAATTGCATCCGAATTTAATACAAAAGGCACAATACCGACTTAAGTACAAGAGGACTGACACACAAACTTTCTATGATTTGAACCTCTCCTGTAAGTCCAGTTTTAGATTACGATGCTTCACTTCAGGTTTACTGTATACCTTGGACATTCTTAATGACGATTAAACACAGAAATTGCATTAGAATTTAATACAAAGGGCACAATTCCGACTTAAGTACAAGAGGACTGACACTCAAACTATCTATGATTTCAAACTCTCCTGTGATTCCAGTTTTAGATTCCGATGCTTCACTTCAGGTTTACTGTATCCCTTGGACCTTCTTATTGACGATGAAACACAGAAATTGCATCCGAATTTAATACAAAAGGCACAATACCGACTTAAGTACAAGAGGACTGACACACAAACTTTCTACGATTTGAACCGCTCCTGTGAGTCCAATTTTAGATTCCGATGCTTCACTTCAGGTTTACTGTATCCCTTGGACCTTCTTATTGACGATGAAACACAGAAATTGCATCTGAATTTAATACAAAAGGCACAATACCTAATTAAGTACAAGAGGACTGACGCACAAACTTTCTACGATTTGAACCTCTCCTGTGAGTCCAATTTTAGATTCCGATGCTTCACTTCAGGTTTACTGTATCCCTTGGACCTTCTTATTGACGATGAAACTCAGAAATTGCATCCGAATTTAATACAAAAGGCACAATGCCGACTTAAGTAAAAGAGGACTGACACTCTAACTTTCTATGAGTTGAAATTCTCCTGTGAGTCCAGTTTTAGATTCCGATGTTTCACTTCAGGTTTACTGTATCCCTTGGACCTTATTGACGATGAAACACAGAAATTGCATCCGAATTTAATACAAAAGGCACAATGCCGACTAAAGTACAAGAGGACTGAAGCTCTAACATTCTATGAGTTGAACCTCTCCTGTGAGTCCAGTTTTAGATTCCGATGCTTCACTTCAGGTTTACTATATCCCTTGGAACTTCTTATTGACGATGAAACACAGAAATTGCATCCGAATTTAATACAAAAGGCACAATGCCGACTTAAGTACAAGAGGACTGACACTCCAAATTTCTATGATTTGAACCTCTATTGTGAGTTCGGTTTTGGATTCCAATGCTTTACTCAGGTTTACTGTATCCCTTGGACCTTCTTATTGACGATGAAACACAGAAACTGCATCCGAATTTAATACAAAAGGCACAATGCCGACTTATGTACAAGAGGACTGACACTCTAACTTTCTATGAGTACAACCGCTCCTGTGAGTCCAGTTTTAGTATCCGATGCTTCTCTTCAGGTTTACTGTATACCTTGGACCTTCTTATTGCCGATGAAACTCAGAAATTGTATCCGAATTTAATACAAGAGTCACAATGCCGACTTAAGAACAAGTGGTCGGACACTCTAACTTTCTATGATGTGAACATCTCCTGTGAGTCCAGTTTTAAATTCCGATGCTGCACTTCAGGTTTACTGTATCGCTTGGACCTTTCTTATTGACGATGGAACACAGAAATTGCATCCGAATTTAATACAAAAGGCACAATGCCGACTTAAGTACAGGAGGACAGACACTCTAACTTTCTATGATTTGAACCTCTCCTGTGAGTCCAGTTTTAGATTCCGATGCTTCACTTCAGGTTTACTATATCCCTTGGAACTTCTTATTGACGATGAAACACAGAAATTGCATCCGAATTTAATACAAAAGGCACAATACCGACTTAAGTACAAGAGGACTGACACACAAACTTTCTATGATTTGAACCTCTCCTGTAAGTCCAGTTTTAGATTACGATGCTTCACTTCAGGTTTACTGTATACCTTGGACATTCTTAATGACGATTAAACACAGAAATTGCATTAGAATTTAATACAAAGGGCACAATTCCGACTTAAGTACAAGAGGACTGACACTCAAACTATCTATGATTTCAAACTCTCCTGTGATTCCAGTTTTAGATTCCGATGCTTCACTTCAGGTTTACTGTATCCCTTGGACCTTCTTATTGACGATGAAACACAGAAATTGCATCCGAATTTAATACAAAAGGCACAATACCGACTTAAGTACAAGAGGACTGACACACAAACTTTCTACGATTTGAACCGCTCCTGTGAGTCCAATTTTAGATTCCGATGCTTCACTTCAGGTTTACTGTATCCCTTGGACCTTCTTATTGACGATGAAACACAGAAATTGCATCCGAATTTAATACAAAAGGCACAATACCTAATTAAGTACAAGAGGACTGACGCACAAACTTTCTACGATTTGAACCTCTCCTGTGAGTCCAATTTTAGATTCCGATGCTTCACTTCAGGTTTACTGTATCCCTTGGACCTTCTTATTGACGATGAAACTCAGAAATTGCATCCGAATTTAATACAAAAGGCACAATGCCGACTTAAGTAAAAGAGGACTGACACTCTAACTTTCTATGAGTTGAAATTCTCCTGTGAGTCCAGTTTTAGATTCCGATGTTTCACTTCAGGTTTACTGTATCCCTTGGACCTTATTGACGATGAAACACAGAAATTGCATCCGAATTTAATACAAAAGGCACAATGCCGACTAAAGTACAAGAGGACTGAAGCTCTAACATTCTATGAGTTGAACCTCTCCTGTGAGTCCAGTTTTAGATTCCGATGCTTCACTTCAGGTTTACTATATCCCTTGGAACTTCTTATTGACGATGAAACACAGAAATTGCATCCGAATTTAATACAAAAGGCACAATGCCGACTTAAGTACAAGAGGACTGACACTCCAAATTTCTATGATTTGAACCTCTATTGTGAGTTCGGTTTTGGATTCCAATGCTATACTCAGGTTTACTGTATCCCTTGGACCTTCTTATTGACGATGAAACACAGAAACTGCATCCGAATTTAATACAAAAGGCACAATGCCGACTTATGTACAAGAGGACTGACACTCTAACTTTCTATGAGTACAACCGCTCCTGTGAGTCCAGTTTTAGTATCCGATGCTTCTCTTCAGGTTTACTGTATACCTTGGACCTTCTTATTGCCGATGAAACTCAGAAATTGTATCCGAATTTAATACAAGAGTCACAATGCCGACTTAAGAACAAGTGGACGGACACTCTAACTTTCTATGATGTGAACATCTCCTGTGAGTCCAGTTTTAAATTCCGATGCTGCACTTCAGGTTTACTGTATCGCTTGGACCTTTCTTATTGACGATGGAACACAGAAATTGCATCCGAATTTAATACAAAAGGCACAATGCCGACTTAAGTACAGGAGGACAGACACTCTAACTTTCTATGATTTTAACCACTCCTGTGAGTCCAGTTTTATATTCCGATGCTTCACTTTAGGTTCACTGTATCCCATGGACCTTTTTATTGACGATGAAACACAGAAATTGCATCAGAATTTAATGCAAAAGGCACAATGCCGACTTATGTACAAGAGGAATGACACTCTAATTTTCTATGATTTGAGCCACTCCAGTGAGTCCAGTTATAGATTCCGATGCTTTACTTCAGGTTTACTATATACCTTGAACCCTCTTATTGACGGTGAAACACAGATATTGCATCCGAATTTAATACAAACAGCACAATGCCGACTTAAGTACAAGAGGACTGACACTCTAACTTTCTATGATTTGAACCTCTGCAGTGAGTCCAGAATTAGATTCCGATGCTTCACTTCAGGTTTACTGTGTACCTTGGACCTTCGTATTGCCGATGAAACACAGAAACTGCATCCGAATTTAATACAGAAGGCACAATGCCGACTTAAGTACAAGAGGACTGACACTCTAATTATCTAGGATTTGAACCTCTCCATTGATTACAGTTTTAGTTTCCGATGCTTCACTTCAGGTTTACTGTATCCCTTGGATCTTCTTATTGACGATGTAACACAGAAATAGCATCCGAATTTAATACAAAAGGCACAATGCCGACTTAAGTACAAGAGGACTGACACTCTAACTTTCTATGAGTTGTACCTCTCCTGTGAGTCCAGTTTTAGATTCCGATGCTTCACTTCAGGTTTACTGTATACCTTGGACCTTCTTATTGACGATGAAACACAGAAATTGCATCCGAATTTAATACAAAAGGCACAATGCCGACTTAAGTACAAGAGGACTGACACTCCAAATTTCTACGATTTGAACCTCTATTGCGAGTCCGGTTTTGAATTCCAATGCTATACTCAGGTTTACTGTATCCCTTGGACCTTCTTATTGACGATGAAGCACAGAAATTGTATCCGAATTTAATACAAGAGTCACAATGCCGACTTAAGAACAAGTGGACGGACACTCTAACTTTCTATGATGTGAACATCTCCTGTGAGTCCAGTTTTAAATTCCGATGCTGCACTTCAGGTTTACTGTATCGCTTGGACCTTTCTTATTGACGATGAAACACAGAAATTGCATCCGAATTTAATACAAAAGGCACAATGCCGACTTAAGTACAGGAGGACAGACACTCCAACTTTCTATGATTTCAACCACTCCTGTGAGTCCAGTTTTAGATTCCGATGCTTCACTTTAGGTTCACTGTATCCCATGGACCTTTTTATTGACGATGAAACACAGAAATTGCATCAGAATTTAATGCAAAAAGCACAATGCCGACTTATGTACAAGAGGAATGACACTCTAACTTTCTATGATTTGAGCCTCTCCAGTGAGTCCAGTTATAGATTCCGATGCTTTACTTCAGGTTTACTATATACCTTGAACCCTCTTATTGACGGTGAAACACAGAGATTGCATCCGAATTTAATACAAACAGCACAATGCCGACTTAAGTACAAGAGGACTGACACTCTAACTTTCTATGATTTGAACCTCTGCAGTGAGTCCAGAATTAGATTCCGATGCTTCACTTCAGGTTTACTGTGTACCTTGGACCTTCGTATTGCCGATGAAACACAGAAACTGCATCCGAATTTAATACAGAAGGCACAATGCCGACTTATGTCCAAGAGGACTGGAACTCTAATTTCCTATGATTTGAACCTCTCCTGTGAGTCCAGTTTTAGATTCCGAACCTTCACTTCAGGTTTACTGTATCACTTGGACCTTCTTATTGACGATGAAACACAGAAATTGCATCCGAATTTAATACAAAAGCACAATGCCGACTTATGTACAAGAGGACTGACACTCTAACTTTCTATGAGTTCAAACGCTCCTGTGAGTCCAGTTTTTGAATTCGATGCTTCACGTCAGGTTTACTGTATACCTTGAACCTTCTTATTGCCCATGAAACACAGAAATTGCATCCGAATTTAATACAAGAGTCACAATGCCGACTTAAGTACAAAGGGACTGACACTCTATTTTTCTATGATTTGAACCTCTCTAGTGAGTCCAGTTTTAGATTCCGATGCTTCACTTTAGGTTTACTGTATCCTTTGGACCTTCTTATTGACGATGAAACACAGAAATAGCATCCGAATTTAATACAAAAGGCACAATGCCGACCTAAGTAGAAGTGGACTGACACTCTAACTTCCTATGATGTGAACATCTCATGTGAGTCCAGTTTTAGATTCCGATGCTTCACTTCAGGTTTACTGTATCCCTTGGACCTTCTCATTGACGATGAAACACAGAAATTGCATCCGAATTTAATACAAAAAGCACAATGCCGACTCAAGTTCAAGAGGACTGACACTCTAACTTTCTGTGATTTCAAACTCTTCTGTGATTCCAGTTTTAGATTCCGATGCTTCACTTCTGGTTTACTGTATCCCTTGAACCTTCTTATTGACGATGAAACACAGAAATTGCATCCGAATTTAATACAAAAGGCACAATGCCGACTTAAGTGCAAGAGGACTGACACTCCAAATTTCTATGATTTGAACCTCTATTGTGAGTCCAGTTTTGGATTCCAATGCTTTACTCAGATTTACTGTATCCCTTGGACCTTCTTATTGACGATGAAACACAGAAATTGCTTCCGAATTTAATTCAAAAGGCACAATGACGACTTAAGTACAAGAGGACTGACACACTAACTTTCTATGAGTACTACCGCTGCTGTGAGTCCAGTTTTAGGATCCGATGCTTCTCTTCAGGTTTACTGTATACCTTGGACCTTCTTATTGCCGATGAAACACAGAAATTGTATCCGAATTTAATACAAGAGTCACAATGCCGTCTTAAGAGCAAGTGGACGGACACTCTAACTTTCTATGATGTGAACATCTCCTGTGAGTCCAGTTTCAAATTCCGATGCTGCACTTCAGGTTTACTGTATCGCTTGGACGTTTGTTATTGACTATGAAACACAGAAATTGCATCAGAATTTAATGCAAAATGCACAATGCCGACTTATGTACAAGAGGAATGACACTCTAACTTTCTGTGATTTGAACCTCTCCAGTGAGTCCAGTTATAGATTTCGATGCCTTACTTCAGGTTTACTATATACCTTGAACCCTCTTATTGACGGTGAAACACAGAGATTGCATCCGAATTTAATACAGAAGGAACAATGCCGACTTAAGTACAAGAGGACTGACATTCTAATTTTCTCGGATTTGAACCTCTCCATTGATTACAGTTTTAGATTCCGATGCTTCACTTCAGGTTTACTGTATCCCTTGGACCTTCTTATTGACGACGAAACACAGAAATAGCATCAGAATTTAATACAAAAGGCACAATGCCGACTTAAGTACAAGAGGACTGACACTCTAATTTTCTATGAGTTGAACCTCTCCTGTGAGTCCAGTTTTAGATTCCGATGCTTCACTTCAGGTTTACTGTATACCATAAAGCTTCTTATTGACGATGAAACACAGAAATTGCATCCGAATTTAATACAAAAGGCACAATGCCGACTTATGTCCAAGAGGACTGACACTCTAATTTCCTATGATTTGAACCTCTGCTGTGAGTACAGTTTTAGATTCCGATTTTTCACTTCAGGTTTACTGTATCACTTGGACCTTCTTATTGACGATGAAACACAGAAATTGCATCCGAATTTAATACAAAAGCACAATGCCGACTTATGTACAAGAGGACTGACACTCTAACTTTCTATGAGTTCAACCGCTCCTGTGAGTCCAGTTTTTGAACTCGATGCTTCACGTCAGGTTTACTGTATACCGTGGACCTTCCTATTGCCCATGAAACACAGAAATTTCATCCGAATTTAATACAAGAGTCACAATGCCGACTTAAGTACAAGGGGACTGACACTCTATTTTTCTATGATTTGAACCTCTCCAGTGAGTCCAGTTTTAGATTCAGATGCCTCACTTTAGGTTTACTGTATCCTTTGGACCTTCTTATTGACGATGAAACACAGAAATAGCATCCGAATTTAATACAAAAGGCACAATGCCGACCTAAGTGGAAGTGGACTGACACTCTAACTTTCTATGATGTGAACATCTCCTGTGAGTCCAGTTTTAGATTCCGATACTTCACTTCAGGTTTACTGTATCCCTTGGACCTTTCTTATTGACGATGAACACAGAAATTGCATCCGAATTTAATACAAAAGGCACAATGCCGACTTATGTACAAGAGGACTGACACTCTAACTTTCTATGAGTTCAACCGCTCCTGTGAGTCCAGTTTTAGAATTCGATGCTTCACGTCAGGTTTACTGTATACCTTGGACCTTCTTATTGCCCATGAAACACAGAAATTGCATCCGAATTTAATACAAGAGTCACAATGCCGACCTAAGTAAAAGGGGAGTGACACTCTAACTTTCTATGATTTGAACCTCTCCAGAGAGTCCAGTTTTAGATTCCGATGCTTCACTTTAGGTTTACTGTATCGTTTGGACCTTTCTTATTGACGATGAACACAGAAATTGCATCCGAATTTAATACAAAAGGCACAATGCCAACTTAAGTACAAGAGGACTGACACTCTAACTTTCGATGATTTAAACCTCTCCATTGATTACAGTTTTAGATTCCGATGCTTCACTTCAGGTTTACTGTATCCCTTGGACCTTCGTATTGACGATGAAACACAGAAATAGCATCCGAATTTAATGCAAAAGGCACAATGCCTACTCAGGTACAAGAGGACTGACACTCTAACTTTCTATGATTTGAACCTCTCCTGTGAGTCCAGTTTTAGATTCCGATGCTTCACTTCAGGTTTAGTGTATACCTTGGACCTTCTTATTGACGATAAAAGACAGAAATTGCATCCGATTTTAATACGAATGGCACAATGCCGACTTAAGAACAAGAGGACTGACACTCTAACTTTCTATGATTTGAACCTCTCCTGTGAGTCCAGTTTTAGATTCCGATGCTTCACTTCAGGTTTACTGTATACCTTGGACCTTCTTATTGACGATAAAACACAGAAATTGCATCCGATTTTAATACGAAAGGCACAATGCCGACTTAAGAACAAGAGGACTGACACTATAACTTTCTATGATTTGAACGTCTCCAGTGAGTCCTGTTTTAGGTTCAGATGCATCACTTCAGGTTTGCTGTATCCCTTGGACCATTTAATTGACGATGAAACACAGAAAATGCATCCGAATTTAATACAAAAGGCACAATGCCGACTTCAGTACAAGAGGGCTGACACTCTAACGTTCTATGATTTTAACCTCTCCTGTGAGTCCAGTTTTGGATTCCGATGCTTCACTTCAGGTTTACTGTATCCCTTGGACCTTCTTATTGCCGATGAAACACAGAAATTGTATCCGAATTTAATACAAGAGTCACAATGCCGACTTAAGAACAAGTGGACGGACACTCTAACTTTCTATGATGTGAACATCTCCTGTGAGTCCAGTTTTAAATTCCGATGCTGCACTTCAGGTTAACTGTATCGCTTGGACCTTTCTTATTGACGATAAAACACAGAAATTGCATCCGAATTTAATACAAAAGGCACAATGCCGACTTAAGTACAGGAGGACTGACACTCAAACTTTCTATGATTTCAACCTCTCCAGTGAGTCCAGTTATAGATTCCCATGCTTTACTTCAGGTTTACTATATAAGTTGAACCCTCTTATTGACGGTGAAACACAGAGATTGCATCCGAATTTAATACAAACGGCACAATGCCGCCTTAAGTACAAGAGGACTGACACTCTAACTTTCTATGAGTTGAACCTCTCCTGTGAGTCCAGTTTTAGATTCCGATGCTTCACTTCAGGTTTACTGTATACCTTGGACCTTCTTATTGACGATGAAACACAGAAATTGCATCCGAATTTAATACAAAAGGCACAATGCCGACTTATGTCCAAGAGGACTGACACTCTAAATTCCTATGATTTCAACCTCTCCTGTGAGTCCAGTTTTAGATTCCGATCCTTCACTTCAGGTTTACTGTATCACTTGGACCTTCTTATTGACGATGAAGCACAGAAATTGCATCCGAATTTAATACAAAAGCACAATGCCGACTTATGTACAATAGGACTGACACTCTAACTTTCTATGAGTTCAACCGCTCCTGTGAGTCCAGTTTTAGAATTCGATGCCTCACGTCAGGTTTACTGTATACCTTGGACCTTCTTATTGCCCATGAAACACAGAAATTGCATCCGAATTTAATACAAGAGTCACAATGCCGACTTAAGTACAAGATGACTGACACTCTAACTTTCTATGATTTGAACCTCTCCTGTGAGTCCAGCTTTAGATTCCGATTCTTTGCTTCAGGTTTACTGTATACCTTAGACCTTCTTATTGACGATGAAACACAGAAATTGCATCCGAATTTAATACAAAGGGCACGGTGCTGACTTAAGTACAACAGGACTGACACTCTTACTTTCAATGAGTTGAACCTCTCCTATGAGTCCAGTTTTAGATTCCGATGCTTCACTTCAGGTTTACTGTATCCCTTGGACCTTCTTATTGACGATGAAACACAGAAATTGTATCCGAATATAATACAAAAGTCACAATGCCGACTGAAGTACAAGAGGACTGACACTCTAACTTTCTATGATGTGAACGTCTCCAGTGAGTCCAGTTGTAGATTCTGATGCTTTACTTCAGGTTTAGTGTATACCTTGGACCTTCTTATTGACGTTGAAACACTGAAATTGCATCCGAATTTAATACAAAAGCACAATGCCGACTTAAGTACAAGAGGACTGACACTCCAACTTTCTATGAGCTGAACCTCTCCTGTGGGTCCAGTTTCAGATTTGGATGCTTCACTTCAGGTTTACTGTATACCTTGGACCTTCTTATTGACGATGAAACACAGAAATTGCATCCGATTTTAATACGAAAGGCACAACGCCGACTAAAGTACAAGAGGACTGACACCCTAATTTTCTATGAGCTGAACCTCTCCTGTGAGTCCAGTTTTAGATTCCGATGCTTCACTTCAGGTTTACTGTATACCTTGGACCTTGTTATCGACGATGAAACCCAGAAATTGCATCCGAATTTAATAGAAAAGGCACAATGCCAACTTCAGTACAAGAGGACTGACACACTAACTCTCTACGATTTGAACCTCTCCTGTGAGTCCAGTTTTAGATTCCGATGCTTTACTTCAGGTTTACTGTATGCCTTGGACCTTCTTATTGACGATGAAACAAAGAAATTGCATTCGAATTTAATACAAAAGGCACAATGCCGATTTAAGTACAAGAGGACTGACACTCTAACTTTCTATGAGTTGAACATCTCCTGTAAGTCCAGTTTTAGGTTCAGATGCTTCACTTCAGATTTACTGTATCCCTTGGTCCATTTAATTGACGATGAAACACAGAAAATGCATCCGAATTTAATACAAAAGGCACAATTTCGACTTAAGTACAACAGGACTGACACTATAACTTTCTATGATTTGAACGTCTCCTGTGAGTCCAGTTTTAGGGTCAGATGCATCACTTCAGGTTTACTGTATCCGTTGGACCATTTAATTGACGATGAAACACAGAAAATGCAACCGAATTTAATACAAAAGGCACAATGCCGACTTAAGTACAAGAGGGCTGACACTCTAACTTTCTATGATTTGAACCTCTCCTGTGAGTCTAGTTTTAGATTCCGATGCTTCACTTCAGGTTTACTGTATCCCTTGGACCTTCTTGTTGACGATGAAACACAGAAATTGCATCCGATTTTTAATACAAAGGGCACAATGCCGTCATAAGTACAAGAGGACTGACAGTCTAACTTTCTATGATTTGAACCATTCCTGTGAGTACAGTTTTAGATTCCGATGCTTCACTTCAGGTTTACTGTATCCCTTGGACCTTCTTATTGACGACGAAACACAGAAATTGCATCCGAATTTGATACAAAAGGCACAATGCCGACTTATGTTCAAGAGGACTGGCACTCTAACTTTCTATGATTTCAAACTCTCCTGTGGTTCCAGTTTTAGATTCCGATGCTTCACTTCAGGTTTACTGTATCCCTTGGACCTTCTTAATGACGATGAAACACAGAAATTGCATCCGAATTTAATACAAAGGGCACAAAGCTGACTTACGTACAAGAGGACTGATACTCTAACTTTCTATTATTTCAAACTCTCCTGTGATTCCAGTTATAGTTTCGAATGCTTCACTTCAGGTTTACTGTATCCCTTGGACCATCTTATTGCCGATGAAACACAGAAATTGCATTCGAATTGAATAGAAAAGGCACAATGCCGACTTAAGTACAAGAGTACTGACACTCTACCTTCCTATGAGTAGATCCTCTCCTGTGAGTCTAGTTTTAAATTCCAATGCTTCACTTCAGGTTTACTGTATACCTTGGACCTTCTTACTGACGATGAAACACAGAAATTGCATCCGAATTTAATACAAAAAGCAATATGCCGACTTAAGTACAAGAGGACCGACACACTAACTGTCTATGATTTGAACCTCTCCTGTGATTCCAGTTTTAGATTCCGATGCTTCTCTTTAGGTTTACTGTATGCATTGGACCTTCTTATTGACGATGAACCACAGAAATTGCATTCGAATTTAATACAAAAGGCACAATGAACACTTAAGTACAAGAGGACTGACACTCTAAATTTCTATGAGTTGAACCTCTCCTGTGAGTCCAGTTTTAGATTCCGATGCTTCACTTCAGGTTTACTATATCCCTTGGAACTTCTTATTGACGATGAAACACAGTAATTGCATCCGAATGTAATACAAAATTCACAATGCCGACTTAAGTACAACAGGACTGACACTACAAATTTCTATGATTTGAGCCTCTATTGTGAGTCCGGTTTTGGATTCCAATGCTTTACGCAGGTTTACTGTATCCCTTGGACCTTCTTATTGACGATGAAACACAGAAATTGCATCCGAATTTAATACAAAAGGCACAATGCCGACTTATGTACAAGAGGACTGACACTCTAACTTTCTATGAGTACAACCGCTCCTGTGAGTCCAGTTTTAGAATCCGATGCTTCACTTCAGGTTTACTGTATACCTTGGACCTTCTTATTGCCGATGAAACACAGAAATTGTATCCGAATTTAATACAAGAGTCACAATGCCGTTTTAAGTACAAGTGGACGGACACTCTAACTTTCTATGGTGTGAACATCTCCCGTGAGTCAAGAATTAGATTCCGATGCTTTACTTCAGGTTTACTATATGCCTTGAACCCTCTTATTGACGGTGAAACACAGAGATTGCATCCGAATTTAATACAAACGGCACAATGCCGACTTAAGTAGAAGAGGACTGACACTCTAACTTTCTATGAGTTGAACCTCTCCTTTGAGTCCAGTTTTAGATTCCGATGCTTCACTTCAGGTTTACTGTATACCTTGGACCTTCTTATTGACGATGAAACAAAAAATTGCATCCCAATTTAATACAAAAGGCACAATGACGACTTAAGTACAAGAGGACTGACACCTAAGCATTCTATGGTTTGAACCTCTCCTTTGTTCCAGTTTTAGATTCCGATGCTTCACTTCAGGTTTACTGTACACCTTGGACATTCTTATTGACGATGAAACACAGAAATTTGAATCCGAATTTAATACAAAAAGCACAATGCCGACTTAAGTACAAGAGGACTGACACTCTATTTTTCTGAAGGTTGAACCTCTCCTGTGAGTCCAGTTTCAGATTCCGATGCTTCACTTCAGGTTTACTGTATCCCTTGGACCTTCTTACTGACGATGAAACACAGAAATTGCATACGAATTTAATACAAAAGGCACAAAGCCGACTTAAGTACAAGAGGACTGACACGATAACTTTCTATGATTTGAACCTCTCCTGTGAGTCCAGTTTTAGATTTCGATTCTTTACTTCAGGTTTACTGTATACCTTGGACATTCTTATTGACGATTAAACACAGAAATTGCATCCGAATTTAATACAAAAGGCACAATGCCGACTCAAGTACAACAGGACTGACACTCGAAATTTCTACGATTTGAACCTGTCCTGTGAGGCCAGTTTTAGATTCAGATGCTTCCCTTCAGATTTACTGTATCCCTTGGACCTTCTTAATGACGATGAAACACAGAAATTGCATCCGAATTTAATACAAAGGGCACAAAGCTGACTTACGTACAAGAGGACTGATACTCTAACTTTCTATTATTTCAAACTCTCCTGTGATTCCAGTTATAGTTTCGAATGCTTCACTTCAGGTTTACTGTATCCCTTGGACCATCTTATTGCCGATGAAACACAGAAATTGCATTCGAATTGAATACAAAAGGCACAATGCCGACTTAAGTACAAGAGTACTGACACTCTACCTTCCTATGAGTAGATCCTCTCCTGTGAGTCTAGTTTTAAATTCCAATGCTTCACTTCAGGTTTACTGTATACCTTGGACCTTCTTACTGACGATGAAACACAGAAATTGCATCCGAATTTAATACAAAAAGCAATATGCCGACTTAAGTACAAGAGGACCGACACACTAACTGTCTATGATTTGAACCTCTCCTGTGATTCCAGTTTTAGATTCCGATGCTTCTCTTCAGGTTTACTGTATGCATTGGACCTTCTTATTGACGATGAACCACAGAAATTGCATTCGAATTTAATACAAAAGGCACAATGAACACTTAAGTACAAGAGGACTGACACTCTAATTTTCTATGAGTTGAACCTCTCCTGTGAGTCCAGTTTTAGATTCCGATGCTTCACTTCAGGTTTACTACATCCCTTGGAACTTCTTATTGACGATGAAACACAGTAATTGCATCCGAATGTAATACAAAATTCACAATGCCGACTTAAGTACAACAGGACTGACACTACAAATTTCTATGATTTGAGCCTCTATTGTGAGTCCGGTTTTGGATTCCAATGCTTTACGCAGGTTTACTGTATCCCTTGGACCTTCTTATTGACGATGAAACACAGAAATTGCATCCGAATTTAATACAAAAGGCACAATGCCGACTTATGTACAAGAGGACTGACACTCTAACTTTCTATGAGTACAACCGCTCCTGTGAGTCCAGTTTTAGAATCCGATGCTTCACTTCAGGTTGACTGTATACCTTGGACCTTCTTATTGCCGATTAAACACAGAAATTGTATCCGAATTTAATACAAGAGTCACAATGCCGACTTAAGTACAAGTGGACGGACACTCTAACTTTCTATGATGTGAACATCTCCCGTGAGTCAAGAATTAGATTCCGATGCTTTACTTCAGGTTTACTATATGCCTTGAACCCTCTTATTGACGGTGAAACACAGAGATTGCATCCGAATTTAATACAAACGGCACAATGCCGACTTAAGTAGAAGAGGACTGACACTCTAACTTTCTACGATTTGAACCTCTCCTGTGAGTCCAGTTTTAGATTCCGATGCTTCACTTCAGGTTTACTGTATACTTTGGACCTTTTTATTGACGATGAAACACAGAAATGGAATCCGAATTTAATACAAAATGCACAATGACGACTTAAGTACAAGGGGACTGACACACAAACGTTCAATGGTTTGAACCTCTCCTTTGATTCCAGTTTTAGATTCCGATGCTTCACGTCAGGTTTACTGTATACCTTGGACCTTCTTATTGCCCATGAAACACAGAAATTGCATCCGATTTTAATACAAGAGTCACAAAGCCGACTTAAGTACAAGGGGACTGACACTCTAACTTTCTATGATTTGAACCTCTCCAGTGAGTCCAGTTTTAGATTCCGATGCTTCACTTTAGGTTTACTGTATCCTTTGGACCTTCTTATTGTCGATGAAACACAGAAATTGCATCCGAATTTAATACAAAAGGCACAATGCCGACCTAAGTAGAAGTGGACTGACACACTAACTTTCTATGATGTGAACATCTCCTGTGAGTCCAGTTTTAGATTCCGATACTTCACTTCAGGTTTACTGTATCCCTTGGACCTTTCTTATTGACGATGAACACAGAAATTGCATCCGAATTTAATACAAAAGGCACAATGCCGACTTAAGTACAAGAGGACTGACACTCTAAATTTCTATGATTTGAACCTCTCCATTGATCACAGTTTTAGATTCCGATGCTTCACTTCAGGTTTACTGTATCCCTTGGACTTTCTTATTGACGATGAAACACAGAAATTGCATCCGAATGTAATACAAAAGGCACAATACCGACTTAAGTACAAGAGGACTGACACCCTAACTTTCTATGAGCTGAACCTCTCCTGTGAGTCCAGTTTTAGATTCGGATGCCTTACTTCAGGTTTACTGTATACCTTGGACCTTCTTATTGACGATGAAACACAGAAATTGCATCCGATTTTAAAACGAAAGGCACAATGCTGACTTAAGTACAAGAGGACTGACACTCTAACTATCTATGAGTAGAACATCTCCTGTGAGTCCAGTTTTAGATTCCGATGCTTTACTTCAGGTTTACTGTATACCTTGGACCTTCTTATTGACGATGAAACACAGTAATTGCATCCGAATTTAATACAAAGGCACAATACCGACTCAAGTGCAAGAGGACTGACACTCTAACTTTCTATGATTCGAACCTATCCAGCGAGTCCAGTTGTAGATTCTGATGCTTTACTTCAGGTTTACTGTATACCTTGGACATTCTTATTGACGTTGAAACACAGAAATTGCATCCGAATTTAATACAAAAGGCACAATGCCGTCTTAAGTACAGGAGGAGTGACACTCTAACTTTCCATGAGTTGAACCTCTCCTGTGAGTCCAGTTTTAGATTCCGATGCTTCTTTTCAGGTTTACTGTATCCCTTGGACCTTCTTATTGACGATGAATCATAGAAATTGCATCGGAATTTAATACAAAAGGCACAATGCCGACTTAAGTACAAGAGCACTGACTGTCTAACTTTCTATGATGTGAACCTCTCCTGTGATTCCAGTTTTAGATTCCGATGCTTTACTTCAGGGTAACTGTATACCTTGGACCTTCTTATTAACGATGAAACACAGAAATTGCATCCGAATGTTATACAAAATGCACAATGCTGACTTATGTACAAGAGGACTGACACTCTAACTTTCTATGATTTGAACCTCTCCTGTGAGTCCACTTTTAGATTACGATGCTTCACTTCAGATTTACTGTATCTCTTTGACCTTCTTATTGACGATGAAACACAGAAATTGCATCCGAATTTAATACAAATAACATAATGCCGTCTTAAGTGCAAGAGGACTGACACTCTAACTTTCTATGATTTGAACCTCTCCAGTCAGTCCAGTATTAGATTCCGATGCTTCACTTCAGGTTTACTGTGTACCTTGGACCCTCTTATTGCCGATGAAACACAGAAACTGCATCCGAATTTAATACAGAAGGCACAATGCCGACTTAAGTACAGGAGGACTGACACTCTTACTTTCTATCATTTGAACCTCTCCATTGATTACTGTCTTAGATTCCGATGCTTCACTTCAGGTTTACTGTATCCCTTGGACCTTCTTATTGACGATGAAATACAGAAATAGCATCCGAATTTAATACAAAAGGCTCAATGCCGACTTAAGTACAAGAGGACTGACACTCTAACTTTCTACGAGTTGAACCTCTCCTGTGAGTCCAGTTTTAGATTCCGATGCTTCACTTCAGGTTTACTGTATACTTTGGACCTTTTTATTGACGATGAAACACAGAAATGGAATCCGAATTTAATACAAAAGGCACAATGACGACTTACGTACAAGAGGACTGACACACAAACGTTCAATGGTTTGAACCTCTCCTTTGATTCCAGTTTTAGATTCCGATGCTTCACGTCAGGTTTACTGTATACCTTGGACCTTCTTATTGCCCATGAAACACAGAAATTGCATCCGATTTTAATACAAGAGTCACAAAGCCGACTTAAGTACAAGGGGACTGACACTCTACCTTTCTATGATTTGAACCTCTCCAGTGAGTCCAATTTTAGATTCCGATGCTTCACTTTAGGTGTACTGTATCCTTTGGACCTTCTTATTGACGATGAAACACAGAAATTGCATCCGAATTTAATACAAAAGGCACAATGCCGACCTAAGTAGAAGTGGACTGACACACTAACTTTCTATGATGTGAACATCTCCTGTGAGTCCAGTTTTAGATTCCGATACTTCACTTCAGGTTTACTGTATTCCTTGGACCTTTCTTATTGACGATGAACACAGAAATTGCATCCGAATTTAATACAAAAGGCACAATGCCGACTTAAGTACAAGAGGACTGACACTCTAAATTTCTATGATTTGAACCTCTCCATTGATTACAGTTTTAGATTCCGATGCTTCACTTCAGGTTTACTGTATCCCTTGGACCTTCTTATTGACGATGAAACACAGAAATTGCATCCGAATTTAATACAAAAGGCACAATACCGACTTAAGTACAAGAGGACTGACACCCTAACTTTCTATGAGCTGAACCTCTCCTGTGAGTCCACTTTTAGATTCCGATGCTTTACTTCAGGTTTACTGTATACCTTGGACCTTCTTATTGACGATGAAACACAGAAATTGCATCCGATTTTAAAACAAAAGGCACAATGCTGACTTAAGTACAAGAGGACTGACACTCTAACTTTCTATGAGTAGAACATCTCCTGTGAGTCCAGTTTTAGATTCCGATGCTTCACTTCAGGTTTACTGTATCCCTTGGACCTTCTTTATTGACGATGATACACAGAAATTGCATCCGAATATAATACAAAAGGCACAATGCCGACTTAAGTACAAGAGGACTGACACACTAACTTCCTACGATTTGAACCTCTCCTGTGAGTCCAGTTTTAGATTCCGATGCTTCACTTCAGGTTTACTGTATCCCTTGAACCTCCTCATTGATGATGAAACACAGAAATTACATTCGAATTTAATACAAAAGGCACAATGCCGATTTAAGTACAAGAGGACTGACACACAAACGTTCAATGGTTTGAACCTCTCCTTTGATTCCAGTTTTAGATTCCGATGCTTCACGTCAGGTTTACTGTATACCTTGGACCTTCTTATTGCCCATGAAACACAGAAATTGCATCCGATTTTTTATACAAGAGTCACAAAGCCGACTTAAGTACAAGAGGACTGACACTCTATTTTTCTATGATTTGAACCTCTCCAGTGAGTCCAGTTTTAGATTCCGATGCTTCACTTTAGGTTTACTGTATCCTTTGGACCTTCTTATTGACGATGAAACACAGAAATTGCATCCGAATTTAATACAAAAGGCACAATGCCGACCTAAGTAGAAGTGGACTGACACACTAACTTTCTATGATGTGAACATCTCCTGTGAGTCCAGTTTTAGATTCCGATACTTCACTTCAGGTTTACTGTATCCCTTGGTCCTTTCTTATTGACGATGAACACAAAAATTGCATCCGAATTTAATACAAAAGGCACAATGCCGACTTAAGTACAAGAGGACTGACACTCTAAATTTCTATGGTTTGAACCTCTCCATTGATTACAGTTTTAGATTCCGATGCTTCACTTCAGGTTTACTGTATCCCTTGGACCTTCTTATTGACGATGAAACACAGAAATTGCATCCGAATTTAATACAAAAGGCACAATACCGACTTAAGTACAAGAGGACTGACACCCTAACTTTCTATGACCTGAACCTCTCCTGTGAGTCCAGTTTTAGATTCCGATGCTTTACTTCAGGTTTACTGTATACCTTGGACCTTCTTATTGACGATGAAACACAGAAATTGCATCCGATTTTAAAACGAAAGGCACAATGCTGACTTAAGTACAAGAGGACTGACACTCTAACTTTCTATGAGTAGAACATCTCCTGTGAGTCCAGTTTTAGATTCCGATGCTTTACTTCAGGTTTACTGTATACCTTGGACCTTGTTATTAACGATGAAACACAGTAATTGCATCCGAATTTAATACAAAGGCACAATACCGACTCAAGTGCAAGAGGACTGACACTCTTACTTTCTATGATTCGAACCTATCCAGCGAGTCCAGTTGTAGATTCTGATGCTTTACTTCAGGTTTACTGTATACCTTGGACATTCTTATTGACGTTGAAACACAGAAATTGCATCCGAATTTAATACAAAAGGCACAATGCCGTCTTAAGTACAAGAGGAGTGACACTCTAACTTTCCATGAGTTGAACCTCTCCTGTGAGTCCAGTTTTAGATTCCGATGCTTCTTTTCAGGTTTACTGTATCCCTTGGACCTTCTTATTGACGATGAATCATAGAAATCGCATCGGAATTTAATACAAAAGGCACAATGCCGACTTAAGTACAAAAGCACTGACTGTCTAACTTTCTATGATGTGAACCTCTCCTGTGATTCCAGTTTTAGATTCCGATGCTTTACTTCAGGTTTACTGTATACCTTGGACCTTCTTATTAACGATGAAACACAGAAATTGCATCGGAATTTTATACAAAATGCGCAATGCTGACTTATGTACAAGAGGACTGACACTCTAACTTTCTATGATTTGAACCTCTCCTGTGAGTCCAGTTTTAGATTACGATGCCTCACTTCAGATTTACTGTATCCATTTGACCTTCTTATTGACGATGAAACACAGAAATTGCATCCGAATTTAATACAAAAGGCACAATGCCGTCTTAAGTGCAAGAGGACTGACACTCTAACTTTCTATGATTTGAACCTCTCCAGTCAGTCCAGTATTAGATTCCGATGCTTCACTTCAGGTTTACTGTGTACCTTGGACCCTCTTATTGCCGATGAAACACAGAAACTGCATCCGAATTTAATACAGAAGGCACAATGCCGACTTAAGTACAGGAGGACTGATACTCTAACTTTCTATGAGTAGAACATCTCCTGTGAGTCCAGTTTTAGATTCCGATGCTTGACTTCAGGTTTACTGTATCCCTTGGACCTTCTTTATTGACGATGATACACAGAAATTGCATCCGAATATAATATAAAAGGCACAATGCCGACTTAAGTACAAGAGGACTGACACACTAACTTTCTACGATTTGAACCTCTCCTGTGAGTCCAGTTTTAGATTCCGATGCTTCACTTCAGGTTTACTGTATCCCTTGGACCTCCTCATTGATGATGAAACATAGAAATTACATTCGAATTTAATACAAAAGGCACAATGCCGATTTAAGTACAAGAGGACTGACACTCTAACTTTCTATGAGTTGAACATCTCCTGTGAGTCCAGTTTTAGGTTCTGATGCTTCACTTCAGATTTACTGTATCCCTTGGTCCATTTAATTGACGATGAAACACAGAAAATGCATCCGAATTTAATACAAAAGCACAATGCCGACTTAAGTACAACAGGACTGACACTATAAATTTCTATGATTAGAACGTCTCCTGTGAGTCCAGTTTTAGATTCCGATGCTTCACTTCAGGTTTACTGTATCCCATGGACCTTCTTAATGACGATGAAACACAGAAATTGCATCCGAATTTAATACAAAGGCCACAATGCCGTCTTACGTACAAGAAGACTGACACTCTAACTTTCAATTATTTCAAACTATCCTGTGATTCCAGTTATAGGTTCCGATGCTTCACTTCAGGTTTACTGTATCCCTTGGACCTTCTTATTGACGATGAAACTCAGAAATTGCATCTGAATTAAATATAAAATGCACAATGCCGACTTAAGTACAAGAGGACTGACACTCTAACTGTCTATGAGTTGAAATTCTCCTGTGACTCCAGTTTCAGATTCCGATGCTTCACTTCAGGTTTACCGTATGCCTTGGACCTTCTTATTGACGATGAAACACAGAAATTGCATTCGAATTTAATACAAAAGGCACAATGAACACTTAAGTACAAGAGGACTGGCACTCTAACTTTCTATGAGTTGAACCTCTCCTGTGAGTCCAGTTTTAGATTCCGATGCTTCACTTCAGGTTTACTATATCCCTTGGAACCTCTTATTGACGATGAAACACAGAAATTGCATCCGAATTTAATACAAAGGCACAATACCGACTCAAGTGCAAGAGGACTGACACCCTAACTTTCTATGAGCTGAACCTCTCCTGTGAGTCCAGTTTTAGATTCCGATGCTTTACTTCAGGTTTACTGTATACCTTGGACCTTCTTATTGACAATGAAACACAGAAATTGCATCCGATTTTTAAACGAAAGGCACAATGCTGACTTAAGTACAAGAGGACTGACACTCTAACTTTCTATGAGTAGAATATCTCCTGTGAGTCCAGTTTTAGATTCCGATGCTTTACTTCAGGTTTACTGTATACCTTGGACCTTCTTATTGACGATGAAACACAGTAATTGCATCCGAATTTAAAACAAAGGCACAATACCGACTCAAGTGCAAGAGGACTGACACTCTAACTTTCTATGATTCGAACCTATCCAGCGAGTCCAGTTGTAGATTCTGATGCTTTACTTCAGGTTTACTGTATACCTTGGACATTCTTATTGACGTTGAAACACAGAAATTGCATCCGAATTTAATACAAAAGGCACAATGCCGTCTTAAGTACAAGAGGAGTGACACTCTAACTTTCCATGAGTTGAATCTCTCCTGTGAGTCCAGTTTTAGATTCCGATGCTTCTTTTCAGGATTACTGTATCCCTTGGACCTTCTTATTGACGATGAATCATAGAAATTGCATCGGAATTTAATACAAAAGGCACAATGCCGACTTAAGTACAAGAGCACTGACTGTCTAACTTTCTATGATGTGAACCTCTCCTGTGATTCCAGTTTTAGATTCCGATGCTTTACTTCAGGTTTACTGTCTACCTTGGACCTTCTTATTAACGATGAAACACAGAAATTGCATCCGAATTTTATACAATATGCACAATGCTGACTTATGTACAAGAGGACTGACACTCTAACTTTCTATGATTTGAACCTCTCCTGTGAGTCCAGTTTTAGATTACGATGCTTCACTTCAGATTTACTGTATCTCTTTGACCTTCTTATTGACGATGAAACACAGAAATTGCATCCGAATTTAATACAAAAGGCACAATGCCGTCTTAAGTGCAAGAGGACTGACACTCTAACTTTCTATGATTTGAACCTCTCCAGTCAGTCCAGTATTAGATTCCGATGCTTCACTTCAGGTTTACTGTGTACCTTGGACCCTCTTATTGCCGATGAAACACAGAAACTGCATCCGAATTTAATACAGAAGGCACAATGCCGACTTAAGTACAGGAGGACTGACACTCTTACTTTCTAACATTTGAACCTCTCCATTTATTACTGTCTTAGAATCCGATGCTTCACTTCAGGTTTACTGTATCCCTTGGACCTTCTAATTGACGATGAAACACAGAAATAGCATCCGAATTTAATACAAAAGGCTCAATGCCGACTTAAGTACAAGAGGACTGACACTCTAACTTTCTACGAGTTGAACCTCTCCTGTGAGTCCAGTTTTAGATTCCGATGCTTCACTTCAGGTTTACTGTATACTTTGGACCTTTTTATTGACGATGAAACACAGAAATGGAATCTGAATTTAATACAAAAGGCACAATGACGACTTAAGTACAAGAGGACTGACACACAAACGTTCAATGGTTTGAACCTCTCCTTTGATTCCAGTTTTGGATTCCGATGCTTCACGTCAGGTTTACTGTATACCTTGGACCTTCTTATTGCCCATGAAACACAGAAATTGCATCCGATTTTAATACTAGAGTCACAAAGCCGACTTAAGTACAAGGGGACTGACACTCTAACTTTCTATGATTTGAACCTCTCCAGTGAGTCCAGTTTTAGATTCCGATGCTTCACTTCAGGTGTACTGTATCCTTTGGACCTTCTTATTGACGATGAAACACAGAAATTGCAACCGAATTTAATACAAAAGGCACAATGCCGACCTATGTAGAAGTGGACTGACACACTAACTTTCTATGAGTTGAACATCTCCTGTGAGTCCAGTTTTAGGTTCAGATTCTTCACTTCAGATTTACTGTATCCCTTGGTCCATTTAATTGACGATGAAACACAGAAAATGCATCCGAATTTAATACAAAAGCACAATGCCGACTTAAGTACAACAGGACTGACACTATAACTTTCTATGATTAGAACGTCTCCTGTGAGTCCAGTTTTAGATTCCGATGCTTCACTTCAGGTTTACTATATCCCATGGACCTTCTTAATGACGATGAAACACAGAAATTGCATCCGAATTTAATACAAAGGCCACAATGCCGACTTACGTACAAGAAGACTGACACTCTAACTTTCACTTATTTCAAACTCTCCTGTGATTCCAGTTACAGGTTCCGATGCTTCACTTCAGGTTTACTGTATCCCTTGGACCTCCTTATTGACGATGAAACTCAGAAATTGCATCCGAATTTAATATAAAATGCACAATGCCGACTTAAGTACAAGAGGACTGACACTCTAACTTTCTATGAGTTGAAATTCTCCTGTGACTCCAGTTTCAGATTCCGATGCTTCACTTCAGGTTTACTGTATGCCTTGGAACTTCTTATTGACGATGAAACACAGAAATTGCATCCGAATTTAATACAAAAGGCACAATGCCGACTTAAGTACAAGAGGACAGACACTCCAAATTTCTATGATTTGAACCTCTATTGTGAGTCCGGTTTTGGATTCCAATGCTTTACGCAGCTTTACTGTATCCCTTGACCTTCTTATTGACGATGAAACACAGAAATTGCATCCGAATTTAATACAAAATGCACAATGCCGACTTATGTACAAGAGGACTGACACTCTAACTTTCTATGAGTACCACCGCTCCTGTGAGTCCAGTTTTAGAATCCGATGCTTCACTTCAGGTTTACTGTATACCTTGGACCTTCTTATTGCCGATGAAACACAGAAATTGTATCCAAATTTAATACAAGAGTCACAATGCCGACTTAAGTACAAGTGGACGGACACTCTAACTTTCTATGATGTGAACATCTCCTGTGAGTCCAGTTTTAAGTTCCGATGCTACACTTCAGGTTTACAGTATCGCTTGGACCTTTCTTATTGACGATGAAACACAGAAATTGCATCCGTATTTAATACAAAAGGCACAATGCCGACTTAAGTACAGGAGGACTGACACTCTAATTTTCTATGATTTCAACCTCTCCTGTGAGTCCAGTTTTAGATTCCGATGCTTCACTTTAGCTTCACTGTATCCCATGGACTTTCTTATTGACGATGAAACACAGAAATTGCATCAGAATTTAATGCAAGAGGCACAATGCCGACTTAAGTACAAGAGGACTGACACTCTAACTTTCTATGATTTAAACCTCTCCAGTGAGTCCAGTTATAGATTCTGATGCTTTACTTCAGGTTTACTATATACCTTGAACCCTCTTGTTGACGGTGAAACACAGAGATGGCATCCGAATTTAATACAAACCGCACAATGCCGACTTAAGTACAAGAGGACTGACACGCTAATTTTCTTTGATTTGAACCTCTCCAGTGAGTCCAGAATTAGATTCCGATGCTTCACTTCAGGATTGTTGTATACCTTGGACCTTCTTATTGACGATGAAACACAGAAATTGCATCCGAATTTAATACAAAGGCACAATGCCGACTTAAGTAGAAGAGGACTGACACTCTAACTTTCTATGAGTTGAACCTCTCCTTTGAGTCCAGTTTTAGATTCCGATGCTTCACTTCAGGTTTACTGTATACCTTGGACCTTCTTATTGACGATGAAACAAAAAATTGCATCCCAATTTAATACAAAAGGCACAATGACGACTTAAGTACAAGAGGACAGACACCTAAGCATTCTATGGTTTGAACCTCTCCTTTGTTCCAGTTTTAGAATCCGATGCTTCACTTCAGGTTTACTGCATACCTTGGACATTCTTATTGACGATTAAACACAGAAATTGCATCCGAATTTAATACAAAGGCACAATGCCGACCTAAGTAGAAGAGGACTGACACTCTAACTTTCTATGAGTTGAACCTCTCCTTTTAGTCCAGTTTTAGATTCCGATGCTTCACTTCAGGTTTACTGTATCCCTTGGACCTTCTTACTGACGATGAAACACAGAAATTGCATACGAATTTAATACAAAAGGCACAAAGCCGACTTAAGTACAAGAGGACTGACACGATAACTTTCTATGATTTGAACCTCTCCTGTGAGTCCAGTTTTAGATTTCGATTCTTTACTTCAGGTTTACTGTATACCTTGGACCTTCTTATTGACGATTAAACACAGAAATTGCATCCGAATTTAATACAAAAGGCACAATGCCGACTCAAGTACAACAGGACTGACACTCTAACTTTCTATGATTTGAACCTCTCCAGTGAGTCCAGTTTTAGATTCCGATGCATCACTTCAGGTTTACTGTATCCCTTGGACCTTCTTATTGACGATGAAACACAGTTATTGGATCCGAATTTAATACAAAAGGCACAATGCTGACTTAAGTACAAGAGGACAGACACTCGAACTTTCTACGATTTGAACCTCTCCTGTGAGGCCAGTTTTAGATTCCGATGCTTCCCTTCAGGTTTACTGTATCCCTTGGAACTTCTTACTGACGATGAAACACAGATATTGCATCCGAAATTAATACAAAAGGCACAATGCCGACTTAAGGTCTAGAGGACTGACACACTAACTTTCTATGATTTGAACCTCTCCAGTGAGTCCAGTTTTAGATTCCGATGTTTCACTTCAGGTTTACTGTATATCTTGGACCTTCTTATTGACGATGAAACACAGAAATTGCATCCGAATTTAATACAAAAAGCACAATACCGACTTAAGTACAAGAGGACTGACACCCTAACTTTCTATGAGCTGAACCTCTCCTGTGAGTCCAGTTTTAGATTCCGATGCTTTACTTCAGGTTTACTGTATACCTTGGACCTTCTTATTGACGATGAAACACAGTAATTGCATCCGAATTTAATACAAAAGGCACAATGCCGTCTTAAGTACAAGAGGTGTGACACTCTAACTTTCCATGAGCTGAACCTCTCCTGTGAGTCCAGTTTTAGATTCCGATGCTTCTTTTCAGGTTTACTGTATCCCTTGGACCTTCTTATTGACGATGAATCATAGAAATTGCATCGGAATTTAATACAAAAGGCCAAATGCCGACTTAAGTACAAGAGGACTGACAGTCTAACTTTCTATGATGTGAACCTCTCCTGTGATTCCAGTTTTAGATTCCGATGCTTCACTTCAGATTTACTGTATCTCTTTGACCTTCTTATTGACGATGAAACACAGAAATTGCATCCGAATTTAATACAAAAGGCTCAATGCCGACTTAAGTACAAGAGGGCTGACACTCTAACTTTCTACGAGTTGAACCTCTCCTGTGAGTCCAGTTTTAGATTCCGATGCTTCACTTCAGGTTTACTGTATACTTTGGACCTTTTTATTGACGATGAAACACAGAAATGGAATCCGAATTTAATACAAAAGGCACAATGACGACTTAAGTACAAGAGGACTGACACACAAACGTTCAATGGTTTGAACCTCTCCTTTGATTCCAGTTTTAGATTCCGATGCTTCACGTCAGGTTTACTGTATACCTTGGACCTTCTTATTGCCCATGAAACACAGAAATTGCATCCGATTTTAATACAAGAGTCACAAAGCCGACTTAAGTACAAGGGGACTGACACTCTAACTTTCTATGATTTGAACCTCTCCAGTGAGTCCAGTTTTAGATTCCGATGCTTCACTTTAGGTTTACTGTATCCTTTGGACCTTCTTATTGACGATGAAACACAGAAATTGCATCCGAATTTAATACAAAAGGCACAATGCCGACCTAAGTAGAAGTGGACTGACACACTAACTTTCTATGATGTGAACATCTCCTGTGAGTCCAGTTTTAGATTCCGATACTTCACTTCAGGTTTACTGTATCCCTTGGACCTTTCTTATTGACGATGAACACAGAAATTGCATCCGAATTTAATACAAAAGGCACAATGCCGACTTAAGTACAAGAGGACTGGCACTCTAAATTTCTATGATTTGAACCTCTCCATTGATTACAGTTTTAGATTCCGATGCTTCACTTCAGGTTTACTGTATCCCTTGGACCTTCTTATTGACGATGAAACACAGAAATTGCATCCGAATTTAATACAAAAGGCACAATACCGACTTAAATACAAGAGGACTGACACCCTAACTTTCTATGAGCTGAACCTCTCCTGTGAGACCATTTTTAGATTCCGATGCTTTACTTCAGGTTTACTGTATACCTTGGACCTTCGTATTGACGATGAAACACAGAAATTGCATCCGAATTTAATACAAAAGGCACAATACCGACTTAAATACAAAAGGACTGACACTCTAACTTTCTATGAGTTGAACATCTCCTGTGAGTCCAGTTTTAGGTTCAGATGCTTCACTTCAGATTTACTGTATCCCTTGCTCCATTTAATTGACGATGAAACACATAAAATGCATCCGAATTTAATACAAAAGGCACAATGCCGACTTAAGTACAACAGGACTGACACTATAACTTTCTATGATTAGAACGTCTCCTGTGAGTCCAGTTTTAGATTCCGATGCTTCACTTCAGGTTTACTATATCCCATGGTCCTTCTTATTGACGATGAAACACAGAAATTGCATCCGAATTTAATACAAAGGCCACAATGCCGACTTACGTACAAGAAGACTGACACTCTAACTTTCAATTATTTCAAACTCTCCTGTGATTCCAGTTATAGGTTCCGATGCTTCACTTCAGGTTTACTGTATCCCTTGGACCTTCTTATTGACGATGAAACTCAGAAATTGCATCCGAATTTAATATAAAAGGCACAATGCCGACTTAAGTACAAGAGGACTGACACTCTAACTTTCTATGAGTTGAAATTCTCCTGTGACTCCAGTTTTAGATTCCGAAGCTTCACTTCAGGTTTACTGTATGCGTTGGACCTTCCTATTGACGATGAAACACAGAAATTGCATTCGAATTTAATACAAAAGGCACAATGAACACTTAAGTACAAGAGGACTGGCACTCTAACTTTCTATGAGTTGAACCTCCCCTGTGAGTCCAGTTTTAGATTCCGATGCTTCACTTCAGGTTTACTATATCCCTTGGAACTTCTTATTGACGATGAAACACAGAAATTACATCCGAATTTAATACAAAAGGCACAATGCCGACTTAAGTACAAGAGGACTGACACTCCAAATTTCTATGATTTGAACCTCTATTGTGAGTCCGGTTTTGGATTCCAATGCTTTACGCAGGTTTACTGTATCCCTTGGACCTTCTTATTGACGATGAAACACAGAAATTGCATCCGAATTTAATACAAAAGGCACAAGGCCGACTTATGAACATGAGGACTGACACTCTAACTTTCTATGAGTACAACCGCTCCTGTGAGTCCAGTTTTAGAATCCGATGCTTCACTTCAGGTTTACTGTATACCTTGGACCTTCTTATTGCCGATGAAACACAGAAATTGTATCCGAATTTAATACAAGAGTCACAATGCTTACTTAAGTACAAGTGGATGGACACTCTAACTTTCTATGATGTGAACATCTCCTGTGAGTCCAGTTTTCAATTCCGATGCTTCACTTCAGGTTTACTGTATCGCTTGGACCTTTCTTATTGACGATGAAACACAGAAATTGCATCCGTATTTAATACAAAAGGCACAATGCCGACTTAAGTACAGGAGGACTGACACTCTAATTTTCTATGATGTCAACCTCTCCTGTGAGTATAGTTTTAGATTCCGATGCTTCACTTTAGCTTCACTGTACCCCATGGACTTTCTTATTGACGATGAAACACAGAAATTGCATCAGAATTTAATGCAAGAGGCACAATGCCGACTTAAGTATAAGAGGACTGACACTCTAACTTTCTATCATTTAAACCTCTCCAGTGAGTCCAGTTATAGATTCCGATGCTTTACTTCAGGTTTACTATATACCTTGAACCCTCTTGTTGACGGTGAAACACAGAGATGGCATCCGAATGTAATACAAACGGCACAATGCCGACTTAAGTACAAGAGGACTGACACGCTAATTTTCTATGATTTGAACCTCTCCAGTGAGTCCAGAATTAGATTCCGATGCTTCACTTCATGTTTACTGTGTACCTTGGACCTTCGTATTGCCGATGAAACACAGAAACTGCATCTGAATTTAATACAGAAGGCACAATGCCGACCTAAGTACAAGAGGACTGACACTCTAACTTTATGGGATTTGAACCTCTCCATTGATTACAGTTTTAGATTCCGATGCTTCACTTCCGGTTTACTGTATCCCTTGGACCTTCTTATTGACGATGAAACACAGAAATAGCATCCGAATTTAATACAAAAGGCACAATGCCGACTTAAGTAGAAGAGGACTGACACTCTAACTTTCTATGAGTTGAACCTCTCCTGTGAGTCCAGTTTTAGATTCCGATGCTTCACTTCAGGTTTACTGTATACCTTGGACCATCTTATTGACGATGAAACACAGAAATTGCATCCGAATTTAATACAAAAGGCACAATGACGACTTAAGTACAAGAGGACTGACACCCAAGCATTCTATGGTTTGAACCTCTCCTTTGTTCCAGTTTTAGATTCCGATGCATCACTTCAGGTTTACTGTATACCTTGGACCTTCTTATTGACGATGAAACACAGAAATTGCATCCGAATTTAATTCAAAAAGCACAATGCCGACTTAAGTACAAGAGGACTGACACTATAACTTTCTGTGAGTTGAACGTCTCCTGTGAGTCCAGTTTCAGCGTCCGATGCTTCACTTCAGGTTTACTGTATCCCTTGGACCTTCTTATCGACGATGAAACACGGAAATTGCATCCGAATTTAATACAAAAGGCACAATGCCGACTTAAGTACAAGAGGACTGACACTCTAACTTTCTATGATTTGAACCTCTCCTGTGAGTCCAGTTTTAGATTTCGATTCTTTACTTCGGGTTTACTGTATACCTTGGACCTTTTCATTGACGATTAAACACAGAAATTGCATCCGAATTTAATACAAAAGGCACAAAGCCGACTTAAGTACAACAGGACAGACACTCTAACTTCCTATGATTTGAACATCTCCAGTGAGTCCAGTTTTAGATTCCGATGCTTCACTTCAGGTTTACTGTATACTTTGGACCTTTTTATTGACGATGAAACACAGAAATGGAATCCGAATTTAATACAAAAGGCACAATGACGACTTAAGTACAAGAGGACTGACACACAAACGTTCAATGGTTTGAACCTCTCCTTTGATTCCAGTTTTAGATTCCGATGCTTCACGTCAGGTTTACTGTATACCTTGGACCTTCTTATTGCCCATGAAACACAGAAATTGCATCCGATTTTAATACAAGAGTCACAAAGCCGACTTAAGTACAAGGGGACTGACACTCTAACTTTCTATGATTTGAACCTCTCCAGTGAGTCCAGTTTTAGATTCCGATGCTTCACTTTAGGTTTACTGTATCCTTTGGACCTTCTTATTGACGATGAAACACAGAAATTGCATCCGAATTTAATACAAAAGGCACAATGCCGACCTAAGTAGAAGTGGACTGACACACTAACTTTCTATGATGTGAACATCTCCTGTGAGTCCAGTTTTAGATTCCGATACTTCACTTCAGGTTTACTGTATCCCTTGGACCTTTCTTATTGACGATGAACACAGAAATTGCATCCGAATTTAATACAAAAGGCACAATGCCGACTTAAGTACAAGAGGACTGGCACTCTAAATTTCTATGATTTGAACCTCTCCATTGATTACAGTTTTAGATTCCGATGCTTCACTTCAGGTTTACTGTATCCCTTGGACCTTCTTATTGACGATGAAACACAGAAATTGCATCCGAATTTAATACAAAAGGCACAATACCGACTTAAATACAAGAGGACTGACACCCTAACTTTCTATGAGCTGAACCTCTCCTGTGAGACCATTTTTAGATTCCGATGCTTTACTTCAGGTTTACTGTATACCTTGGACCTTCTTATTGACGATGAAACACAGAAATTGCATCCGAATTTAATACAAAAGGCACAATACCGACTTAAATACAAAAGGACTGACACACTAACTTTCTATGAGTTGAACATCTCCTGTGAGTCCAGTTTTAGGTTCAGATGCTTCACTTCAGATTTACTGTATCCCTTGGTCCATTTAATTGACGATGAAACACATAAAATGCATCCGAATTTAATACAAAAGGCACAATGCCGACTTAAGTACAACAGGACTGACACTATAACTTTCTATGATTAGAACGTCTCCTGTGAGTCCAGTTTTAGATTCCGATGCTTCACTTCAGGTTTACTATATCCCATGGTCCTTCTTATTGACGATGAAACACAGAAATTGCATCTGAATTTAATACAAAGGCCACAATGCCGACTTACGTACAAGAAGACTGACACTCTAACTTTCAATTATTTCAAACTCTCCTGTGATTCCAGTTATAGGTTCCGATGCTTCACTTCAGGTTTACTGTATCCCTTGGACCTTCTTATTGACGATGAAACTCAGAAATTGCATCCGAATTTAATATAAAAGGCACAATGCCGACTTAAGTACAAGAGGACTGACACTCTAACTTTCTATGAGTTGAAATTCTCCTGTGACTCCAGTTTTAGATTCCGAAGCTTCACTTCAGGTTTACTGTATGCGTTGGACCTTCCTATTGACGATGAAACACAGAAATTGCATTCGAATTTAATACAAAAGGCACAATGAACACTTAAGTACAAGAGGACTGGCACTCTAACTTTCTATGAGTTGAACCTCCCCTGTGAGTCCAGTTTTAGATTCCGATGCTTCACTTCAGGTTTACTATATCCCTTGGAACTTCTTATTGACGATGAAACACAGAAATTGCATCTGAATTTAATACAAAAGGCACAATGCCGACTTAAGTACAAGAGGACTGACACTCCAAATTTCTATGATTTGAACCTCTATTGTGAGTCCGGTTTTGGATTCCAATGCTTTACGCAGGTTTACTGTATCCCTTGGACCTTCTTATTGACGATGAAACACAGAAATTGCATCCGAATTTAATACAAAAGGCACAAGGCCGACTTATGAACATGAGGACTGACACTCTAACTTTCTATGAGTACAACCGCTCCTGTGAGTCCAGTTTTAGAATCCGATGCTTCACTTCTGGTTTACTGTATACCTTGGACCTTCTTATTGCCGATGAAACACAGAAATTGTATCCGAATTTAATACAAGAGTCACAATGCTTACTTAAGTACAAGTGGACGGACACTCTAACTTTCTATGATGTGAACATCTCCTGTGAGTCCAGTTTTAAATTCCGATGCTTCACTTCAGGTTTACTGTATCGCTTGGACCTTTCTTATTGACGATGAAACACAGAAATTGCATCCGTATTTAATACAAAAGGCACAATGCCGACTTAAGTACAGGAGGACTGACACTCTAATTTTCTATGATGTCAACCTCTCCTGTGAGTATAGTTTTAGATTCCGATGCTTCACTTTAGCTTCACTGTACCCCATGGACTTTCTTATTGACGATGAAACACAGAAATTGCATCAGAATTTAATGCAAGAGGCACAATGCCGACTTAAGTATAAGAGGACTGACACTCTAACTTTCTATCATTTAAACCTCTCCAGTGAGTCCAGTTATAGATTCCGATGCTTTACTTCAGGTTTACTATATACCTTGAACCCTCTTGTTGACGGTGAAACACAGAGATGGCATCCGAATGTAATACAAACGGCACAATGCCGACTTAAGTACAAGAGGACTGACACGCTAATTTTCTATGATTTGAACCTCTCCAGTGAGTCCAGAATTAGATTCCGATGCTTCACTTCATGTTTACTGTGTACCTTGGACCTTCGTATTGCCGATGAAACACAGAAACTGCATCTGAATTTAATACAGAAGGCACAATGCTGACCTAAGTACAAGAGGACTGACACTCTAACTTTATGGGATTTGAACCTCTCCATTGATTACAGTTTTAGATTCCGATGCTTCACTTCCGGTTTACTGTATCCCTTGGACCTTCTTATTGACGATGAAACACAGAAATAGCATCCGAATTTAATACAAAAGGCACAATGCCGACTTAAGTAGAAGAGGACTGACACTCTAACTTTCTATGAGTTGAACCTCTCCTGTGAGTCCAGTTTTAGATTCCGATGCTTCACTTCAGGTTTACTGTATACCTTGGACCATCTTATTGACGATGAAACACAGAAATTGCATCCGAATTTAATACAAAAGGCACAATGACGACTTAAGTACAAGAGGACTGACACCCAAGCATTCTATGGTTTGAACCTCTCCTTTGTTCCAGTTTTAGATTCCGATGCATCACTTCAGGTTTACTGTATACCTTGGACCTTCTTATTGACGATGAAACACAGAAATTGCATCCGAATTTAATTCAAAAAGCACAATGCCGACTTAAGTACAAGAGGACTGACACTATAACTTTCTGTGAGTTGAACGTCTCCTGTGAGTCCAGTTTCAGCGTCCGATGCTTCACTTCAGGTTTACTGTATCCCTTGGACCTTCTTATCGACGATGAAACACGGAAATTGCATCCGAATTTAATACAAAAGGCACAATGCCGACTTAAGTACAAGAGGACTGACACTCTAACTTTCTATGATTTGAACCTCTCCTGTGAGTCCAGTTTTAGATTTCGATTCTTTACTTCGGGTTTACTGTATACCTTGGACCTTTTCATTGACGATTAAACACAGAAATTGCATCCGAATTTAATACAAAAGGCACAAAGCCGACTTAAGTACAACAGGACAGACACTCTAACTTCCTATGATTTGAACATCTCCAGTGAGTCCAGTTTTAGATTCCGATGCATCAGTTCAGGTTTACTGTATCCCTTGGACCTTCTTATTGACGTTGAAACACAGAAATTGCATCCGAATTTAATACAAAAGGCACAATGCCGTCTTAAGTACAAGAGAAGTGACACTCTAACTTTCCATGAGTTGAACCTCTCCTGTGAGTCCAGTTTTAGATTCCGATGCTTCTTTTCAGGTTTACTGTATCCCTTGGACCTTCTTATTGACGATGAATCATAGAAATTGCATCGGAATTCAATACAAAAGGCACAATGCCGACTTAAGTACAAGAGCACTGACACTCTAACTTTCTATGATGTGAACCTCTCCTGTGATTCCAGTTTTAGATTCCGATGCTTTACTTCAGGTTTACTGTATACCTTGGACCTTCTTATTGACGATGAAACACAGAAATTGCATCCGAATTTAATACAAAATGCACAATGCTGACTTATGTACAAGAGGACTGACACTCTAACTTTCTATGATTTGAACCACTCCTGTGAGTCCAGTTTTAGATTACGATGCTTCACTTCAGATTTACTGTATCTCTTGGACCCTCTTATTGACAATGAAACACAGAAATTGCATCCGAATTTAATACAAAAGGCACAATGCCGTCTTAAGTGCAAGAGGACTGACACTCTAACTTTCTATGATTTGAACCTCTCCAGTGAGTCCAGTATTAGATTCCGATGCTTCACTTCAGGTTTACTGTGTACCTTGGACCTTCTTATTGCCGATGAAACACAGAAACTGCATCCGAATTTAATACAGAAGGCACAATGTTGACTTAAGTACAGGAGGACTGACACTCTTACTTTCTATCATTTGAACCTCTTTATTGATTACTGTTTTAGATTCCGATGCTTCACTTCAGGTTTACTGTATCACTTGGACCTTCTTATTGACGATGAAACACAGAAATAGCATCTGAATTTAATACAAAAGGCACAATGCCGACTTAAGTACAAGAGGACTGACACTCGAACTTTCTACGACTTGAACCTCTCCTGTGAGTCCAGTTTTAGATTCCGATGCTTCACTTCTGGTTTACTGTATACCTTGGACCTTTTTATTGACGATGAAACACAGAAATGGAATCCGAATTTAATACAAAAGGCACAATGACGACTTAAGTACAAGGGGACTGACACACAAACTTTCAATGGTTTGAACCTTTCCTTTGATTCCAGTTTTAGATTCCGATGCTTCACTTCAGGTTTACTGTATACCTTGGACCTTCTTATTGACGATGAAACACAGAAATTGCACCCAAAACAATACAAAAGGCACAATGCCGACATAAGTTCAAGAAGACTGACACTCAAACTTTCTATGATTTGAACCTCTCCAGTGAGTCCAGTTTTAGATTCTGATGCTTCACTTCAGGTTTACTGTATACCTTGGTTCTTCTTATTGACGATGAAACACAGAAATGGCATCCGAATTTAATACAAAAAGCACAATGCCGATTTAAGTACAAGAGGACTGACATTCTAACTTTCTATGAGTTGAACATCTCCAGTGAGTCCAGTTTTAGATTCCGATGCTTCACTTAAGGTTTACTGTATACCTTGGACATTCTTATTGACGACGAAACACAGAAATTGCATCTGAATTTAATACAAATGGCACAATGCTGACTTAAGTACAAGAGGACTGACACACTAACTATCTATGATTTCAACCTCTCCTGTGATTCCAGTTTTAGATTCCGATGCTTCACTGCAGGTTTACTGTATACCATAAACCTTCTTATTGACGATGAAACACAGTATTTACATCCGAATTTAATACAAAAGGCACAATACCGACTCAAGTACAAGAGGATTGACACTCTAAGTTTCTATGATTTGAACCTCTCCAGTGAGTAAAGTTAAAGATTCTGATGCCTTACTTCAGGTTTACTGTATACCTTGGACCTTGTTTTGACGTTGAAACAAAGAAATGGCATCCGAATTTAATACAAAAGGCACAATACCGACTTAAGTACAAGAGGACTGACACTCTTACTTTCTATGATTTGAACCACTCCTTTGGTTACAGTTTTAGAATCAGATGCTTCACTTCAGGTTTACTGTATCCCTTGGACCTTCTTATTGACGATGAAACACAGAAATTGCATCCGAATTTAATACAAAAGGCACAATGCCGACTTAAGTACAAGAGGACTGACACTCTAACTGTCTATGAGTTGAACCTCTCCTGTGTGTCCAGTTTTAGATTCCGATTCTTTACTTTAGGTTTACTGTATCCCTTGGACCTTCTTATTGACGATGAAACACAGAAATTCCATCTGAAATTAATACAAAAGGCACAATGCCGACTTAAGCACAAGAGGACAGACACACTATCTTTCGACGATTTTAACCTCTCCTGTGATTCCAGTTTTAGATTCCGATGCTTCACTTCAAGTTTACTGTATACCTTGGACCGTCTTATTGACGATGAAACACAGAAATTGCATCCGAATTTAATACAAAAGGCACAATGCCGACGTAAGTACAAGAGGTCTGACACTCTAACTTTCTGTGAGTTGAACCTCTCCTGTGAGTCCTGTTTTAGATTCCAATGCTTCACTTCAGGTTTACTGTATACCTTGGACCTTCTTACTGACGATGAAACACAGAAATTGCATCCGAATTTAATACAAAAGGCAATTTGCCGACTTAAGTACAAGAGGACTGACACACTAACTTTCTATGATTTGAACCTCTCCTGTGATTCCAGTTTTAGATTCCGATGCTTCACTTCAGGTTTACTGTATACCTTGGACCTTCTTATTGACGATGAAACACAGAAATTGCATTCGTATTTAATACAAAAGGCACTATGCCCACTTAAGTACAAGAGGACTGACACTCTAACATTCTAAGATTTCAAACTCTCCTGTGATTCCAGTTTTAGATTCCGATGCTTCACTTCAGGTTTACTGTATCCCTTGGACCTTCTTCTTGACGATGAAACACAGATATTGCATCCGAATTTAATACAAATGGCACAATGCCGACTTAAGTACAAGAGGACTGACACTCTAACTTTCTATGATTTCAAACTCACCTGTGATTCCTGTTTTTGATTCCGATGCTTCAGTTCATGTTTACTGTATACCTTGGACCTTCTTATTGACGATGAAACACAGAAATTGCATCCGAATTTAATACAAAAGGCACAATGACGCCTTAAGTTCAAGAGGACTGACACACAAACATTCAATGATTTGAACCTCTCCTTTGATTCCGGTTTTAGATTCCGATGCTTCACTTCAGGTTTACTGTATACCTTGGACCTTCTTATTGACGACGAATCACAGAAATTGCATGCGAATTTCATACAAAAAGCACAATGCCGACTTAAGTATAAGAGGACAGACACTCTAACTTTCTGTGAGTTGAACCTCTCCTGCGAGTCCAGTTTTAGATTCCGATGCTTCACTTCAGGTTTACTGTATCCCTTGGACCTTCTTATTGACGATGAAACACAGAAATTGCATCCGAATTTAATACAAAAGGCACAATGCCGACTTAAGTACAAGAGGACTGACGATCTAACTTTCTATGATTTGAACCTCTCCTGTGAGTCCAGTTTTAGATTTCGATTCTTTACTTCAGCTTTACTGTATACCTTGGACCTCCATATTGACGATGAAACACAGAAATTGCACCCGAATTTAATACAAAAGGCACAATGCCGACTTAAGTACAAGAGGACTGACACTCTAACTTTCTATGATTTGAACCTCTCCTGTGAGTCCAGTTTTAGATTTCGATTCTTTACATCAGGTTTACTGTATACCTTGGACCTTCTTATTGACGATGAAACATAGAAATTGCATCCGAAATTAATACAAAAGGCACAATGCCGACTTAAGGTCAAGAAGACTGACACTCTAACTTTCTATGATTTGAACCTCTCCAGTGAGTCCAGTTTTAGATTCCGATGCTTCACTTCAGGTTTACTGTATACCTTGGACTTTCTTATTGTCGATGAGACACAGAAATTGCATCCGAATTCAATGCAAAAAGCACAATGCCGATTTAAGTACAAGAGTACTGACACTCTAACTTTCTATGAGTTGAACCTCTCCTGTGAGTCCAGTTTTAGATTCCGATGCTTCACTTAAGGTTTACTGTATACCTTGGACATTCTTATTGACGATGAAACACAGAAATTGCATCCGAATTTAATATAAATTGCACAATGCTGACTTATGTACAAGAGGACTGACACTCTAACTTTCTATAATTTGAACCACTCCTGTGAGTCCAGTTTTAGATTTCGATGCTTCACTTCAGATTTACTGTATCTCTTGGACCTTCTTATTGACAATGAAACACAGAAATTGCATCCGAATTTAATACAAAAGGCACAATGCCGTCTTAAGTGCAAGAGGACTGACACTCTAACTTTCTATGATTTGAACCTCTCCAGTGAGTCCAGTATTAGATTCCGATGCTTCACTTCAGGTTTACTGTGTACCTTGGACCTTCTTATTGCCGATGAAACACAGAAACTGCATCCGAATTTAATACAGAAGGCACAATGTTGACTTAAGTACAGGAGGACTGACACTCTTACTTTCTATCATTTGAACCTCTCCATTGATTACTGTTTTAGATTCCGATGCTTCACTTCAGGTTTACTGTATCACTTGGACCTTCTTATTGACGATGAAACACAGAAATAGCATCCGAATTTAATACAAAAGGCACAATGCCGACTTAAGTACAAGAGGACTGACACTCTAACTTTCTACGACTTGAACCTCTCCTGTGAGTCCAGTTTTAGATTCCGATGCTTCACTTCAGGTTTACTGTATACCTTGGACCTTTTTATTGACGATGAAACACAGAAATGGAATCCGAATTTAATACAAATGGCACAATGACGACTTAAGTACAAGGGGACTGACACACAAACTTTCAATGGTTTGAACCTCTCCTTTGATTCCAGTTTTAGATTCCGATGCTTCACTTCAGGTTTACTGTATACCTTGGACCTTCTTACTGACGATGAAACACAGAAATTGCATCCGAATTTAATACAAAAAGCACAATGCCGTATTAAGTACAAGAGAACTGACACTCTAACTTTCTGTGAGATGAACCTCTCCGGTGAGTCCAGTTTTAGATTCCGATGCTGCACTTCAGGTTTACTATGTACCTTGGACCTTCTTATTGACAATAAAACACAGATATTGCATCCGAATTTAATACAAAAGGCACAATGCCGACTTAAGTACAACAGGACTGACAGTCTAACTTTCTATGATTTGAATCTCTCCAGTGAGTCCAGTTTTAGATTCCGATGCATCACTTCAGGTTTACTGTATCCCTTGGACCTTCTTATTGACGATGAAACACAGAAATTGCATCCGAATTTAATACAAAAGGCACAATGCTGACTTAAGTACAAGAGGACAGACACTCGAGCTTTCTATGATTCGAACAACTCCAGTGAGTCCAGTTCTAGATTCCGATGCTTCCCTTCAGGTTTACTGTATCCCTTGGAACTTCTTATTGACGATGAAACACAGAAATTGCACCCAAAACAATACAAAAGGCACAATGCCGACATAAGTTCAAGAAGACTGACACTCAAATTTTCTATGATTTGAACCTCTCCAGTGAGTCCAGTTTCAGATTCTGATGCTTCACTTCAGGTTTACTGTATACCTTGGACCTACTTATTGACGATGAAACACAGAAATGGCATCCTAATTTAATACAAAAAGCACAATGCCGATTTAAGTACAAGAGGACTGACATTCTAACTTTCTATGAGTTGAACATCTCCAGTGAGTCCAGTTTTAGATTCTGATGCTTCACTTAAGGTTTACTGTATACCTTGGACATTCTTATTGACGACGAAACACAGAAATTGCATCTGAATTTAATACAAATTGCACAATGCTGACTTAAGTACAAGAGGACTGACACACTAACTATCTATGATTTGAACCTCTCCTGTGATTCCAGTTTTAGATTCTGATGCTTCACTGCAGGTTTACTGTATACCATAAACCTTCTTATTGACGATGAAACACAGTAATTACATCCGAATTTAATACAAAAGGCACAATACCGACTCAAGTACAAGAGGATTGACACTCTAAGTTTCTATGATTTGAACCTCTCCAGTGAGTACAGTTGTAGATTCTGATGCCTTACTTCAGGTTTACTGTATACCTTGGACCTTGTTTTGACGTTGAAACAAAGAAATGGCATCCGAATTTAATACAAAAGGCACAATGCCGACTTAAGTACAAGAGGACTGACACTCTTACATTCTATGATTTGAACCACTCCTTTGGTTACAGTTTTAGATTCCGATGCTTCACTTCAGGTTTACTGTATCCCTTGGACCTTCTTATTGACGATGAAACACAGAAATTGCATCCGAATTTAATACAAAAGGCACAATGCCGACTTAAGTACAAGAGGACTGACACTCTAACTTTCTATGAGTTGAACCTCTCCTGTGAGTCCAGTTTTAGATTCCGATTCTTTACTTCAGGTTTACTGTATCCCTTGGACCTTCTTATTGACGATGAAACACAGAAATTCCATCTAAAATTAATACAAAAGGCACAATGCCGACTTAAGTACAAGAGGACAGACACACTATCTTTCGACGATTTTAACCTCTCCAATGATTCCAGTTTTAGATTCCGATGCTTCACTTCAGGTTTACTGTATACCTTGGACCTTCTTATTGACGATGAATCACAGAAATTGCATCCGAATTTCATACAAAAAGCACAATGCCGACTTAAGTACAAGAGGACAGACACTCTAACTTTCTGTGAGTTGAACCTCTCCTGTGAGTCCAGTTTTAGATTCCGATGCTTCACTTCAGGTTTACTGTATCCCTTGGACCTTCTTATTAACGATGAAACACAGAAATTGCATCCGAATTTAATACAAAAGGCACAATGCCGACTTAAGTACAAGAGGACTGACAATCTAACTTTCTATGATTTGAACCTCTCCTGTGAGTCCAGTTTTAGATTTCGATTCTTTACTTCAGCTTTACTGTATACCTTGGACCTCCATATTGACGATGAAACACAGAAATTGCACCCGAATTTAATACAAAAGGCACAATGCCGACTTATGTACAAGAGGACTGACACTCTAACTTTCTACGATTTGAACCTCTCCTGTGAGTCCAGTTTTAGATTTCGATTCTTTACATCAGGTTTACTGTATACCTTGGACCTTCTTATTGACGATGAAACATAGAAATTGCATCCGAAATTAATACAAAAGGCACAATGCCGACTTAATGTCAAGAAGACTGACACTCTAACTTTCTATGATTTGAACCTCTCCAGTGAGTCAAGTTTTAGATTCCGATGCTTCACTTCAGGTTTACTGTATACCTTGGACTTTCTTATTATCGATGAATCACAGAAATTGCATCCGAATTCAATACAAAAAGCACAATGCCGATTTAAGTACAAGAGGACTGACACTCTAAATTTCTATGAGTTGAATTTCTCCTGTGAGTCCAGTTTTAGATTCCGATGCTTCACTTAAGGTTTACTGTATACCTTGGACCTTCTTATTGACGATGAAACACAGAAATTGCATCTGAGTTTAATACAAATGGCACAATGCTGACTTAAGTACAAGAGGACTGACACACTAACTATCTATGATTTGAACCTCTCCTGTGACTCCAGTTTTAGATTCCGATGCTTCACTTCAGGTTTGCTGTATACCATAAACCTTCTTATTGACGATGAAACACAGTAATTGCATCCGAATTTAATACAAAAGGCACAATACCGACTCAAGTACAAGAGGACTGACACTCTAACTTTCTATGAGTTGAACCTCTAAGGTGAGTCCAGTTTTAGATTCCGATGCTTCACGTCCGGTTTACTATATCCCTTGGAATTTCTTATTGCCGATGAAACACAGATATTGCATCCGAATTTAATACAAAAGGCACAACGCCGACTTAAGTACAAGAGGACTGACACTCCAACTTTCTATGATGTGAACCTCTCCTGTGAGTCCAGTTCCAGATTCCGATGCTTTACTTCAGGTTTACTGTATCCCTTGGACCGTCTTATTGACAATGAAATACAGAAACTGCATCCGAATTTATTACAAAAGGCACAATGCCGACTTATGTACAAGAGGACTGACCCTCTAATTTTCTATGATTTGAACCTCTCCTGTGAGTCCAGTTTTAGATTCCGATCCTTCACTTCAGGTTTACTGTATCACTTGGACCTTCTTATTAACGATGAAACACAGAAATTGCATCCGAATTTAATACAAAAGGCACAATGCCGACTTATGTACAAGAGGACTGACACTCTAACTTTCTATGAGTTCAACCGCTCCTGTGAGTCCAGTTTTAGAATCCGATGCTTCACTTAAGGTTTACTGTATACCTTGGACCTTCTTATTGCCCATGAAACACAGAAATTGCAACCGAATTTAATATAAGAGTCACAATGCCAACATAAGTACAAGGGGACTGACACTCTAACTTTCTATGATTTGAACCTCTCCAGTGAGTCCAGTTTTAGATTCCGATGCTTTACTTCAGGATTCCTGTATACCTTGGACCCTCTTATTGTCGACGAAACACAGAAATTGCATCCGAATTTCATACAATAGGCACAATGCCGACTTAAGTACAACAGGACTGACACTCTAACTTTCAATGAGTTGAACCTCTAATGTGAGTCCAGTTTTAGATTCCGATTCTTTACTTCAGGTTACTGTATACCTTGGACTTCTTATTGACGATGAAACACTGAAATTACATCCGAATTTAATACAAAAGGCACTATGCCGACTTAAGTACAAGAGGACTGACACTCTAACTTTCTATGATTTGAACCTCTCTTGTGGGTCCAGTTTCAGATTCCGATGCTTCACTTCCGGTTTACTGTATACCGTGGACCTTCTTATTGACGATGAAACACAGAAATTGCATCCGAATTTAGTACAAAAGGCACAATGCCAACGTAAGTACATGAGGAGTGACACTCTAACCTTCTATGATATGAACCTCTCCTGTGAGTCCAGTTTTTGATTCCTATGCTTGACTTCAGGTTTACTGTGTACCTAGGACCTTCTTATAGACCATGAAACACAGAAATTGCATCCGAATTTAATACAAAAGGCACAATGCTGGCTTAAGTACAAGAGGACTGACACTCTAACTTTCTATGAGTTGAACCTGTTCTGTGAGTCCAGTTTTAGTTACCGATGCTTCACTTCAGGTTTACTGTATCCCTTGGACCTTCTTATTGACGATGAAACACAGAAATTGCATCCGAATTTAATACAAAAGGCACAATGCCGACTTAAGTACAAGAGGACGGACACTCTAACTTTCTATGATTTGAACCTCTCCTATGATTCCAGTTTTAGATTCCGATGCTTCACTTCAGGTTTTCTGTATAGCTTAAACCTTCTTATTGACGATGAAACACAGAAATTGCATCCGAATTTAATACAAAAGTCACAATGCCAACTCAAGTACAAGAGGACGGACACTCTAACTTTCTATGAGTTGAACCTCTCCTGTAAGTCCAGTTTTAGATTTCGATGCATCACTTCAGGTTTACTGTATCCCTTGGACCTTCTTATTGACGATGAAACCCTGAAATTGCCTCCGAATTTAATACAAAAGCCACAATGCCGACTTAAGTACAAGAGGACAGACACTCTAACTTTCTATGATTTGAACCTCTCCAGTGAGTCCAGTTGTAGGTTCTGATGCTTTGCTTCAGGTTTACTGTATACCTTGGACCTTCTTATTGACGTTGAAACACAGAAATTGCATCCAAATTTAATACAAAATGCACAATGCCGACTTAAGTACAGGAGGACTGACACTCTAATTTTCTATGAGCTGAACCTCTCCTGTGAGTCCAGTTTTAGATTCCGATGCTTCACTTCAGGTTTACTGTATACCTTGGACCTTGTTATTGACGATAAAACCCAGAAATTGCATCCGAATTTAATAGAAAAGGCACAATGCCGACTTCAGTACAAGAGGACTGACACTCTAACTTTCTATGATTTGAACCTCTCCTGTTAGTCAAGTTTTAGATTGCGATGCTTCACTTCAGGTTTACTGTATCCCTTGGACCTTCTTAATAATGATGGAACACAGAAATTGCATCCGAATTTAATACGAAGGGCACAATGCCGGCTTAAGTACAAGAGGACTGACCCTCAAACTTTCTATGATTTCAAACTCTCCTGTGATTCCAGTTTTAGATTCCGATGCTTCACTTCAGGTTTACTGTATCCCATGGACCTTCTTATTGACGATGAAACACAGAAATTGCATCCGAATTTAATACAAATGGCACAATACCGACTTAAGTACAAGAGGACTGACACTCTAAATTTCTATGAGCTGAACCTCTCCTGTGAGTCCAGTTTTAGATTCCGATGCTACACTTCAGGTTTACTGTATACCTTGGACCTTCTTATTGACGATAAAACACAGAAATTGCATCCGATTTTAATACGAAAGGCACAATGATGACTTAAGTACAAGACGACTGACACTCTAACTTTCTATGAGTAGAACCTCTGATGTGAGTCCAGTTTTAGATTCCGATGCTTGATTCAGGTTTACTGTATCCCTAGGACCTTCTTATTGACGATGATACACAGAAATTGCATCCGAATTTAATAGAAAAGGCACAATGCCGACTTAAGTACAAGAGGACTGACACTCTAAATTTCTATGATTTGAACGTCACCTGTGAGTCCAGTTTTAGGTTCAGATGCATCACTTCAGGTTTACTGTATCCCTTGGACCATTTAATTGACGACGAAACACAGAAAATGCATCCGAATTTAATACAAAAGGCACAATGCCGACGTAAGTACAAGAGGGCTGACACTCTAACTTTCTATGATTTGAACCTCTCCTGAGAGTCTAGTTTTAGATTCCGATGCTTCACTTCAGGTTTACTGTATCCCTTGGACCTTCTTATTGACGAAGAAACACAGAAATTGCATCCGAATTTAATACAAAAGGCACAATGCCGACTTAAGTACAAGAGGACTGACACTCTATCTTTCTATGAGTTGAAAATCTGCTGTGAGTCCAGTTTTTGATTACGATGCTTCCCTTCAGGTTTACTGTATCCCTTGGACCTTCTTATTGCCGATAAAACACAGAAATTGCACCCGAATTGAATACAAAAAGCACAATGCCGACTTAAGTACAAGAGTACTGCCACTCTAACTTCCTATGAGTTGATCCTCTCCTGTGAGTCTAGTTTTAGATTCCAATGCTTCACTTCAGTGTTACTGTATACCTTGGACCTTCTTACTGACGATGAAATACAGAAATTGCATCTGAATTTAATACAAAAGGCACAATGCCGACTTAAGTTCAAGAGGACTGACACTCTAACTTTCTATGATTTCAAACTCTCCTGTGATTCCAGTTGTAGATTCCGATGCTTCACTTCAGGTTTACTGTATCCCTTGGACATTCTTATTGACGATGAAACACAGAAATTGCCTCCGAATTTAATACAAAATGCACAATGCTGACTTACGTACAAGAGGACAGACACTCGAACTTTCTATGATTTGAACCTCTCCAGTGGGTCCAGTTTTAGATTCCGATGCTTCCCTTCAGGTTTACTGTATCACTTGGAACTTCTTACTGACGATGAAACTCAGAAATTGCATCCGAAATTAATACAAAAGGCACAATGCCGACTTAAGGTCAAGAGGACTGACACTATAACTTTCTATGATTTGAACCTCTCCAGTGAGTCCAGTTTTAGATTCCGTTGCTTTACTTCAGGTTTACTGTATACCTTGGACCTTCTTATTGACGATGAAACACAGAAATTGCATCCAAATTTAATACAAAATGCACAATGCCGACTTATGTACAAGAGGACTGACACTCTAACTTTCTGTGATTTGATCCTCTCCTGTGAGTCCAGTTTTAGATTACGATGCTTCACCTCAGGTTTACTGTATCTCTTGGACCTTCTTATTGACGATGAAACACAGAAATTGCATCCGAATTTAATAGAAAAGGCACACTGACGACTTAAGTACAAGAGGACTGACACACAGACATTCAATGGTTTGAACCTCTCCTTTGACTCCAGTTTTAGATTCCGATGCTTCACTTCAGGTTTGCTGTATACCTTGGACCTTCTTATTGACGATGAAACACAGAAATTGCATCCGAATTTAATAAAAAAAGCACAATGCCGACTTAAGTACAAGAGGACTGACACTCTAACTTTCTATGATTTGAACCTCTCCTGTGAGTCCAGTTTTAGATTTCGATTCTTTACTTCAGGTTTACTGTGTACCTTAAACCTTCTTCTTGACGATGAAACACAGAAATTGCATCCAAATTTAATACAAAAGGCACAATGCCGACTTAAGTACAACAGGACTGACACTCTAACTTTTATGATTTGAGCATCTCCAGTGGGTCCAGTTTTAGATTCCGATGCTTCCCTTCAGGTTTACTGTATCACTTGGAACTTCTTACTGACGATGAAACACAGAAATTGCATCCGAAATTAATACAAAAGGCACAATGCCGACTTAAGGTCAAGAGGACTGACACTCTAACTTTCTGTGATTTGAACCTCTCCAGTGAGTCCAGTTTTAGATTCCGATGCTTCACTTCAGGTTTACTGTACACCTTGGACCTTCTTACTGACGATGAAACACAGAAATTGCATCCGAAATTAATACAAAAAGCACAATGCCGATTTAAGTACAAGAATACTGACACTCTAACTTTCTATGAGTTGAACCTCTCCTGTGAGTCCAGTTTTAGATTCCGATGCTTCACGTAAGGTTTACAGTATACCTTGGACCTTCTTATTGACGATGAAACACAGAAATTGGATCTGAATTTAATACAAAAGGCACAATGCTGACTAAAGTACACGGGGACTGATACACTAACTATCTATTATTTGAACCTCTCCTGTGATTCCAGTTTTAGATTCCGATGCTTCACTTCAGGTGTACTGTATACCTTAAACCTTCTTATTGACGATGAAACACAGTAATTGCATCCGAATTTAATACAAAAGGCACAATACCGACTCAAGTACAAGAGGACTGACACTCTAACTTTCTATGATTTGAACCTCTCCAGCGAGTCCAGTTGTAGATTCTGATGCTTTACTTCAGGTTTACTGTATACCTTGGACCTTCTTATTGACGTTGAAACACAGAAATTGCATCCAAATTTAATACAAAAGGCACAATGCCGACATAAGTACAGGAGGACTGACACTCTAACTTTCTATGTTGTGAACCTCTCCTTTGATTCCAGTTTTAGATTCCGATGCTTCACTTCAGGTTTACTGTATACCTTGGACCTTCTTATTGACGATGAAACACAGAAAATGCATCCGAATTTAACACAAAAGGCACAATGCCGACTCAAGTACAAGACGATTGACACTCTAACTTTCTGTGAGTTGAACCCCTCCTGTGAGTCCAGTTTTAGATTCCGATGCTTCACTTCAGGTTTACTGTATCCCTTGGACCTTCTTATTGACGATGAAACACAGAAATTGCATCTGAATTTAATACAAAAGGCACAATGCCGACCTAAGTACAAGAGGACTGAAACTCTAACTTTCTATGATTTGAACCTCTCCTGTTAGTCCAGTTTTAGATTTCGATTCTTTACTTCAGGTTTACTGTACACCTTCGACCTTCTTATTGACGATGAAACACAGAAATTGCATCCGAATTTAATACAAAAGGCACAATGCCTACATAAGTACAACAGGACTGACACTCTAACTTTCTATGAGTTGAACCTCTCCTGTGAGTCCAGTCTTAGATTCTGATGCTTCACTTCAGGTTTACTGTATCCCTTGGACCTTCTTATTGACGATGAGACACAGAAATTGCATCCGAATTAATACGAAAGGCACAATGCCGACTAAAGTACAAGAGGGCTGACACTCTAACTTTCTATGATTTGAACCTCTCCTGTGAGTCCTGTTTAAGATTACGATGCTTTACTTCAGGTTTACTGTATCTCTTGGACCTTCTTATTGACGATGAAACACAGAAATTGCATCCGAATTTAGTACAAAAGGCACAATGCCGACTTAAGTACAAGAGGACTGACACACAAACATTCAATGGTTTGTACCTCTCCTTTGATTCAAGTTTTAGATTAAGATGCTTCACTTCAGGTTTACTGTATACCTTGGACCTTCTTATTGACGATGAAACACAGAAATTGCATCCGAATTTAATACAAAAGGCACAATGCCGACTTAAGTACAAGAGGACTGACACACTAACTTTCTTCGATTTGAACCTCTCCTGTGAGTCCAGTTTTAGATTCCGATGCTTCACTTCAGGTGTACTGTATACCTTAAACCTTCTTATTGACGATGAAACACAGTAATTGCATCCGAATTTAATACAAAATGCACAATACCGACTCAAGTAATAGAGGACTGATACTCTAACTTTCTATGATTTGAACCTCTCCAGCGAGTCCAGTTGTAGATTCTGATGCTTTACTTCAGGTTTACTGCATACCTTGACCCTTCTTATTGACGTTGAAACACAGGAATTGCATCCGAATTTAATACAAAAGGCACAATGCTGACTTAAGTACAAAAGGGCTGACCATCTAACTTTCTATGTTGTGAACCTCTCCTGTGATTCCAGTTTTAGATTTCGATGCTTTACTTCAGGTTTACTGTATACCTTGGACCTTCTTATTGACGATGAAACACAGAAATTGCATCCGAATTTAATACAAAATGCACAATGCCGACTTATGTACAAGAGGACTGACACTCTAACTTTCTATGATTTGAACCTCTCCTTTGAGTCCTGTTTTAGATTACGATGCTTCACTTCAGGTTTACTGTATCTCTTGGACCTTCTTATTGACGATGAAACACAGAAATTGCATCCGAATTTAATAGAAAAGGCACGATGACGACTTAAGTACAAGAGGACTGACACACAAACATTCAATGGTTTGAACCTCTCCTTTGATTCCAGTTTTAGATTCCGATGCTTCACTTCAGGTTTACTGTATACCTTGGACCTTCTTATTGACGATGAAACACAGAAATTGCACCCGAATTTAATACAAAAAGCACAATGCCGACTTAAGTACAAGAGGACTGACACTCTAACATTCTGTGAGTTGAGCCCCTCCTGTGAGTCCAGTTTTAGATTCCGATGCTTCACTTCAGGTTTACTGTATCCCTTGGAACTTCTTATTGATGATGAAACACAGAAATTGCATCTGAATTTAATACAAAAAGCAGAATGCCGACTTAAGTACAAGAGGACTGAAACTCTAACTTTCTATGATTTGAACCTCTCCTGTGAGTCCAGTTTTAGATTTCGATTCTTTAGTTCAGGTTTACTGTACACCTTCGACCTTCTTATTGACGATGAAACACAGAAATTGCATCCAAATTTAATACAAAAGGCACAATGCCGACTTAAGTACAACAGGACTGACACTCTAACTTTCTATGAGTTGAACCTCTCCAGTGAGTCCAGTCTTTGATTCTGATGCTTCACTTCAGGTTTACTGTATCCCTTGGCCCTTCTTATTGACGATGAAACACCGAAATTGCATCCGAATTAATACGAAAGGCACAATGCCTACTTAAGTACAAGAGGCCTGATACTCTAACTATCTATGATTTGAACCTCTCCTTTGAGTCCTGTTTTAGATTACGATGCTTCACTTCAGGTTTACTGTATCTCTTGGACCTTCTTATTGACGATGAAACACAGAAATTGCATCCGAATTTAATAGAAAAGGCACGATGACGACTTAAGTACAAGAGGACTGACACACAAACATTCAATTGTTTGAACCTCTCCTTTGATTCAAGTTTTGCATTCCGATGCTTCGCTTCAGGTTTACTGTATACCTTGGACCTTCTTATTGACGATGAAACACAGAAATTACATCCGAATTTAATGCAAAAAGCACAATGCCGACTTAAGTACAAGAGGACTGACACTCTAACTTTCTGTGTGTTGAACCTCTCCTTTGAGCCCAGTTTTATATTCCGATGCATCACTTCAGGTTTACTGTATCCCTTGGACCATCTTATTGACGATGAAACACAGAAATTGCATCCGAATTTAATACACAAGGCACAAAGCTGACTTAAGGACAAGAGGACAGACACTCGAACATTCTATGATTTGAACCTCTCCAGTGAGTCCAGTTTTAGATTCCGATGCTTCCCTTCATGTTTACTGTATTACTTGGAACTACTTTCTGACGATGAAACACAGAAATTGCATCCGAAATTAATACAAAAGGCACAATGCCGACTTAAGGTCAAGAGCACTGACACTCTAACTTTCTATGATTTGAACCTCTCCAGTGAGTCCAGTTTTTGATTCCGATGCTTCACTTCAGGTTTACTGTATACCTTGGACCTTCTTATTGACGATGAAACACAGAAATTGCATCCGAATTTAATACAAAAAGCACAATGCCGATTTAAGTACAAGAGGACTGACACTCTAACTTTCTATGAGTTGAACCTCTCCTTTGTTCCAGTTTTAGATTCTGACGCTTCACTTAAGGTTTACTGTATACCTTGGACCTTCTTATTGACGATGAAACACAGAAATTGCATCTGAATTTAATACAAAAGGCACAATGCTGACTTAAGTACAAGGGGACTGATACACTAGCTATCTATGATTTGAACCTCTCCTGTGATTCCAGTTTTAGATTCCGATGCTTCACTTCAGGTGTACTGTATACCTTAAACCTTGTTATTGACGATGAAACACAGTAATTGCATCTGAATTTAATACAAAAGTCACAATACCGACTCAAGTACAAGGGGACTGACACTCTAACTTTCTATGATTTGAACCTCTCAAGCGAGTCCAGTTTTAGATTCTGATGCTTTACTTCAGGTTTACTGTATACCTTGGACCTTCTTATTGACGTTGAAACACAGAAATTGCATCCGAATTTAATACAAAAGGCACAATGCCGACTTAAGTACAAGAGGACTGACACTCTAACTTTCTATGTTGTGAACCTCTCCTGTGATTCCAGTTTTAGATTCCGATGCTTTACTTCAGGTTTACTGTATACCTTGGACCTTCTTATTGACGATGAAACACAGAAATTGCATCCGAATTTAATACAAAATGCACAATGCCGATTTATGTACTAGAGGACTGACACTCTAACTTGCTATGACTTGAACCTCTCCTGTGAGTCCAGTTTTAGATTACGATGCTTCACTTCAGGTTTACTGTATCTCTTGGACCTTCTTATTGACGATGAAACACAGAAATTGCATCCGAATTTAATAGAAAAGGCACAATTACGACTTAAGTACAAGAGGACTGACACACAAACATTCAATGGTTTGAACCTCTCCTTTGATTCCAGTTTTAGATTCCGATGCATCACTTCAGGTTTACTGTATCCCTTGGACCATCTTATTGACGATGAAACACAGAAATTGCATCGGAATTTAATACAATAGGCACAATTCCGACTTAAGTACAAGAGGACTGACACTCTAACTTTCTATGATGTGAACCTCTCCTGTGAGTCCAGTTTTAGATTCCGATGCTTCTTTTCAGGTTTTCAGTATCCCTTGGACCTTCTTATTGACGATGAATCACAGAAACTGCATCGGAATTTAATACAAATGGCACAATGCCGATTTAAGTACAAGAGGACTGACACACTAACTTTCTTCGATTTGAACCTTTCCTGTGATTCCAGTTTTACATTCCGATGCTTCACTTCAGGTTTACTGTATACCTTGGACCTTCTTATTGACGATGAAACACAGAAATCGCATCCGAATTTAATACAAAAGTCACAATGCCGGCTTAAGTACAAGAGGAGTGACACTTTAACTTTCCATGAATTGAACCTATCCTGTGAGTCCAGTTTTAGATTCCGATGCTTCTTTTCAGGTTTTCTGTATCCCTTGGACCTTCTTATTGACGATGAATCACAGAAATTGCATCAGAATTTAATACAAAAGGCACAATACCGACTTAAGTACGAGAGGACTGACACTCTAACTTTCAATGATGTGAACCTCTCCTGTGATTCCAGTTTTAGATTTCGATGCTTCACTTCAGGTGTACTGTATACCTTAAACCTTCTTATTGACGATGTAACACAGTAATTGCATCCGAATTTAATACAAAAGGCACTTTGCCGACATAAGTACAAGAGGACTGAAACTCTAACTTTCTATGATTTGAAACTCTCCTGTGATTCCAGTTTTACATTCCGATGCTTCACTTCAGGTTTACTGTATGCCTTGGACCTTCTTATTGACGATGTAACACAGTAATTGCATCCGAATTTAATGCAAAAGGCACAATACCGACTCAAGTACAAGCGGACTGACACACTAACTTCTTCTATTTGAACCTCTCCTGTGATTCCAGTTTTCATTCCGATGCTTCACTTCAGGTTTACTGTATACCTTGGACCTTCTTATTGACGATGAAACACAGAAATTGCATCCGAATTTAATACAAAAGGCACAATACCGACTCAAGTACAAGAGGACTGACACACTAACTTTCTTCGATTTGAACCTCTCCTGTGATTCCAGTTTTACATTCCGATGGTTCACTTCAGGTTTACTGTATACCTTGGACCTTCTTATTGACGATGAAACACAGAAATTGCATCCGAAATTAATACAAAAGGCACAATGCCGACTTAAGGTCAAGAGGACTGACACTCTAACTTTCTATGATTTGAACCTCTCCAGTGAGTCCAGTTTTTGATTCCGATGCTTCACTTCAGGTTTACTGTTTACCTTGGACCTTCTTATTGACGATGAAACACAGAAATTGCATCTGAATTTATTACAAAAGGCACAATGCTGACTTAAGTACAAGGGGACTGATACACTAGCTATCTATGATTTGAACCTCTCCTGTGATTCCAGTTTTAGATTCCGATGCTTCACTTCAGGTGTACTGTATACCTTAAACCTTCTTATTGACGATGAAACACAGTAATTGCATCCGAATTTAATACAAAAGGCACAATACCGACTCAAGTACAAGGGGACTGACACTCTAACTTTCTATGATTTGAACCTCTCCAGCGAGACCAATTGTAGATTCTGATGCTTTACTTCAGGTTTACTGTATACCTTGGACCTTCTTATTGACGTTGAAACACAGAAATTGCATCCCAATTTAATAGAAAAGGCGCAATGACGACTTAAGTACAAGAGGACTGACACACAAACATTCAATGGTTTGAACCACTCCTTTGAATCCAGTTTTAGATTCCGATGCTTCACTTCAGGTTTACTGTATACCTTGGACCTTCTTATTGACGATGAAACACAGAAATTGCATCCGAATTTAATATAAAAAGCACAATGCCGACTTAAGTACAAGAGGACTGACACTCTAACTTTCTGTGAGTTGAACCCCTCCTGTGAGTCCAGTTTTAGATTCCGATGCTTCACTTCAGGTTTACTGCATCCCTTGGACCTTCTTATTGACGATGAAACACAGAAATTGCATCTGAATTTAATACAAAAGGCACAATGCCGACTTAAGTACAAGAGGACTGAAACTCTAACTTTCTATGATTTGAACCTCTCCTGTGAGTCCAGTTTTAGATTCCGATTCTTTACTTCAGGTTTACTGTACACCTTGGACCTTCTTATTGACGATGAAACACAGAAGTTGCATCCGAATTTAATACAAAAGGCACAATGGCGACTTAAGTACAACAGGACTGACACTCTAACTTTCTATGAGTTGAACCTCTCCTGTGAGTCCAGTCTTAGATTCTGATGCTTCACTTCAGGTTTACTGTATCCCTTGGACCTTCTTATTGACGATGAAACACAGAAATTGCATCCGAATTGATACGTAAGGCACAATGCCGACTTAAGTACAAGAGGACTGACACTCTAACTTTCTATGATTTGAACCTCTCCTGTGAGTCCAGTTTTAGATTACGATGCTTTACTTCAGGTTTACTGTATCTCTTGGACTTTCTTATTGACGATGAAACACAGAAATTGCATCCGAATTTAATACAAAAGGCACAATGCCGACTTAAGTACAAGAGGACTGACACACAAACATTCAATGGTTTGAACCTCTCCTCTGATTCCAGTTTTAGATTCCGATGCTTCACTTCAGGTTTACTGTGTACCTTGGACCTTCTTATTGACAATGAAACACAGAAATTGCATCCGAATTTAATACAAAAAGCACAATGCCGACTTAAGTACAAGAGGACTGGCACACTAACTTTCTGTGAGTTGAACCCCTCCTGTGAGTCCAGTTTTAGATTTCGATTCTTTACTTCAGGTGTACTGTACACCTTGGACCTTCTTATTGACGATGAAACACAGATATTGCATCCGAATTTAATACAAAAGGCACAATGCCGACTTAAGTACAAGAGGACTGACACTCTAACTTTCTATGATTTGAACCTGTCCTGTGAGTCCAGTTTTAGATTACGATGCTTTACTTCACGTTTACTGTATCTCTTGGACCTTCTTATTGACGATGAAACACAGAAATTGCATCCGAATTTAGTACAAATTGCACAATCCCGACTTAAGTACATGAGGACTGACACACAAACATTCAATGGCTTGAACCTCTCCTTTGATTCAAGTTTTAGATTCCGATGCTTCACTTCAGGTTTACTGTATACCTTGGACCTTCTTATTGACGATGAAACACAGAAATTGCATCCGAAATTAATACAAAAGGCACAATGCCGACTTAAGGTCAAGAGGACTGACACTCTAACTTTCTATGATTTGAACCTCTCCAGTGATTCTAGTTTTAGATTCCGATGCTTCCCTTCAGGTTTACTGTATCACTTGGGACTTCTTACTGACGATGAAACACAGAAATTGCATCTGAATTTAATACAAAAGGCACAATGCTGACTTATGTACAAGGGGACTGATACACTAGCTATCTATGTTTTGAACCTCTCCTGTGATTCCAGTTTTAGATTCCGATGCTTTACTTCAGGTTTACTGTATACCTTAGACCTTCTTATAGACGATGAAACACAGAAATTGCATCCGAATTTAATACAAAATGCACAATGCCGACTT